>NC_087146.1:7069781-7669781 GCF_030705265.1 Helicoverpa armigera | reverse complement strand
GATTGACGCTAAATCCTTCTCCGTGTGAGAGGAGGCCGCAGCCCAGCAGTGGGACGATAAAAAGGCTGTAACAGTAACAGATCTATGTAATTAAGCATATATAGTCACGGGGTCCTTTAAGCCTCTTATCACAAAGCTAACTTCACAGGATTGTATAGTTTTATCTTATCTTTTACTAAGAAACTACATAACATATTAACATAGTTTGTAGATGTAAGTTAAGCTTCTGTATCAACAATAGAGTGCATTGACATCGCGTTCTCAATGTTGTAATGTAGGTAGGTACTAGCTTCCGCCAGCGGTTTTTCCGCATTTGTATAAAACCCTATATGTAATAACTTTATTCATTTTTGATGGGAAATCATTTAATATCCAATTCCGCTGTGGGTTAGCAGAGTGGGGAGTGTCAAACTCTTAACTCTTACTGACCTACACCCATCATGTTCCTTCTTAAGCCCTTTATGTACCAGGGCCGCGGTAATTCGCGCGAACAATCCCAGTGCTGCGGGATTGTTCGCGCCTTGCCCTGGTGGGCCCGCTGGCTTATGCCCTTACTGGGTCATACACAAAAGTGAACATTACAAAATATTTATAATAAAACTTCACTATTTTTATAAAATTTTGTATCTATTTAAAGTTCCATATTAATATTCTTACAATAATATCACTATAGATCAGTCTTGGATATTTTAGGAAAAAACACGTTTTTGTTTTTCATGTCCACAGAAGAGATTGTGTTGTCTGCAGAAGGGAACAAAATGTGACTTTATTATAATCATATTAATAAGGTCAAGAATAGAAAAATAGAAAAATAAACTAAAATGGAGTTCTCCTCGATCTCTAAACAAAACATAATAAAACGTATACCAATTCAGTACAAAAATATTTGACATTTGTCCACAGAACAGACAATCAGCTTCTGTAGACGTACTAGAATGAAAACATATTTAACATCTCATTGCGATTCTTTCACGAACTGCGCATTCGCCAGATGTGGACGTATCCTTATGTGTAGTAAAATATGTTTCAATAATAGGAAAACATAATTTAGTATACAGAATATTAAAAATGTTTTATTCATCAGAATCGTCCCACATGAAATTCATCGGCCGTTTCTCTGTGGTGAATCTTCAGAAGCTTCAGAGTCATCTGAATAGATTCTTTTCTTCTGGGGTTTATGCATCTGGTTAAATATTTCGATAGAAAGGTCTGGTGTCAGTCTATCTGAAAGTCCTGGTGAATTTGGCTCAGTCGAAGCATCAGGTGTGGCTGGAGCCATTTCAAAATCACGCTCAGATAAGGAGCCTGATGATCCCGATCTTTCGAGGCAATCAGGTGACAAATTGTACGAGGATGAATCAGGAGTGCCTATCGTTCTAGATGTGCCAGGCATTATTGAATCCCTAATATCCCTTCCTACTTCTTTCTTCGAGAGCTGCATCATCCATTTTGGCCGCGCACGGCATATACTAAGTTTTTCTGCTCGCGTCTGCGTTCCTTTTATTCTTCTTCCGAAAGCTTCCCTGATCGACTTGTTCGTGGCATAGTAACTGGAGCAAAAACAAGGACCATCATGCGCTAAGAGCAAGCAAGCAACACAATGCAGAGCAAAACATAAATTAAAGTGGAAGACAAAAGTGCAAAACCATCATTTATTTTGATCACAAATACATTAGCATTTATATAATAAATTATTTTAAAATCTTAAATTAATATCAAACACAAAAATATATTTTTCAAAACCCTATTTAAATGATCTTAAAAATCATCATCAGATCTTGAGCAATTAACCTGTGTATAATATGAATTATTTTGAATTAAGATGAACCTCTCTTATCTATAAATCAGCTAAAAGTGATTAACACAATTGCTTTTTTCAAAAGTAGGTAGTGAAAGTTCTTTATTATTCACTTCTGTTGACTTAACTCCTTCTGTAGACACTACGTCTACAGTAAGGATGTCTACAGGAGAGACAAATTTTATTAATCAAAGATGGTAGCCTTCCATTAGAGGTTAGAATTTAAGCAATATAATATTTGCAAACCGCGCCCACATATGCACCTACTATCTATGTTTTACATATTTGCAAAGGTTACTTACTCAGGTTTCCTAGTCACAGGAAAGACACACTGATCTCGACTGAAAACTTGTGTAGTTGAATAATATAAAGAGTTTCTCTTATCACACGCACTTTACGTAAAATTACAACCAAGCAAATGAGAATGCAATGCTACCAACACAAGACACAAAATAATAACGATGCGTTCATCTTTAGCAAATTTAGGCTTATCTTATTTGTCTACAGAAGTAGACCCAAAATTTGTGAACAACATTTTTATAACGTGTAATTCAAAATTAAGTTTTATATATTTTTTATTCGTTATGTTATGAATATTTGATAATATGACTGATGTAATAAAATGAATTAAAAGTATCAAAAGTATCTGTATATATTTTTAATTATCACTGGAACTCAACTACTTGCCATCCGAACAGTCTACAGAAGGAGATCTTTTCAGATTCAAAAGCGAGAAAAATTAAATAAATTCGGTTAAGCTGGTTTTATGATGCAGAAAAAGTTTTCCAGACGAAATAATTATTAAAGAGATTTAATGTTGATATGATATTTAAAAACGGTTTTAAGTTGTATGAACATTTTTTTCCTCCTTTGTGTTTGACCCTGTATGTTTTTTCAAATTAGAGCATTTACGCAAAACAACTTATAATATTATATACAGAAAACATTTTAGGCTTCTTTGTTTGTACCCAGAATTGCAGGACAGATTAGAAATAAATACTACACTCTTCCTGAATAACATAGGCTATGTTTTATCTGAATACCAGCAGAAAATACCACGGGACGCGGGTGAAACCGCGGGAAAACGCTTAGTACTAAATAAGTAAAAGATTTTGAAGCTAGATTTAAGCAATCAAGAGTAATTTACTGTTAGTTCTAACACAATGCAAGAGGTTTGAAAGCGTGAGAAACACGCCTTGGCCTACTGGACAAAACTCACTGGGTTTTAAGAAACAATGCTACCTCTGGACTTAAATATATTTAGTGTTTGTACAGCCTTTTTATCGTCCCACTGCTGGGCTGCGGCCTCCTCTCACACGGAGAAGGATTGAGCATAAATCACCACGGTTGCTCAATGCGGGTTTTGATTTCAGACTTTATAGTCCAGGTTTCCTCGAACTTAAAAGCTGAAATAAAGCTATTTGGTAGAACACGCTAATCTCAGGACCCATTGGCGAGGAGTTACTGGACCATTTCCGAGTATATAGGGTAGCCTACTTTTCAAGAAGGACTGTAGGCATATTAAGGCCTTTAATCCTGCTGTACCTCAAACTATTGAACCGATTTGAAATTTTTCGCTGTTGGAAAGCTACACTCTTCTCGAGTAACATAAGCTATCTTTATCCGGGCACGGACAGTAGTTGTCTCGGGACGCGTTTGTAACCGCTGGAGAGCAGCTAGTTCTAACTAAAGGATTGAAATATGCTACCGAATTAATTTTTCGCTATTTGACTTCTTTTTAGCAGACAACTACTTTATTTCCTTTTAAGGTTTAAGGGGTCTCGATATAATTTAGGTACGGACCCACAGTTGCTCAATATGGCACTATATTGTTGTAATCACATTCTTAACACGCGGAAGGTAAAATGTCACGGTGAACCACAAAGAAAGGAGACTCGAATTCTTGATACGATAAATTTAAAGCATCACAGTATCAGCCGGTTGTTGTCAAAACTTCTGAAACGATTTGAATGAAATAATTTTATGAGTAGGTACTCATTTCGTTTAGGCTAATTCTTTCTAAGGCTACGTGTATCTTCGCACGAGTTTTTACCCGCATGTGTTGTGTATGCTAGCTAACACAACTGATAAACTACATACTTATACTTTACATATATACGACCATATATATCGATAACAGCATGTCCCTACTATTAAATGTATGTTACTATAATATAAACCCTTTAGGTTAGGTCCCCAAGATACAGGCAGCGCCTGGTTTGGGGACCACAGAACCTAAGAAAATGTCTCCAATAGAAGTTACAGCGAACATTTGTAATAATTTACCTTAATTTTATAAACGTGACTCATTAATGTAACTGTGGATCAATAAAAACTTTATTATTATTATTATATTATTAAACCTTCCTCTGCAACCACTGTATCTATTAAACTGCATCAAAATCGGTTGCGTAGTTTTGAAGATTTAAGCGTACAAAAGGATGTAGGAATATAGGGACAGAAAAAGCGACTTTATGTTATTCTTCCTCAGCCAACAAGCATGCTCATAACACAAATGTTGACCGTACCCGGCATCGAACCTGGGACCATCAGCTCGGCAGTATGGTGACCATTGCGCCAACGAGGTCGTCATAGAATAACAATTGTTTATTCTCACACATCTTGTTGTTTATTATGGACATACTAAATGTCACTTTCAGTATTTCTGTCATAGTGAAAACGTTATTTTGAAGGTTTACAAAATAATTTTAACTATTTAATTTATAGAAATGACGCATTGGTAAGTTTTAAAACAATTTCGGTTAAGTGTAATTGACTTAGTTTCTTACTATATTCCTCATTTGCATAGCCTTTTCCCAACTATGTTGGGGTCGGCTTCAGTCTAACTGGATGCAGCTGAGTACCAGTATTTTACAAGACGCGACTGCCTTTCTGACCTCAACACAGTTAGGAACTCGGGCAACCCAATACCCTTATAAAATTGGTCAAAATTAAATAAGACTGGTTGTCAGACTTACTGACTTCTGACGACCTGTAACGACTGCCAAGGATGTTCAATGACAGCTGGGACCTCCAGTTTATCTTGCCTTCCGAATTCGGTTCTTTCAAAAGACACATTGTAAAATTAAGTTCCTAGTTAGTGAATACCGCCTGCCCAAAATATGATCAAGCAAGCCTTTTAGTATCATTCATGCAAATCAGACTATTATAATTTTATGAGGAGCTGATCTTATACAGTAAACGGTAGGATGTATTATTACCGAACTGATAGTCCAGGGTTCGATTCCCGGTACAGTCAACATTTATGTTTATTTGGTGTGTATGTTATGTATGTCCTGGTGCATAAAAGGCCTTGAAAGGAACACATGATGTTTTTAGTCAGTAAGAGTCTGACACTCCCTTACGCTGCTAACGCATAGCGGGAGGGGTCATTTGATTATTTCCTTAAAAGTGTCATTATATCTATTAATAAATTTAATATGTTTATTTTCAGCTGCTCGCAATGCACTTTCACGGCGCAGTTCGAGAGTGCGCTGATGATGCACCGGCAACTGCATCATGAGACTAAGGACAGTTCTGATATCAACAAGGCCGCTAAGCTGGTCATGGTTAGTGACTTGTTTACAGTCTACATATAATATTTTGCACGGTTTCGCCTGCACCCTTATTAAACTACAGCCCGCACCAGTAAAATATACCCTGCCAATTAATGTAGCTTTTATTAAATTATTAGTATTCAATCATGTTCAAAACTGGTTCAGGAGATCCAGAGATATACAAATTATATAAGGCATCTTCATGATTATGGCATCAAATAACTTTAAACCTTTTTGTTCGTATATTTTGATTAATATAAAGCCAAAATTATCTACCTTCTAACATGTAAATCTTCCCGACAAGAACTGAGGAGAACTGATTGAAAACTTTGAAAACTGAAATTTTTAACTTTCAGGAAAAATGCAACACAGTACCCAGAGGTTCTACACTGGGCTCCACTTACTCCAACAAGAATAAAGGAACTAAGTGTAAGTATTGGCGTCCTAGCCGATTGTCAACCACGGCGGCTGTACTCATGTAAGGAGATCAGCCAGCTGCGCAGGACATATTATAGTGCACAAGCATTTGCGCAGATACAAGTGCACTCACTATTCCTTCACTCTCATAGCCCAATGGCAAACCGACATCACAGGAGAGATCAGGGCAGGGCCGATATAAACATGTATTCCCTTTAAATATCTTCTTTACTTACTTACTCGGGAAACAAGGAAAGTTACGCTCTCGTTCGCCTTCTTTGGAATCCGCCCTTTTTAAGCCCAAGCACTAAGCAACAATTAATCAAGACCAATCTTTGACAGATGTCTCAAGGTCCTGCATATAAATAACACTTAAAATATATTATTAGACAACTCATTAAAACGCGACGTAGTTAAAGAACTAAGAAAATACTCTTAATTCACAAACTTACATTGCTATAAAACTCTTCCCCAGTGATAGGTCGAACATCATCAGCGACGCGGCTGCTAGACAAGCTGCGCGCGCGCATATGTCGCAGCAGGACGCTGTTCTCTCACCCCGAGGAGAACTTTGACGCAAACTTGAACGAAGGCAGTGGTATTGTGAGTATGAACATGGTAAGAAAACATGAAATTAAGTGTAGTTTGACTGAAATAAGTTTAAATCGCCGCCAAAGCCAAAGAACGGAGAAATTTGTAAGCAACCATTAGATAATAACGAAATTCTATTGGTTGTTTAAGAACTTCTCCACTCTGTTTAGTGGAGTCGCCCAGTTATTTTGGCCCTAGGATGTCAGATATTGATTGTCTTTCCACATTCAGCAATATCGTCTTTCACATCACCCATCTCCTGTTTCTTTGGTCGTCCTATTTCTTTATAGACATACATTTTCATGCTCATGTCCTACCCAGCTTACTAAGCTAAGAAATTGCATTAAAGTAGGGTATTAAACCGATACAAAGGAGACCTTTTCACGACAATAGGTTGTCAGTCTTTCGTAATCTTTATATTGATAGACCGACTCAATGTGATTAACACAGCTCAACTCTAATCTATCGTTATTCGTCTTTTCTAACTTCTAGACATGAACTTGTAATATTTTTTGTTCTTTATTTAAGGATACTTCCATTGCCAGTGAATGTACCTCCAAAGGTCTTAAAGCCGAGCCCTCAGTGTCCCATTCAACCGGTATAACAGCCATCAGAGAAGTGAAAGAAACGTTTGGATGTCATTTATGTTCTTTTGATGCTGACAGGTAAGAAAGATTACTATTAGGTACACCAATTTTATATCTTTGGTCTTAAAACTGATAAAACAGGTGGCAACTAAAATAGACTTAATACTCAAAAACATTTATTCAAACTATGCTGCAAAACATTGATAGAAGACATCCCCAAAACGCCCTTTGCCACTTCCTATGTTTTGCTACGTAAGCAAAGTATTTTACATGATACATACATATAAAATTGAGAAAAATGCATTTTGTATGTCCATGGCATAATACTTTGGTACCTTCCTATATCTTGTCTTTTACAATTTAGTTTTTAGTACTGTAAAATGAGGTTCTAACTCATAATATTTTTCAGAATAACAGTTTTAGACAGGCATCTTCTAAACGACCACAAGATAGGTCTCGAGAACTTACTGAAACTTGTCATGGCAAAAACAAAGGACGGTCTTTCAGAAGACAATCCAAATACCTCAATTTATGGCATCAGACAACCTTATTATAAACCCCAGACGAGATAATCGAAGAAGGGGAGTTTGTTATAGAAACTGTAACACCAAAAATTAAGATTTTGAAACATGCTTCAACGAATACGGATATACAATGGACGGATATACCCGATTTGAAAGACAATTGTCGTATGATTACGAAGGAGTTAGAGAAGCTAATTAAGTACCCTATAGAGAAATGTGACAAAGATGAGTTTTAGTCAAAATGCAGACTCTAAATGAGTGCATGTGTAAGTTCGTGGATTCTTCGAATACTCTAAAAAGGTTTTGACTAAGGAGTTTGATTCAAAGCACTCGGTTCGCGAGCATTTAAACTTGGAGCAGCCGTTTTGATCTCTGTTTGGGAGAGTAAGTTTTTCTTGTTTTCTTTTTGTGCACAAATATCTACCTGATTAATTATCCCAGGTAGCGCATAGAATCTACTACCTATTAGAAGCAAAATTGCTTCCTTATTAGTTACTAGCAGTTGCCCACAGTTTCCACCACGTCCTGGAGGTATTTCTTTCTGCTTTTCTTTTTTTCCCAGTTAAAATGCAGCCTATGTTACTCGGGAATAGTGTAGCTTTTCAACAGGGAAAGATTTTTCAAATCGGTGCCGTAGTTTCGTAGCCTTCAAGTATACAAAGAAATATAAACATTATATTAGAGTAGATAGGTCTCATCATCCAGCCTTTTTCCCAACCATGTTGGGGTCGGCTTCCAGTCTAACCGGATTCAGCTGAGTACCAGTGCTTTACAAGAAGCGACTGCCTATCTGACCTCCTCAATCCAGTTACCAGGGCAACCCGATACCTCTTGGTTAAACTGGTGTCAGAGTTACTGGCTTCTGACTACCGTAACGTCTGCCAAGGATGTTCAATGACAGCTGGGAGCTACAGTTTAACGTATATAGGTCTTATTAAGCTAATACATGGGTCTGATTGTAAATATTTTTATCAAGCAGTAGAAATACGTCTCGAGTGTGGGAGCGAGCTCACAGCGAACAGATGGAGAGAGGCAGAAGCAAGTATGGTGACAATAATAGGTTGGTACACTAGATTAACACCTTATATCATCATCACTTCTTCTTTTATTTGTGGACAGTTCCATACTCCTTGATTTGACGTCATCTCAAAAGTTAGTCTTTCTAGCCATATCGTCTTTCAAACATTCCATCTATGTTTTCTTTAGTCGTCCCTTCCCTTCCTCTAGACTCGTCATATAAGCCTATTTCTTTTCTTTGCTCATCTAGGACGGAATTTGTATAGTGTATTGATTTCTATAATCTCTCTTCACTGATTTGAGATTAGAGATTGAGTTTTGCAGTAGCTCCATATAAATGGTCACTATTTCTAATCGCAAATCAAGAATGGATTAATTATAGAAATCGGACTTTAATGTTTATTTTCTTGTACTGTTTCAGAAGCGACAAGAAGTTTACATCGGAAAGTTTTACTTCTAATTTACTTATAATAATTTGTGAACAATTTTAAGTTACTTTAATAATAAACGATTCATTAATTGTATTTACTCTTTTATTGCAAAGAAAAGCAAAAACACGAAGTATAAAAACATACTATATTTATTAAAAAATAAACTGTAAAAAGATAGAGTATATAAAAAATCTACCGACTGTAATGTCCATAGTTTCGTGGAGAAATTTACGTACTGTCGTCTACGTAGTTATGTTGAAAAAGTGGCCTTCGTGCATATCTCTGCAATGTTCACAAATCAGCACTCCATTCTGCTTCTGCCTTTTACGTACACTTTCATAATGGCAACACAGCATATAAACGCACTTTTCACATTTCTCATTCTCATCATGGCAACACTCATTTTTAGGGAAAGCATCTCCACTAGACATGCAGGTATGGCAACATTTGCAACTGTGCACGTTACATTCAACGCCAAAATTCTTTTTCTTAACCACATCGTGGTAATTACTATTGACGACTGGTAACACTCTTGGACCATTTCTGACCATTGGTCTGTTGGAATTTTCTGACATTTTACCAGGCCTTTTCACTGTTGCAAATAATCTATTTACTTCTTCTATGGCATCTTTAGATTTGGTCTTTTCTTTCAAAGAGTATTTCAATTCTTCTAATTTCATTTGAGGTATGGAACTTGACTTATGCTTGATCAAATCGATGGAGTTCTGCTTTCGAACGAAGTCTGGTTGGCAACAATTCACTATTACACAATGTCCATTTTCGTAGGCATACTTTTTGTTTTCATCGATAGAGTATTGGAAAGTACTGACGGTTAACCGCGGCCTATCTCGTTCTTTTACACTTCTTTCATCGGTTTTGTCATCCGTAGACACAGCTGCGTCCTTAAAACGACCAGGCTTCACCTTTTCTTTGGTACCATCAACTTTCTTATTTTGAAATACTGTTAGAACTTCGTTCAAAAGGGTCAGACCTTGAGAGACATTTGTATCGGAAGTCTGAACAGTTTTAACATTTGGGTCTTTTAAAATACCTGCTTTTCAGTAGCAGTAGGTTTATCTTTTGCCAGCGGAACAATCTCTAGTTGTACATTCTCGGTTCTTTTGACAAATGGGACAGTTTTGGGTGCTTTCTTACAGCATTCGCCATTTTTCTCCGCCTTTGTTTAGGCATATGGAGCAAACGTATTTGTTGTGGCCTTTAAAACAATTTTTGACTTTCTCATCCATTTCTTCGTAACGTGGTCTGTAAGTAGTAATATGTATGCAAATGATTTTCCGGCTGGCTTCTGATCTCATATGAAGCTCTGAAATTTAAATATTGGCTTGTAACTTTACATTAAGAGGGTCTTTACAAAATATTTTGTATCTGTTTCTTCAGCTTAAAGTAATACCATCAAGCTGATTAAGCGGTGAACTACTATTCTGTGAAAAGTTATACAGATCAAGATAGATACAATTTTCTGTAAATAGGGACTCTAATTTCATGATGATATACAAATAAAGGTTAGGTTAGGTTAGGTTTGGAATAATTAATTCTGAAAAGACCATTAGACCAGGGATGGTTGGCGCTCACTGAAGGCCTAAGTCCAGTGGTGGCAATAGGCTGATATGATGATGATGACAACACTAGAGTTAACTTAAACTAATAAATCTTACTCTGACAATCAGAATGAAAGTATCCCTTTTCATATTTTCATCAGGGTTCAATATAAATCCATAAAGAAAGTTCAAAAGAAAATGTGATACAAAACGCATGAAATAAAATTGTATTTGGGTTAACGTCAAAAATGCATTTGAATTTGACAGAAGAATATTTTTATCTTGTCTATATTCTATTAAAAAGGTTCTATGGCAAAATAATCTGCTTTGACTAGGTTTTGACCCCATTAATCCAGTTAAAAGTGATTTCTTTGGAATCAGGTAGTTGGTGGTATTTCAGACTTGACCAGTTCGTTAAGCCATCGTCCCGGACTGTACTTTGATGGCAACTGATCTTAGAATTTGATAAGTTACCGAATATCGTTAGGATCAGCACTTAAGAAACTTTGACACTACTAAACACGCAGCCCACTGTATCAGAAACAAAAATAAAAGTCCAGTAAAAATGGAAGGGAATCAAAGAGAATCTATGGATTGGTTCTTCTTTTTCGAACCATAGGATGCTTGAAAAGCAGTCAAGTTGAAAACAATAAGGCTTCTGTCAGTAAAATAACTGACAGATTCGAAAAAATCTTAGCAAAAACTAAATTCACAGTTTTATTTCAAACCAATTTAAAAGGTGCAATAAATAAAAGTGTTAAAAATTACTTGTGTACAAAAGGATATAGTTCAAAATGTGCGTATGTTTACTTAATTTTGATACATTAACGTAAGCTTTCGAATGAATCATTTGTCAGATTAGCCAACTTCTTTAATCCCAAAACACTTCTTTCAGATAAAATCCCAAGCTACAAAATAAGGCAAAAAGAATCAAAAGTAAACAATGCAAGACGACAAAACAAATGATGATAAATAAGAAGAAATGAAAGAGAGTAAAGCTATTTATGTGACTAAACGTGATATAAAACTTGAATTAAATAGAGAATATAAATTTTGCGCGAACAACAACGCAAAAGACAGGGATTTTTCGCCCGTGTCTACAAGATGTGAACAGAAAACTCATGAAGTTGGTTGCCAATATAATTCTAAGCGGGATAACGTGATATGCACATGCAAAACCTTGGTTTACTTAAGAAGAGACAAGAAGTCCGATACTTTGGATTGCCAAATCAAACGTACGCTTACCAAGGTTCTAAGAGTTATACTGAAATAGGGTGGGCAGCGTGAAAGCGCTACAAAGAAAGAAAGTTAAGAAAATCTACTTGCCTGAAACTGACGACATTGGTGTTGGCAGTTCTGACCTTGTTCGTTTTGTTACGTAAGTGTTCTCCTAAAGTTCTATTGCCTAGTGTTGTGGATAAACGTGCCTTTGCTTAATAACAGATAACTCATGAAAATAGAGATAAAGTGGTACCAAGGACCTAAACACTTATGAATTCTATCATGTTAAAATTACGCTATTCAATTTTAAATGCTCGAGATTCGGTAAAATCTGATATCTATGTTTTGCTTTCTAGGAAGAAATAGACAACGCAGTCAAAATTGTTATTATGAAAGTAAAGAACATCGTCAAAGTGTGTGGGCGGTTTTATAGACTTTAAGACTAATAGTGTCTTGAGCGAGAAGTTGTCCCCTATAGTGCAGACTATATCGGGAGCCACTAGCCCCAGACATTCGAGATTCAACAGGAACATTGAAATAGGAAGCAACACTGTCGTCAAAAGTCTAACAAACACAACAACACAAGTCGAAGAAACTATAGAAAAGGATACTGAAACAAAACCTGAAAACAACATTGAAGATATATTACAATCCATAATTTTTCAGGAAGAACCAGAGGACATGCAAAATAAAAAAGTGGATTCATACAAACCTATGGAAAGGAACGAATTGCCCCCAAATCAAGTATATTCTTCAGATTCTTTAGAACAACATGTACATGACCTTGAAAATCCAAGTGATGATAAACTGAGCCGTTTCTCCGTAGATACTGAGGACCCTATGGAGAACAAGCTCGAGAGAGAATACAGGAGAATATTTGCAGCCAAATCTAAGTCTAGAGATACTAAACCAATTGCTGAGGGACCCGTTCCAGATTTTAAGAGCGCTTCAACCACATTAAGACAAAGATTCGAAGCTCTGAGGCGAGGTTTGACGAAGAAGGAAGATTCTAAGAAGAATTCTATTATTGTGAATAAAGTGCCTAGTCAAAATAGTGCAGCCAGCCATAAGGATGTGTCAATAAATTCAGATCCACCATCTCTAGAAGGAAGATCGTATTCAAATACGAGAACGTATACCCCAGTGTCTCCATCATGTAGTCGAGAAAAACCTGTCTTCCATCCCAGGACTTCACATTATAGAAGATCAGTTACTGGCCCCAAAAAGGAGAGGTAGTGATCAGTGGTCATTAAGACCGGATGACGATGACAGCGAATGCCAAGGTGTGAAAGGCATGTTCAAAATATGGGGCAAAAATTCAACTTGGAAGAAGAGCATTACAAGAGACCATGCACTCCATACCATCTTTTAACACCCCAAAGAAACCCACAGGAACAACAAAGAAGATTCAAGAATCTAAAGGCGACATGAAAGCAGATGCCCCTAAAAAATGCGGCAGAGAAGAAAGAGGGCCGAAAGTTCTTCTTCTTTAAAAGAAAAATAAAGACAAGTCTCAAAACGAAGAAAGGCCTTACTACTGGTCGTTGTGAGGTAAGAGAAGGCTTGGTGATTAAGATAGCAGGCAACAATCTTGTTCGAGAGGACGCTGCGGATAAACCAGAAAAAGTAGAGGAACCAGCACCCGCACCTGAAGCTTACGAGGAAATGGCGAGAAGAGCATGGCTTAAGAAATTCCTTTCGAGTAATATTGAGTCACGGAATAGTGTCAAAGTACGTTGGAATAACAAAACCTACCGCCGAAGCAGTAGTACGGTCTTTGAATTGATGGATAATGTTTACAAAGACACTGGAGTCGTTTTAGATCAAAAGCCAAGTGAACGCTGAGCCATCATATAAGTCTTATACAAAACAACATGTAAACTTTGTCCAACAAAACATTGAAGCTTGGATGATACCAAAAACTGTAACTGATAAGCCAAAGCTTATTTTAGGCAAATCGAAGTGTAAATCAAACGAAGATAGAAACGATAATATGGAAGTTAGAATTTCAGATCAAAAATGGTTCATCGACAAATCTAAAGCATTTTCCCATAAAATAGAAGTGGTTTTACATTCGAAAAATTTTAGAAAACTTAATAGGGCGGAAAGTTCTGATTATTTAAGGATTGATATTCCTAAGGGTTTCTTTGTCGATTCTAGCAGTGATGAACATAACAGAAATCCTACTAACCAATCTAGCGATGAGGAAGTGTATAAAATTGTTGAATATGAAACTGCAAGTGACTTGAAAAAGCAGAAAGCTCGTTCTTTCGACACAGGAGATTATGTACAAAATAATATAAAAGTAACCGTTAGCGTGCAAGGAAGTAAAGATGGTGCTTTGAAGATTTTGGATCCTGATAAACCACCGGTAAGCAGAGACGTGGTGATACAAGGCAGCAATGTGTATATACCGAAGAGGTGCGACGTGATTGGTGTAGGAATTATCACGCAGAGGGAAATGAGAGAAATACGCAAGCCAATGTAAGAGAATCTGTTCATTATTTATTTCCCTAAACCTATGGGTCTAGTCATGTGGGTCTGTTGTTATGCTTAACCGGCTGAATCGAATCAAGTATAATTCGCATGCAACTTCTTACTGTTTTCCAGAGGTAGTAGATCAGAATAAATGTGTGTTTCTGTATTCATATGAATATTTGTTTTTCAGCTTGAAAATCGCAGATGACTATACCGACGAAGATTCAGAACATAACGTTCTCAAACCACAACAGAAGAAATGCGAGTTTGCCGAGAGTTACCTACAAGAGTATTACCGTAACTGGACTCCTCTGGGCTTGGATTTGTACTCGTGGTGTGTCAGTGACTCCCATTTGAGGTGCTGCTCAGAAAGCTCAAAACGAGCTTCAATAACCAAGGCGTAGGAACTAAATCTTGTCCTAACATTTATGACGACTTTCAAACATCTACCATCATTTCATCTTGTGGAGCTTCGTCTTGTAGCCAATGCCACAATCACGAGGGAGATGATAAGCCCCCTGATAAATTTTCATGGTTCGGAAAATTGTTAAAAAAATCTGCTAATAATAATAATAAAAAGGTCACTAGTCAAAACGTACACAATAGTAAAAAGGTTACAAGTCGAGACGTACAAAATAATAAAAAAGAGGAGTCGTTACCACCGTGTAGAAGAGACATCATCCGAACAGTATTGCCCAAAGACTCAGTCGAAGTTTTTAAAAGGAGGAAGATATATGCTAACAGCAATAAATCCAAATGGACTGGACCTTGTCCAGAAATCTGTCTACCGTACTCAACGCCAAGTAATGAGAGCAAAAGTGCTCAGAACACTTTAAGTGAATGCCCGAAGCTGATGAAGCCTTGTTGTAAGGTAACTGAGCCTAAACCGAGACCAAAGTCATGCAAGAAGCATGTTTCCCTCCCTGACTGTGATGCGATGAATGAATTGTTAGCAAAGCAGCTTGCAGAGATGCCAGAAGGCATTCTAGCGTTCAAAAGCGGTACGGCTCCTTGTCCCAAGCATGCGAAAGTGAATCTAGACCCTCCTTGCGAGATACCGCGACAACCGTGCAGAGATGATTGTGAGATGATGGACAATCCTCCATGCGCAAATTCGACCGTGCCTTGTGATGATACACCACCGTGTCCTGCCGCTGGCCCACCGTCGTGTCCTGCATCTCGCCCGCCACCGTGTCCCAGCAAAAATCTTGTCCTACATCTCTTCCACCACCATGTCCTGGAGACAGCTCACCGCCGTGTCCTGGCTCACCGCCGTGTCTTGGATCTCGCCTATCGTCATGTCCTGCATCTTGCCCACCGTCCTGTCCTGCATCTCGCCCACCGTCCTGTCCTACATCTCGTCCACCATCCTGTCCTGCATCTCGACCACCATCCTGTCCTCCATCTCGCCCACCGTCGTGTCCTCCATCTCGCCCACCGTCGTGTCCACCCACCCCTCCGCTTTGCATTAAAGTCTCTTCGTGCCCAACGACTCCTCCTTTTAACAGATCTCACCAATCTCCCCCAAAATATTGCAGGAAACCGACAACTTGTCCCCCAAAGCCACCTCCACCTTGTTTTACGATGTCCCCACCATGCCCTCCAGCCCCTCAACCTTGTAGGCAACAACCCCAACTAGGTCCCCCAAAGCCACCGCCTAGTCCCCCAAGACAACCGTATTGTCCCCAAAGCCTTGCAAAGAATCACAACCTTATGAACCACCGCCACCGCCTAGTCCCCCAAGGCAACCGTATTGTCCCCCAAAGCCTTGCAAAGAATCACAACCTTATGTCCCACCGCCACCGCCTGATCCCCCAAGGCAACCGTATTGTCCCCCAAAGCCTTGCAAACAATCACAACCTTATGTCCCACCGCCACCGCCTGATCCCCCAAGGCAACCGTATTGTCCCCCAAAGCCTTGCAAACAATCACAACCTTATCGCCCACCGCCACCGCCTAGTCCCCAAGGCAACCGTATTGTCCCCAAAGCCTTGCAAACAATCACAGCCTTATGTCCCACCGGCACCGCCTAGTCCCCAAGGCAACCGTATTGTCCCCAAAGCCTTGCAAACAATCACAACCTTATGCCCCACCGCCACCGCCTAGTCCCCAAGGCAACCGTATTGTCCCCAAAGCCTTGCAAACAATCACAACCTTATCGCCAATCACCACCACCTAGTCCCCAAGGCAACCGTATTGTCCCCAAAGCCTTGCGAAGAATCACAACCTTACCAAGAATCGCCACCGCCTAGTCCCCCAAGGCAACAGTATTGTCCCCCAAAGCCTTGCAAACGACCACAACCTTATCCACAATCGCCACCGTCTTGTCCCCTAACGCCACCGTCTTGTACTTCGACGATGTCTTGTCCTTTTTCTCCTCCAACATATGAGGAACCTCCCCAATATGCTCAAAACCTTGCAAGAAACCGCAACAGTCTTATCCCTCAACGCCGCCATCTTGTCCGTCGACAGTGTCTTGCCCTGCTTCTCCTTCTTCGCCTCCAACATATAAGAAGAGTCCTCCATATCCCCAAAACCTCACAAGAGACAGCCACCTCGTTCCTCATCGCCGCCGTCTTATCCCTCAACGGCACCATCTTGTCCTTCGCTGCCACCGTCCCGGCCCCCAACCCCTCCAAATCGTAGGAGGACTCCGTTACCACGTCCATCACCACCTCCACAACGTCGACAATCTCCCTAGATATCAGAATTCACCGCAACCATCATGTCCACCGAACCCTCCATGTAAAACAAGAGGAGGTTATCCACAATCCCCGCCTGTCGGCTACAACCAGCCTTCCCCTTGTTATTCATGTACGTCACCACTATCGTGTCTGAAGAAGACAAGCCGCCCTTCGACACCTACCCCGTGTAGAAGCATTCCTGCCAACCGTCAACGCCTCCACCGTGTAAGAAGAATTCAAGCTGTCCATCAGCTCGTCCGCTATGTAAGAAACCTGCGAGTTCGTCACCTCCTTCGTCATGTAAGAAACCTTCATGTTGTTCAACTCCCCTCCTTCATGTAAAACCTCCAAGTTGCCCAACTCCTCCCCATGCAAAACCTCCAAAATGTCCCCAACTCCTCCTCCATGCAAGAACCCCAACTCCCTCCGTGCAAACCCCAACTCCCTCCGTGCAAAACCCCAACTCCCTCCGTGCAAAACCACCAAAATGTCCAACACCTCCTCCTCCATGTAAAACCTTCAAAATGTCCAACTCCTCCCTCCATGTCCATGTCCAACTCCTCCTCCTCCATGTGCCTCCCAGTTGTCCCCAAGTCCTCCTCCGTGTAAAAGCCCCCACTTGTCCCCGAGCCCTCCTCCGTGTAAGCCCCCACTTGTCCCCGAGTCCTCCTCCGTGTAAGCCATCATGCCCCCACGATCCTCCGTGCAAGAAGCCACCGCCCTGTCCTGGTTCTCCTCCACCATGTCCGTCGCCTCCGCGCGATAAAACCACCGCCGCCATGCCCACCCACTCCGCCTGTCTCCCCAAAACTGCCCTGATCGCCTCCATCATGTCCACAAATCTGTCTCGACTCGTGCCCTCCTTCAACGCCGAAGTGTCCTCTCCACTCCATGTCCTATGTTCAACCATGTCCCACTGTCCATCGCAGCCACCACCATTCCATACCGTGTCCTCATGCCCCACTTCATTCCCACACCACGTTGTCCCTTCCCTTCGCGCCACCGTGTGACTACTCACTACCATGTCCCCACGCCCCGCCGTGTCCTCAACCTCCACCGTGTTACCCTCCCCGCCTTGTACCCCCCCCCGGATCCTGCTCCTCCTGTGTCCTCACCCCACCGTGTCCAAAGCCCAACCATGTCCCGGCACGCCACCGTGTCCCAAATGTCCACCACGTCCTCAACCTCCGCCATGTCCTCAAACACCGCCATGTCCTCAAACTCCGCCATGTCCTCCTCCACCGTGTCCCCCACGCCGCCGTGTCAGAAATGCCCAACTTGTCCCCACACGCCACCGTGTCCAAAGTGTCCCCACTCGCCACCATGTCCGAAATGCCCAACGTGTCCTCAACCGCCACCGTGTCCAAACTGCCCAACTTGTCCCCATGTACCACCGCCTCCAAATGCCCAATATGTTCAAACACGCCGCCATGTCCAAAAACGCCACCTTGTCCAAAATGCCCAACGTGTCCTAGCCCGCCACCGTGTCCAAAATGCCCACCGTGTCCCCACACGCCACCGTGTCCATATTGCCAAACGCCACCATGTCCGAAATGCCCAAAGTGTCCTCATACGCCACCATGTCCAAAATGTGCAACAGCTAACACGCCACCGTGTCCAAAATGCGCAACAGCTAACACGCCACCGTGTCCAAAATGCGCAACAGCTAACACGCCACCGTGTCCCAAATGCCAAAAGATGCCCAAATCCCCACCATGTACTAAAACCCCACCATGTCCTGCGATGTCACCGTCCGCGCCGCCGTGTCAGCGGCCACCGGCCTGTCCCCACACACCGCCGTGCACGACACTGCAGTTATCCTCATCACCACCGAGCGATGGTCCTGATGATAAATCCCCTTTGCGTCCCCATCCTGTCCAGCATCACGTCCGTCATGTTTTTCTGTAAGCTCACAATGTCCCGAACCACCAGCACCCTGTAAAAACGTCAAGTGGTTTGGGCAAAAGATATCTCCGTTCTTCAAAAGGAAGACAAGTAAAGGTTCAGGTCATCGCAAACATAAAGGAACTAAGGACTGTCAAAATACATGTCAGCATTCGCCATGCAACACATGTGTACCATCCCTTGCAGAAACTATTCAGCTACGTCATGTTCGTTTGGCTCCATCTCTAGGTCACCTGAAGCACCATTCGTTTATTCCCCTATTCATCCATGTCCCATTGAACCTGAAAACCAAAGAAGGCACCACTGCCATGCGATTCATCTCCTTGCAATAAGAGACATTCTAAAATAAATCTCGTTCACGTGACGAATATAAGAATCCCAACTCAATTAAATCGGGACGACGTACCGGTGAAAATCAACAATGCGATGATTTTCCCTGGCCTACGAAAAATCAGATTTCTAATCAGTCGTCAATCACATCACTATTTCGTACCAAGAACGAACCCGCAGAAACATTAGTTTACGGGCAATGTAAGAAAGACTGCCCAATGATGCCTCGATTGTCTTGCAACACGATACTTTCACCTGAAAAGGAATGCACTCAGCAAACCTGTCCAAATAAACCGGGATCACCACCAATGTTGCCTAGATTGTCTTGTAGTACGATACCTTCACCTAAACAGGAATGCAAGAAAAGCTGTCCAAATAAACAGGGATCACTATGCCCTCCTTCTATACCGGAAATGCAGTGCCCCAGCCCAGGCCACCACCAGCTCCCACAGTACTTCAAAACCACACACGTTGGGACCTGAAAATCCTAGATGCAGATCTAGAATAGGTGGCCTGTCTCTTAAAATGATGCCCTATAGAAAACCAACATGTTCCAAAGATTGCCCAGCTTGGCAAAGTACACCCGGTGATGACGGCTGTATTAGTCTCAATTCCGAAGAAAAAATAACGATTAGATTAAAGAAAGAAAATCCTAGCACAATTGAGCTTAGAGAAGGTATGAATATAAAAGTGCAAGACGAAGACGGAATGACCTTATTTGAGAGAAAAGATTACAGGCTACAGCATGCCGATTGCACTATTCAGCGGCCGTCGTTACTAGGTGAAATGTTCAAGGCTTCAGAAGTACGAAGACTAACTACTAACAACTCTGTGCAAGCTTTTGTGGCTGATAACAATTCTTTAAAAGGAATGACAGAAATTAAAAGTGAATCCAGTATTGCGAACCTTATAGAAATTCAGTTCAAATTAAAAGTCACACAAGGTGAGAAAACCACCGAAATCAATATAGCGAATGATGGTGACAGGGAAAACGAAATAGAAGACAACATAGAGCGTAGCGAAGGCATCAAACAAATGCCCCAAGAAGTTTTCGTTATGAATAACGAGGGCGAAAGAATTGCAGACCATTCAGACCGAAAAACGATCTGAATATACGTATCGTGATAAAGAACTTCAAACCTAAAAATGAAAAGAAATCCGGAAGCTCAAAGAACGGTGATTACAGTAAAGACTTTTCTGAAAAGATCTCTGCCAAATTCCATAGCGTGTCAACTGGCTACAGTGACGAATTGCATGATGATAACGTTTTCTCAGTGCACAGAGCTACTATCGATCTTACGTCATCAGTAGATAATAAGTCCAGGACGTACAGCGAAGAAATTATGAGTGAAACGTTAATAGGGCTTGGGAGGGACCTGCTATGGGATCTTCGGAACAATCCGTTTGTAGATGTGTCACGGACATGTCTGAAGGGAAAAGCGAAGATATGGAAGCTAAATCAGCAAGTCAAAAGTATAGTACGACTAAAGATATTCAAGAGACCCTAGATGAAACTGATACAGAAAAACTAACTGATCACAAATATGAATATACAGAGGAAACGGATACTGAGAAACAAATAAAATATGACACCGAAGAAACTGACACGGAAAAACAAGTTGAACCAAAATACGATAATTTTATGTCTACAGATACAGATGAACCCAATGCATTGTCAGGAAAAAGAAGAGTATAGAGGTCATCGTTAAACCTCACACTAAAGAAGAAAAGAAGGAAATGTTGAAACAGGTGTTTGAGAAAGCGCAAGAAACAACAGCCAAAACTAAAACCCGAATGAGGAAGCTGCGGGATATGCTGAGAGTCATTCTGACGTCAGATAGCAGCGATCACGAAGAAGCAAACCGACCAACGAATGATGTATCAAATGATGTAGCTTATGCGGCGTTAAAACCAAATTATTATACTGACAGCATGAACAATTATTACAGAGAGAGCCATGAAGCATTAACAGACGAAGAAATAAACAAACAAGTTGTTTATCCAACTATAGAAAATAGCGATTGCACTGACAGTAACCACAGCGATGAATTATCATCTGACAATGAAGAACATCCAGAAGGTGGATGCATGTGTTGTACAGTGGCTGCTAGATTAAAACTAGCTTCTAGAATAGAAGGGAAGGTTGCTGCTGTGCAAGGCCACCAGCTAAGAAAAGCGAAGAAGTTACTTGCAATCTTAAAAGGAGTCGGATTACTGCCCATGTGATATGACACCCGACTATGTGGACGCGGAAACGCAAAAGTCACAGTTATTGACAAACAAGATGAATAATGCTGATTTGTCAGCACACAAGAATGTCAAAACTAGCACTACAGCTAGCATTTCCATGAAAGAAGATGTCAAATCAAATTCTGGAGTTGTAAATGTGAACGACAGACAGCTTAGTTCTAGGAATACGTTGTCGCGTCGTATGGTTCATGTTAAAGAATGCGTTACAAGAAAAATGACCAGGAACACGACACTAAGTATATCAGATGAAGATAAAATCGTATTAGTAAGTGATAATTCCACCAAGTTCAATGATAGTTATAGATTAAAAGATAAAGCAGCTGAGAACACGACGCAAGAGCCACAAGGGCTTTCAATAATTCATGCTTCGGACATTCTACAGTCTTACGAAACTAAGAAAGCAGTTTTAGAGATTTATACCGAAAAGACAGTTTCGGATGACGGAGAAAGATTGGTAGCGAAATTACCGAAATTCGTGTACGACAGAGAGAATGAAATTCAAACGAATTATGAGGCGATGGCGTCGAATACTTATAAAACTGTGTGTAAAAGGAATATTGTAATGATGGCTATTAATAGATAGTAGCAAATCTAGAGGGTTTTATTTGTCTTTAACGGAAATCTGTGTCGACTGTTTAGGTTTTTTTTTTATTATTATTTGTTTTATAAATATACGGTATTTGTTTCTTTATGATACTGTTTTATTAAGTCCATCTTCGCATTAAGATTTATAGGACATTATCACATGACCCCTCCTGTTGTGGGTTAGCAGCTGGGAAGTTAGACTATCGAAGCAATTATAGATCCGGGTAGGGGTATAACTTCCGCCGGGACGCGGGCGAAACTGCTAGTTTTTAATGAAAATGGTAATAACAATGAATAACAGAGTGTGAAGTCACATTCTTCCCTGACCTCATCATATATTTCTAACAGATCTCAGGCAGTAGTTATACGAAATTACGTATCTAGCTGGGTAACAGTGCCAAGCGGTGTTCCTCAGGGTTCCCTTTTAGGTCCATTGCTTTTGTGATCTTTGTAAGCGAAATCGATAAATGCTTCCATCACTCCAGGTTGCTTTGCTTTGCAGATGACATGAAAATATATGCATCTATTTCATCACAAGCAGATGTTCAAGCATTGCAGAGTGATTTAGAACGTCTCGATAATTATTGTCTGAGGAATAAGTTAGATCTGAACCCTCAAAATGCTTTGTTGTCACTTACTCTAGGAGTAACCGTGTTATTCCCTCTAAGTATATATTAAAAGGTCAAACACTCGTGAAATCTAATAAAATACGGGACCTTGGCGTTGTGTATGACTCCAAGCTTTCTTTGACGAACACATTGACAACATAGTGAAGAAAGCTTCGCGAGCTCTCGGGTTCGTGATGCTAGTTTCTTCTAGCTTCAAGGAAGCTAAGACGTTCAAGATTTTATACTGTTCGTTTGTTAGAAGTATATAGGAATATGGGTCACAGATTTGGAATCCCAGGTATATTAAATATATCAACAGGTTGGAAAACATCCAAAGAAAATTTATTAAATATCTTTGTTACCGCACAGGTCATTATTATAAGTCGAATAATTATTTAAATATATGTGCTAAATTCCACTTACCTACTTCCTTTATGCAATCGACGAAAAATTGCAGACGTTATTTTTATGCTGAAAATTATAGGTATCTGGCCGTATAAATTGCCCCGAACTTCTGTCTAAAATTGGATTTAATACTCCCACCAAAGCTATGCGACATTATGCACCACTTCACTTATCACTAGTTTCGTCAAATTATCGTCAAAACACTTTCTTATGGCGAGCAAGTAAGACCTTAAATTTGGTTTGCAAACACACGACATTGATATTTTTAACGCAAACTTAGTATCAGTCAGAAGGTTGCTAAGCCGAGATTTTTGTTGACTATAAGGGTAGTTAAAGATTTTCTAATATAATTATACTATATGTATTAGGAAGTAGAAGAAGTTAAACGTTAAGTTAGAAGTTAAATTTTAGGTAGGTACTGCTATTTTCATTTTTAGGGTTCCGTACCTCAAAAGGAAAAACGGAACCCTTATAGGATCACTTTGTTGTCCGTCTGTCTGTCTGTCTGTCTGTCAAGACTGTCTGTATCTCAAGAACGCGTGGACGTATCAAGCTGAAATTCACATGAAATACTCACGTCTATTGTCCTTTAAGCTGTGAAAATATCAAACTTCTAAGCCAAGCCAATCAAAAGATACAGCCGATTATGTCGATATTTTCAACAAATTTTCGACACTCGCAAAGGAATCAAACCTACAGGATACTTCCCGTAAACCCAGAGTCTTGAAATTTGGCATGAAGCATTGTCATATAATGCAAATATAGGAAAATTACGAAAATCTCATTTTAGTTATATAATGTAAAAAAAAAATATTTTAATAAAATGAAACTTACTACCTTATTTCTCACAAACGAATAAAGGTATCAAATTGAAATTTATACCAAATACCTAGGTCTATTGTCCCTTTAGGCAGTGAAAAAATCAAACTTCTAAGTTAACGCGATCAAAAGATACAGTAGTTATACCGACACCTTAGACGAATTTCCGTCACACGCTAGGGAATCAAAACCTACAAGGTACTTCCCGTGAACTCAGAATCTTGAAATTCGGCAAGAAGCACCGTTATATAGTACAGATAAAGGAAAAATTGCGAAAATGATAAATTTGAAGTTACATAAAATATTATCAAATCAAATATTTTCCTCATTTCAATGGGGAATTTAAACGACCAAGTTTGACGGATTTGAGAAAACATTTCTTTGTAGTAAAAGAGTATACTCGCCGTTTATTTCCATTGTCATCAGGTCAGGATCTGATGATGGAAATCCTGAGAAATCGAGGGCAACTATCAGAAATTGTAGGCATGCATAGGATTAAAACTTGATTCTCAGATGTATGTCTCGTGATACTATCAAACAGTGAAGGTTTAGAGCTTACCTGATGATGGAGACGTGAGAAAGTCGAGAGAACTCCTCAACGGTATGTTTTAGTAACGTCGTGTTTGGGCTTATATTATTTGTATTGACGAGAACTTTTCACAAAAGTTAAAAATAAAACTTTTACAAAAAAACAACTTCTAAAACAACAAGAAAACTGTTTATACCTCTATGCATCGGTCTAGATCTCGGTGGTTAAATAAATATAGATGCATTCTCTAGACACCGATTTCTAGACCGATGCACCTATCATCTTTTAATTTCTTTCTTGCTTTTGTTTTCTTGTTGCTTTTTATATGTTTGAAGTTGGATTTGTTTGTAAAATGCTACAAAATAAAATAAAGCCGACTTTATAAAACAAAGAAAAGGACAGAATTACACTTTGTCAAGGCTCTAGAAACGTAAAGCCAGCAGCCCGAATCCTACACTCTAGCAGTCGTTGTTACAATTCGACAGTTACAAGTCGTCAGGCAGTTTCGAAAAAACCTGAAACTGGGGCTCGTTAGGTGATTAATCCTCAAAAATAAAAGATCCCATTAGTACTGAATTCTCATCACCTAAAATAAAATAAGCTCCAACACAAGGTTACGTTATAAATTGTAAAGGAGTTCCCATAACTATATCTGATCTTTGCTATCGATGCCACAATGGCAGTCAAACTTATCTATGTGGAAAGTCTTCGCCAATCATCCTCCGAGCCTTTTCCCAAACTATGTTGGGGTCGGCTTCCAGTCTAACCGGATTCATTCTGAGTACCAGTGCTTTACAAGAAGCGACTGCCTATCTGACCTCCTCAACCCAGTTACCCGGGCAACGTCTTCGCCAATACGAATAAAATAAGCCCAAACACGTGGTAGTTGCAACATACCGTTCAGGAGTTCCCTGTCTCTCTGTAGTCTCCATTATCAAATCAGCTAAAACCTTCACTGTTTACCAGTACCCTCAAAAATACACTCACATGTCTGGTTTTGACTCACGTGGCTACAATATTCAAGAGTTGCCCTCGATTTCTCAGGGTTTCCAGATCCTCATCAGATCCTGGTCATCCGAATTGACATCCTCCTTCTTTATAAAAAGTCTTTAACAATAAAACTAGCATTGCAACCTGTACAATCCTCTGAAACTGCTTGTCTTTTTATATTTTTCAAACGATCCTGGACATTCCTCTCCATGGAATTTTGATAAAATATTTATATTCAAAGATACGTTATACCATTCTCCACGATTTAAAACTACTTTGATTCATGTCCGCCAGTTTTACAAAATGGGTCGGTCAGATAATTATGCCCAATGACCTTAATTAGCTATTTTCAATCAGATTTCTGAATGATGACTACAAAATGTTGTATATAAATAACTTTAATAAAATAACTTTTACAAGGTACTGGCCTACTATTTTAGTTATATTATAAAATAAAAAATATTAACTATTTTGGTCTCACAAAATAATCATAACTATGATTGTTCTAAACTGAACGGTTGGCGCGAGACTCACTTTTTATCTATACAGGATTTGTACGGAACCCTCGGTGCGCGAGTCCGACTCGCACTTGGCCGGTTTATTTTAACTTATTGTGTAGTGTATCAGTGAAGACTTGTAATTGGCTGTATGTTGCAAATGCATGTATTTTACATATTGTACGTACTAGCTGTTAGTCTTCCTTTATATAAATAAATAAATAAATAACTGTAGCAACAAAAAAACTTCCATTATATCAATATTTTTTATTAGATTCTAATAAAAAATATTGTACACCACACCATACAAATCATTAAAAAGTACACATCACTACAAATCGAATGATCAAGACATTCGTGTAAAAAGATGTATCATTTTTCTAAATTAAAATACATATCCGTATAAGTACCTTATGTAGTTAAGTACCTTTAACGTTCTTAAACTTATGAGATAAGCTAAAGGCTGCTAACTGCAAAATATATTGAGATCTTTACCTACATACGAAATGTGCTGATTTTCACATTTTTAAAGCTGATATCAGACGCTCCATTTTGCTTTAATTTTCTCCTTTAATTCGTCACCTTTCACTCGAAATGAAATGTTTAAAACACAAATTATGTATTGTCTGTTCATAAAATGATGTTTATTAATGTTTATTTAGTATTTGTAGTTCTTCCATTTACCACTGTAGGACTGCACTTAAGCGACACTCCGCGGCAGTGGAGCGATGCGACACGTAACGACATTATAGGTATGCCGCACTTGAACTGCAGTGCTGCGACTGTTTGCAGCAAATTTTGTCTGTCACTTTTTTATTCTAAGCCTACCCACATAAATTTAAGAAATCACAATGGCTTTCCCATACTATTACTTACTAAAAGTTGATGAAAATAAATATCTTGTACCAACTCAGAAAGATGTATGAAATTTACTTACTCGATACTCCCATTTCCTCGCCAATTTCCTCCAAATGTTTTTTTTCTAAGAGAATTCATATAATGTTCATTTTGATGATCATATATCTCAGGATACTGACTGACTAACATAATTAATTTCTCTTCGTCGAAAGCCATTTCAAACACGACTTCTCGTTTAAACCAAAACTTGAAAAGTGAAGTGTCGCGTCGCTTGCTATATTGCACTTAACAGCAGCGGAACTACGCGACGCGACAGGTTGCGACACTTTTGGTCAGTTGCCCAACTTGCCGCTGATGTCGCGTCGCGTAGTTCCGCTGCTGAATAGTGCGTTATACCTCATACAATTTCTTTCAAAGAATATTTTGTCGTTACGTGTCGCGTCGCGCAGTGTCGCTAACGCGGTGTCCTGCGTGAGCGACGAACGCGACGCGACGCGACGCAACACGACGCGACGTAATGCGACGCGATGCTATACGCGACAGATGTCCTACGTGATTTTGGTCATTACTTCTCAAATCATGGAGAAGTTGTGTTACAATTTTGCTTTAAAGTTCATATTTAAAGTACAGACAGCAACAATCTTCCAACTTGTTTGTACTAATAAACGATTTCTTTAATATTTATGTTTTTTTTGTCCCACAACAATCAACGCTTCTGAATAGTTCGCGGTGTCGCGTCTGGTCGCCCTCAAAACAAGTACGCGTTACGTCGCGTCTCGCCGCAGACTGTCACATAGGCCGCATGTAGGGAATTCCTTTGAGTTGATCGCGTTCGTCGCGTTCGCAGCGTCGCGTCGCGTCGCGTTCGTCGCTCACGCAGGACACCGCGTAAGTGCGGTCTTGCCTTTAAACTGCAAGAAATTATGTTTTATTTGCTCATATTTTTAAAAGTTTTTCTCTTTTTACAAAACATTGAGATTTTAAAATAGCATGTAAACTGAATTTAAAGCGAAGTGTCTGATATCAACTTTAGTCTATGTCACACTAAACCCATTTTGAGATTTTCAACTTAAAAAGCACATAAAAAATCGATATCGCTTGAATATATCGATTCATGTAGCATTTCTTTATGCACTTTTATTTTCGTTATTTTGTATGTGAACAAAATTACGAACTTAGACCACATAGCTTATTTATATAAAAGTATAATATTTCCTTAATTTATATTTATTTTATTAGAGAGAAAAATTGGGCTAAATTACGTGGGTACATAGTCTGTACAAAAATAAGTAAATATTCTGCTTACAAATAAAATAAGTTTTTGGTATGCAATTATAATGTGTTAAAAACTAAATTGAGCTAAAAATATTAATAGGAAGTTAAATATTAAAACGAAGTTTAAAAAATCGTGTGATTTATAATATGTTTATAAATATATTCATAATCATAATTTCCTTTGGCATAAAGTTGTTTCTTCAGTCTTCTTAAAGCCGGGTCTGAAAATGTAGATTATTTATTTATGTAAAATCTGTTAAATATTTTAGCAAACATAATAACACCTTATTAAAAAATCAATTTCAAACATTCTAAAAAACACAAAAACTTCGGAGCTTACAATATATTTTTTATTTAAGTTAGCACATACACATGTATCTAAAATATATATCTATTTTAGATTGTCACATAAAACATTTAGGTGAGTTGCACCATTTAACTATAACGATAACCAAACCATAACCAGCCGTATACTTGCCGCCCATTGGTCAAATCGGCTATTTCATCATCCTCCGAGCCTTTTTCCCAACTATGTTGGGGTCGGCTTCCAGTCTTACCGGATGTAGCCGAGTACCAGTGCTTTACAAGGAGCGACTGCCTATCTGACCCCTCAACCCAGTTACCCGGTTGTCGGTTATCGTTATAGTTAAATGTTGAACTCACTATAAGCATGCAACATATAAGACCCGTACTTACTTGAAATCACCAATCACCATGTGATTAACACGAAAAAGACACAAGTGCTGTTTACAAGCTATCAAAAATATACTTTTGTGCCAATAATCTGTGTTTTCCCGAAGATGTGTAGATTGAGGCAGAATGTAGGTATAGTTTGTACCTAAGTAAGTGAAATTTTAAAAGTAGGAGATAGAGGTAGATGTAAGATCAGAAATTGTCAAGAAGTATTTTTTTCTATCAAAAAATAATGTACTTTCCTATATATTTGAATAATTATAAGTAAACCGACTAACATAACTTAAACCTTTACCTAAGTCTGATAAGTCTGAAAACATTGTCAAATCGGTTGAGGCAATAGTGCACTTACATACATACAGGTCAAACTATGAACCTAGACTTTTTAGTCGGTTAAAAATGAATTCAGTGTTTAAAATAAGAATTTGTGTGTCTTATAATTTATGTGTTCTCTTTCTAGGTATAAAATAAAACGAAAACATTATTTCTAGGGTCAAAAATAAAAGAAATACATTGGAAATACGCATTTAATTCAAATATTTTCTCGCGATATACAGATAAGTACACAGGATACAAATACATTTATTTATCGACATATAAGGGTACAGCACTAGCAAAGTTTCAACAAGTTACAAAACGTTTTGTACAATTACATTATTATTACACAACAATTATTGGGATATCAAGTTCTAGCTTACATAAAAACTTATTAAACAAATAGAAAAAAAATACAAAAAAAATGGTCACCTTTTACATTTAGTATAAAATCTTACATAGAACTTAGATATTTTCATCTACAATTTGAGTAAAATGTGTCTAAACTTATGCACCAAACAGACAGACATGTGTTGCTGGGGAGTTCGTTGCGCCACTTCTTCTTCCCAGCAATAACACATAGGAAGTGGTGAAGGGTGGGCGTTTTGGGCACTGTCTTTCTGTATGCAAAGCTTCAGGCTTCCTTTGCATTTAAAAAATGTTGGCAAAACATGGTGTTTGTCTGTACTAATTGGTCTATATAGTGACTTTAACAAATCCTACTTGGGTGTTTATGAAAACTATTTGAAACAATTTTAATGTAAGCTAAAACTTGATACCCCATTTCCTAAAACTACAGAACATTGATTACATATCGGTGGAATATTTCAAATGGACCAATAATTGTTTAAAAATAAATACTGATTCAATTACTACGATTAATTAATACAATTTAATCAACTGTCGTATGCCGTTAAAATTATTTAATATTTAACCAATTTTACGAAAAAATTGATGTAAAACAAATGAAATAAAATATTATTATTTTATTGATTTAATTGGATTCATTGTTAATTAACGGTAAATTTAATAACCATCTTTCCGTAGATTTTCGATCAGAGATTTAGTTTTGACATTTGCTCAATATCATGTGAAAATCTCGAAAAATTACGGATAGATAGGTACTATAGAAATTCAAAGTAAAACTGTTAAATGTGTTTTAATTGTAAAACACACACAGTTTATCAAAGTATATCTGGATAACAGTGTTTTACATATTGCAATACAATATCTATTCATATTTATGAATAGGAAATTAAGTTTTGAACTGCAATATCTTGCATATTGCGACTTCCAATCATTTTGTATGAAGTAAGAATGAAAGTTACATAAACGTGAGTTACTAGGCACATTGCATAAACTATCTTATGCATTCTCATGAACTCACATAACAATATAAAATTTAAGCAGGACTTTCATTCAGTTAATAAAACATTAAAGTTGATACGAAAGCCTATTGTGTGACGGTGCATAAATTCTATGCGCATTATATAATTTCAAATTATATGCATTTAGCACGACACTAAAATGTCATCATCTGCCGAGCCTTTTCCCAACTATGTTGGGGTCGGCTTCCAGTCTTGTCGGATGCAGCTGAGTACCAGTGTGCGACATGGAGCGACTGCCCAAGGGATTTAAAATTATTGTTAGGAAATTCAATTTTGACATAATTTTGAGCAAATTAGAGAGGGACCTTTTAATGGTTGCATTTTCGAAAACTTAACATTAAATGTTTTGTGAACTACATAGTAGATTAACGTTATGGATGTTTAGATACTTCAAAATACATTGCGTATGTATCAGAAAATATTGTATGTGTCTCATTAAAAAAATTACGTGGAAAAATCATTTTTGTGAGAAGAAATTTATCTTTTGTAGAATGATTTTATTAATTTATTTTATGTTATTGAACATAAAAAGGCTAATTTAATTTCTATAATTCGACAGATGATTTGTTAATTTTAAATCGCTTGCTTGTATATAACTTTAGCTATAAGCGCTTAAAATACGATATACATTTTTCAACACTTTAATATTTTTGTACCATACATTTGAGTTAGTAAAAATATATCCTGAGTAACTTAACTATGTGAATTAAAATGAAAATATAATTAAGATGAAATAAAGAAATAAAATGAGCATGATTATTTTACTAAATAGAAAATAAGATTGGTCTACTTAAAAATTAAAAGAATGATACTGGTTATGCATCATAAACTACAAAATGTTTTGTATAAATTAATTTTGTAAGTTTATCATATAATAAAATCAGATCTAAAATAGTTAAAATCAGTCTATCAAAAGAACTAAACATGAAAATTAAAACGTAACATAAGTGATGACAAAAATAAGTAAAACTTTATATTCGAATACTAGTTGAAATTAACTATTTATACAGTTTTATAAATAACATTAAATTACCCTTTTACGAAAAAGAAGGAAATGAAATTATGTGTATTGTTGTTGTATTGTTTTGAAAATAATTTTATACTTAAGTCATTTTTGAAGGAAATGAATTAAGTATAGATTAAAGCATAGTAATAAAGACTTAACCTTTCTCTTTAATATATAAAGCCTAAATGAGTAGAAAATTCGATTATTCATTAACTCAAATGGAAAATAGTTGATTTCAACAGTAACAAGGTTTAAATTGTAATAACTTAACGTTAAGACGAAGACAAACACCGATTAAGAGTAATTACGTCTAAAATAACATATAGATAACTAGACTGCATACATTATGACTTGAACCAATCAAAATTGAAAGTTGAATTAAAATGATGATTTTTAAGTTTTCATTGGTAAATGGCAACTGTTCTCTTATAAGGAGAGCAGCCAGCTGCACAGGACATATTATAGAGCACAAGCATTTGCGCAGACACAGGTGCACTCACTATTCCTTCACTCTCATAGCCCGATGGGAAGACAATCCGACATAATTAGGAATAATGTCTTAAAAGTCGAAAAACTGGGTCTCAGTATTTTGTTTAACTTAATGGCGTTCAGAAATATGAAGTCTAGTTACCTAACATGTTACACATATTTGTATAATAGGCAAGAGAATATAGTTGCCCCATATAAGATTAAAAATACTGATTTGGAGTACATAATTAAACAAAGAATAAACTAAGACGAACTTTTTGCACCTTCCTTTTCAAATTATAGATTCCACGATATTATTCCTAACTAACGTATTTAATTGATATTTTTGAATGGCACCTACATTTTATTTGTTGATCATGTTGCTTTTATTTCATAATTTATACGTAATATTAATGAAGTGTCATATCATCATCATATTTAACGAACTGTCGTATTATCAGCTGTAGTATTAATCCATTGTCATATTAACATTGTGTATAATATTTTAAGAATTAGGTACCATTCAAAATATAATTAATAATATTAAAATTAACAACAATGGCAGTGGGTAGATTCTTATTCTAATAAAATATATCGAGTAGTATAATTTTAATGATACAATTACTTTAAAGATGGCAACACGCTGCTTCAAAAGTTTTGGCTACGTTGGGATTCGAAACAATATACTTGGCCTTACTCAAACTTAAATAAGTCTTATTTACGGCAAATCAGAAAACAAATAATTTAAGGTACCTATTGGCTTTCAGACATCCATTACTATTCAAATGTAAATTCCTTAAAAATAAACAGATTACGTACTTCGTATGAACTGAAGAAACTTTATTAAAATTCCTGAACAAAAATTAAATGGATTGTCAGGCTACGTTTCAGCAAAAGAAATAAACTATATGATATTAAAGCAGATTCAAGAGAATTAAGTACATTCAAGGTCACCAACGGGATCAATAGATGTGGTAATCTTTTATTCATATTCTTTGGATGCATTTATATTAAATGACTGATATACCCATTCTATCAGCACGCTATCAAATATCATTTCTTGTTGTTGATTTATTTATTAATTTTACCTCTCTTCATCAAACGCACTCCTTACAATATGACTGATTTTGTCTTACTTGAATTTGTAGCTATGTACTATTTACATTAAACATAGCTACAAACTACAAGCATATTGATTCTCCTAATGTAAAAGTAGGTAATCTAGGGTTGTGTCGTTTTTCTAGGCATGTCAATGAAATATTAACTTTAAGGGATTCATATAAGACACAATTATCTTTTACCTGCTCTACAATCCGCTAGCGAATCTTTCAAATATTTTTGATGTTCAGTGGCCATCTTTAGTAAAGCACCGAATACAATACTGATTTCAACGTTTACATTTAAGCTTCATAACAGTTACATATAATTAGCAGATACATAATAATTTGTACACATTTATTGCAATATAATTTTTATCGAAGAATGTATAATTTTCTAATAAGTTGTGTATAATTTTACTAATTTATTTGACCGTTTGAATAGGCCTTAGTCTTTGTTCTTGAGATTTCTTATTAGTACACTTTTTGTGCCATTATCAATGCTACAGCTGTCATTATGTAAAACTGACTAATAATTTGACCTATTTTCCATATATGCCAGTTTATTCAACTCCCTTTAACTCGTGTTTATTTTAAAACTCCAATTCGGCAGTTATCAATCAATAACATTTTTTATCAAAAGTTCTAAAACTACGAACATGCGAGCTAATTATTGCGAATTTCAATAATTAATCAATCTATGGTTATTTGCGATTAGAGATTGAAATTTTACATATACGTAGCTTATGTCAAAATTCAATATTCAATCCAAAACTACCGATGGATCGGTTATTGAAATCAGTTAGTCTTGATGGCTCTTGAGCTTTTCAACGATTATATTGCAATAAATCCACAAAAATTAGTTGCGAAATTACTTGGCTTAACTTAAAACTAACATGGTTCCTCTTCATCTTCTCTGGTGTGTATTTCATAACTTGATATTGTAATCCTTGAAGTTTCAGATCTTAAGTGTGTCATTTCCACCTGTCGTAATAAAAATGTGGTCAGTTTGTGAAGTTTTCTTTTAAATTTTATGTAGAAGTGAAGGAGTTTATTTAAGTTGAATGTGTGTATAGAATAATATAGTTCCATTGTATAATGAAATAATTAATCATCTTAATATTTTAATAATATAGTGTTTACATTGGTGGAAAGGAGAAAGAATTCTATCGAGAAGTTAATTATTATTAAATAATCTAATCCCATACAATCTAAGTAATCTATCAATGTTATTATCCATGTCGTAGGAAAATAATAGAATCTTATTTCTTTGAAATTCAATTAAACGTCCAATATACTTATTTGAAAATCAAAATTACATGAGGTAGCACCTAACACCGACTGCCCTTTGGCACTTCCTATGTGCTTTGCTGGGAAAAGAGCCGCATGTATTTATGATTTTACTATTTTCCTACGATTTAACCACAATTAAATAATATGATACAATATTAAAATCTTACCTTTGCAAGCGGTTATCCGTTAAAAAACTATCTTTATCATTATTTGCTTTGCTTTAAGCCAGCCATAGGTAAGCTTTAAGCATGATTTCTACCAATTTAGTAGGTTTTAATAGGATGAATGACATTAGTTTCCTAATCAGGCAATTATCTACGGTACGCACTATTTTCAGTATGCTTATCTACTCATTAATTACCACTGACATATGACCAGTGAGTTTGTATACGGGCAACTATAAATAACACATTTTAGGTGTATCTTTCCTTTTCCAAATTAGTTGGAAAAATGGTATGATGTACTTCTTACAAACTAAATACTAGTATAAGTATAATAATGAATGTTGTCAATATTTCATGCATACCAACTATTTCATTGCTACACGAGTATTCTAGGGATTATTGATCTAACTTTGTTATGGTGTCAGTACTATGGTTATTATGATAAAGTTATTTTGCACTTGATACCGTGATACGAGAATTTGCAAGTAAACAATTAATGTATAGTTATGTTAAGAGAACGTGGATGGATGATTAAATAAATCACGGGACACCTCACACACGGTCTGTTAGCCCTAAGGTAAGTTACTAATTAACGTGTAATGAAATAATAAGGGAATTTTGGAAAACTTTTGTAAAGCCGTTTTCTCTTAGAAGTTTTATACAAAAGTTCAGAACAAACCTACTAACTGAACGAACTCATAAAAAGGATCAAAATAATATTAATAAGTATCCATATTTTTCTCAAATGTTTATTCTACATGTCGGTCGTTTTAAATAGTTAACAACAACAAAATATACATTATTGATATATAGTAACAACGACGAGAAACGTAACAGTTTATACACACCAGACTACGTTTTGTAAGGGTGACCAGTGGACACAAATAATTTTCTACCAATTTTACTAATCTAATAGATTTCGCTAGGATTAATTTGTGATGTTCAATTCCATTATTTTGTTTGGCATAGTTCTAAAATGGCACTAATTAACTATGCCAAAACGTCATATAATTCCTTGATTTTTTAATACGAATAGAAGTGGCCATTACTTTTTATCATTTGCCTAGCCTTTTGGTTTAGTGGCCTTTTATATTTGATGGTAGTATTAGACTTGATGTTTACTTTCAGTAGATTACGACAGTTTAAATCTGCTTGCATGGGCACTAAAAATACCTCTCATGGTTAATCTAAAATAGACTTTTAATGTATTTTCCTGACTTTGAACTGGAATCGATTTTGAATAAGATTTCAAATGTTTATTTGAATTAAAGTCGCTTACTAATATGTGAATATCACATATTTTAACTACAAATTATCATCATGATATTAAAACAGTTAATAATTTTAATTAATGCAACATTAAATTGAGATTTTACACTAATAAATATTATAATTTGTACCGTACTAGTGATCCTATGTTGAACACATTTTAATATTTATTTATAATCGAATACCAATGAATGGTCACCACTTACAAAAGGTTTAAATTTAGACAACGATCTGTAAGCACTTTTACAATTATCTGAATATAAAGCGGAGTCCAGACGCTTGTACCGCGGAATGTAACACGAAATCTACGTGTGGACGACACTATGAGCATTACTTGTAACGCTCGCGCCATCGACAGTCAGTTTTATCGCGAACACGAAAGCTCGCGAAGTTTTGAATATAACCGATTCGCATTAAGATCATGTCGCCAACACTGTTGACATAAAATTACATAATCTCATATTACGCGTTACAGACGTCCGGCCCCGACATAACGAACAAGTCTATTCTACGTATTAAAATGGTCTGTGTTATATCTATGTACTTGTTTTTAATTCCGATTAATAAACATTTATTATGCGAATTTGTTTTAAATATAATTGCATACATCTGACCAGAGCCTTGCCTAATAAGCGTAAGGTCAAAATGTATTAAACATTAATATTTTTATAACTTGATTTATAGGTAAAAATACTTACAGATCTCATACAGTTTCATAAATATTATTACACTCACATGAAAGCGGATTATATGTATTTCAAAAGCGAACAACGAATTGCTTCTGTTAACTGACAACCTTCATTTTATTATTAGCAATACATTAAACGGAAGTAATAAATACGATAGTGGTAGATTTTGGTCGACTTGTGTTGGCAACACTGGATCTCGTGGCAGTTTAAAAAGGAAGTTCTGGTTGTAACTGTTTTCTTTTATTTTGTACAACGCATTTGATATGATTCCTTAAGTACGACTGGACGCGAATATATGCAGTACTCAAAATACAAATTAATGATATCTGTTCTTGAAATGTCTACGGGCAAAACCGGCTATTATGAGTAGTATGCTTTTATTTTATTACTATCTCTTTGAAATAGCATTAAATTGCAATGTCGTATTTCTTGTGTGCTTTATATAGATGTTTAACACGATTAACCGTTTGTCATATTCGATACGACAAATACGACAGACGATTAATATTTTTTACGTTGAGCGATAGCAAGCCGGTTTTACAGGGTGTGCGAAGTTGTGCCATATAGATATTCGAATACGCAAGTTCACACATACTTTCATCATAACACCCTGTATATAAGTCCCTATCTTCGCTAATATGTGTCGAGATCAGTCGATTGCTGTATATGATTAGATGAAGTCAGTCGAGACCTTTTTTGGGACTTATTTACTAGTTTACTATTTATGTAGTAAAAGTAAACAAAATGTAGTTAAAATATTGTCATGAAAACTTTTTATATTATAGGATTTTATTGCAAGATATGGCAAAAAATCGTTATATTTTTAGATAAAATACTCAAAACGTCAAACTCATAGGGTGCCGATAGTTTTGTGCTGTTGACAGCTGTCAATGTCTAAGGAAAATATGGCGTTGTTTGTACTAACTGACAGAACTGTCAACTGCACCAAAAACGGTCAGATAATACTTAATACATTTAAGTATTTCTGTGAGAGTTATATAAGAGAATTTAACGAATCAATTATTAAGACACCAATAAATAAGTCCCAAAAGTACAAAAATACAATTAAAATTATTACTTACTACAATAGCTACGTAGTCTAAAACATTTTTTGTTAATAAAAAATGGGTCCGTTCTTTGGCAATTTTAAATATTTTCAAAAACTGCGTTTATACATCAACTAGCGATCCATTTCACGATATGAATATCAACAAGACATTTGCAACACTTATTTTTAAAAGTTACACCAGCAGATACCACGAAACAGTTATTATTGCTAAGAATTTCATTACCAAAAGAAATGAGACATTAGGCATGACGAAAGAAAAAAGTTGTAAGTCCGTCTCTTAAAACCCTAAAATAAAGGACAAGTATTTTTATTTTTTCTCGCAGATTAAAACGAACGAAAATACAACACGTTTTAATTTTGTGAAACGTCAAATTTTACACGTTGGTACGTGGCGTCACAAACTCCCACTCTCAACCTTGAATACCTTCTATCTCAGTATTTTTTACAGCCTTACTACAAAACTTAAAAATCTGTTGAACACATGTCTAAAAAAAGTGTCGCTGCAAAAGGACCATATTTCAACGTCATAATCTGACAACAACAGAAGTTTAAAGGTTTTTGGTACGACGGTAACAGTCTTACCACAAAATTTTAAACATCAGTTTAACACTTGTCTAAAAAATGTCAGATTATGACGTTAACATATGGTTCATTTTGTAGCTACAATTTTTAGACAAGTGTAAAACAGATGTTTAAGTTTTGTAGTAAGGCCATTAATGTTTAGTTAAAATAAAAATACCCGTCCAATATTTTCTGATAATCTAAAAGACGGACTAATTAGAATCACTATTTCAACCCTATCGTCACGCCATTTCTGCGCCATTAATTTTTCCAAAAAAAGCTTTCATTTTCGCATTCCTCAAAATGGAAGCACCCAAATTTTGTTATCTATACTTTTCAAAGAGATTGCCATGACGAAAAACTTTCCTAAAAGCTAGCGTTGTAAAACAGAGTTATAAGCGTTATAAATATTGTTTTTATGATCATTTGTAATCTTTCTCTACTCTTTCTTTTAGATGCATCTAGAACCCACCGTTAGCAGCGTCCAAGAGGAATAGGCATTCATTAATTAATATTGCGTATGCACTAGAGATTAAATGCACTGTATAATAATATAAGGGAAAATATTAAGTAAGTAGTATATGTAGGCGTGTATGCGCTTGGTGTGACAGAAATTGTTAAGACTCAAATTAAACTGCGTGTACAAAAAGGAATTATTTATATTGAGATTTTAAGACACATTTTACATCTTGAGACTTTTGGAAATAAAAATAATATATGATGTCATTAATGAATATAAATCCAAGAAATAATGCAATTTAAAAGTTAAAACCAAACAACAATTTCTGTCATCGAATGTTACGATTAAAATGAACGGCCAAAAATCATTCCAAACGAATCTATATAACCTTCCATCTGTAAAAATCCAATATTAGTTTCTAAGAATAATCTGGCATAGCCAAGTCTGCTTATAAAAATTACAGAATTTTCTGCCGTTCATTTTAACCTTCTTTTAAAAGCTGTAGCGTGTAAAATGCTTGTTAGTGTGGGTAGTTAGTAAATTCCTTTACCATACACGTGATTATTACATATACTTACCATTTTCAATGTGTATTAGTCAAAAATACCTCCTACTTACTAATTTGGGGAAGACGGATAAAATATTCAAAAATGTATAAGGAAGATTTTCAGTGCGAAAAGTGACAAAATAAAGAGAAAAATTAAGCAGTACCAGATCTCTATTTAACAATCCGTCTTCCTATAAAACCAATTAACCCAAATTACGACCCATTACATGAATCAATCAACTCATATAACGAATCAATCAACCCATTTAACGAATCAATCAACCCATATAACGAATCAATCAACCCATATAACGAATTAATCCACTCATATACCGAATCAATCAACTCATTAAACGAATCAATCAACTCATATAACGAATCAATCAGCTCATAAAACTCACCACTTCGCTGGTAAGACAGTTGATGGTGGTTGGTGGGAGGGCTCGCGCGGGCGGCGGCGGGGCCGGGGAGCGCCGCCCATCGCACGGCGTCGCGCCGCGAGCTGGAGTTATTGGGTAGCCTGGAAATTATCATTATCATCATCGGCCTTTTTTCTTCTGCAGCCTTTAGTCTTGCCAAGGGGTACAGGGTTGTCCGGGTAATTGGGCTGAGTAGATCAGGTAGGCAATCGCTCCGTGTAAAACACTGGTACTTTGCATCCGGTTAGACTGGAAGCTGACCTAAACATAGTTAGGATAACGCAGAGCAAATGATGCAGGGCTACCGCCTCTTCCCATACAGAGATGGCATGAGCGGTAATCACAACTCTTGCTCAATGACGATTGGTTGGTAATTTCACACTTTTGTAAGTTTCGGTTAACTAAACCATGTATTCCTTCCAAAATCTTAGATCTTGTAGGATGCCAACAAGTGGATAAAAAGATTGACTTTTCAGCATGTTCGATATCCGTGACCGTGGTCTGGGTGTTATTATATCTATTTACAACCATTATATGTAAGTAGGTATATGTAGTTCATCAGCTGTGTTAGCACCCTTAACATCAGTGTTAAGTACATACGTATTAGTCTGCTAATAATTAGCTCACCATGGGCCTAACCGACCGTGAGTGAAAGGTGTCCAGATATTTCCTTATTATATTATTCCTTACCTTGCTCACTACTACTGGATTCAGTGAAGCTAGGCGTGCCCTCCGTCCAAGTTGGAGTAGAACCTTCCACAGACGCGGGCGGCGTCCAGCATACACTGGAAAACATACTTTGTGTTAGACTATTGTGTAATTTGTATGTGTCTTGAGAGAGTCTTTACTTTTGTTACGTCAACTATCTGTCAGTGCCTTGTCAGAATTGGTACAGCTGTTAGCCGAAGAGAGATTAGTCGGAACCAACAAACTATTGAGCTACAACTTGGTTTTAGAAAATATTTGCATTTTGTAGATTTCATAGAAACCAATGTTTACTTGGTCTCAGCACTGCATGTCTGTGTAAAAGGAAGGATTCTTTCTTCTGTTCCCACAGTCTGAATTTAAATGTGCGAGTGCTTTTGCAAACGAATGTATGCAACGACTTGTGTAGCCTGTTGGTTTCTCTATGTCTGTGTATCTGTGAGTATATGTCTTGATCTTATTATATATTAATTAAAGAATTAAAAAGTCCTACCTGGCCTCATTACTACGCGCGCTGCTCAACGCAGCAGGCGTCAGTGCGAGCGAAGAAGCCGACGAAGTAGTCATTACACTGGCCGCACTAGACGCCCCGCGACGTCTCCCGGACGCACTCGAAGACGTAGTTGATGAAGAGTTGGTGCGACTGGTTCGAGGAGGTGGAGCTTCTTCGAAGGGGGCGGAGGCGTTGAGCAACACGACAGCGGAGCACCGCCTGAGGTTTGACTAGCGTTACTACTTTGGCTAGCTGAGGATGTGAGCTGTTTGGGTTTGATGGTTTTGCTGGTGGGTAATGTGGAGATATGACAAATGAACGGAAGATTGCTCAGATTCGCAGAAAATAATGGTAACAGCGTTTTCATACCAGCGAATTTTCTGAAAGGATTATAGGGCGGGTTCCGCGCATAAAACAATTGACAACTACTGTTTCAAACGATGACACGTGAAACCGCCCGATAGAACTTTTGACGTTCAGATTGTGAAGCGCGTAAAAGAATAACATACGCAAATTCTGCTAGTGTGAAAGCTATGTAAAGCAAATTGTAAGCTTACATGATCTTAGGAATTATATATTTTCCTGCCGTTCATTTGTTAGTTTAAAAAAGGATAACCAAAGGGCATAGAAATTATGGTATGTATATGAATTGCAGCAAGATTACACTGAACTGAATTCAACTAATGTTTCCATGGTAATAGTAAAGTAAAAGTCAAATAAAGGTTGTATTTTCAAGCAGTGTTGATACTGGCATTATGTACCGTCTAAATTGAATGTAGCGCACATTACCGTATTTTAAGTGCGCCGTACACCGTAAATACGATAATGCGGAGAGTCATTTCAACTTAGACGAATTATACATTTCTAGATTTAATTTACAAGGACCAAGAATGTATATGTAGTATCGCAAATACATACTTGAACATATTTTATTTAGCATGGTATATGTATAGGTCTTTGTAAAGTAAATCTGACTGCATTTTCTAGCTATATGTGAAAAAAATGAAACTATCTTAGCAGGTAAAATGTAGGATTTAATAATGAGTAAAATAGCCAAAAACTAGGTATAGACGTTTTATTCCACGAAAGCGTCTGAGCTACACTAGTGTGTGTGAATGTATATGCACTATGTCTTTGTATGACTCGGCGACTCGACCACTACTGAGCGCTCCTGACCTCACACATACAAAGACAATGTGTATGTACATGGACACACACGTGTATGGGTCACCCGCTTTCGTGTAATAAAACATGTATAAAAGAACAAAAGCTCTGATGTAAGCTGAGGTATTTTCTGTCAAGTAACGAAACTTCAAAAGTGAGAATATCTTTAGTCTAGATATTATTTAAAGCTTCGTCCAGCTTCCAGTGTTGCTATCCTCCGTAGCAAAAAAACTTTGCATAGCTTATACGATTCCAAAACTACAAATATCTGTATAAAATCGACACGTAATAATAATATAAGAAAACATTTAAAAAGTATTAAATAATAAAACACTTAAGTTTATTTGGACGACATTTTGGTAACGCGGTAGGTAACAATTGCAAACACAACTTTTATTATATTCTTGAGTATGTCAGAAATAACAAAAATGATCTTTTCCAAGATGCTAAATATTTTAAATGGGAAATATGTATCTACATAACGTCTAATATCCAGTCAGGCAAAATGTGGTCTTTCCAGGACTCTTACGCTTCTTTGAAAACTTCACTGACAAGATGAACGCCAGTTTTCTTAAAAACAAATGTATGCTATGGATTTTTACATCCAGTTTCAAAATAACAATAAGAAAACAGACGTTCATACTGTCGGTAAACTTGGGCTTTATAAATTTAACTGACGTATCAGGCTTTCAAACTTTGCCAAAACTGCAAGACCGCTTTTTGACCAACTGCACCTAAATACTGGTGATTGATGTAGCAACTAAATACCTACTTATATGCAAAATGTGTTAGTCTAAAAGGATGCACTACCAATAACATGATAGGAAGGGAAATATAATAAAATTTGAAAAATCCAACGACCGAGCATAAAACGTGAAACTCATTAATAGAAAAATGGCAGTCAGTACGATTCACAACACAATCTAAAACATTTAACATGCTTAACTAAAATGTATTTTTAATGGCTTTGAGCCTATAGGAAATATCTTCTTAATTATCTATCCATCTTTCGAAATTATTGTCTATAATTTTGAAATTCTCAATCTCTTTTGGCCATCTGAATCCAATTTCTTTTTCCGCTCCTCCTCAAATTCATCTTCTACAATATTTCTTCGATATCTTTCCTCATTTTATTAACACTTTCTTCCTATCAGATTTCCTTTTAAAACTGCCTTTCTTTTCCTCGGTATTTTATTAGAGTTTTCGTCAAAGGTGTCACTGAAAATTGCTTTATCTTCTCGTGAACATTTCCACTTATTGATTTTGAAACTACTGGGTTGACAACAGTTGTGGTTAATGAGAAATTCTTCTTGTCAATTGATGTTAAACTTCCGTGGGTATATTCTATTGGTTCAAATATCTTCTTGGTTTCTTTAACCAGTCTTTGCTTGTCTGTCTGTTTGTCCGATTGCTTGCTTTCTTGTGACGATGATATAGAACTTCGCCTTGAACTATCAGAGTCTGTCTGAGCTCTATGATATGCTTTTGGAATAAATCGATCTTTGCTTTAGCCTTTTTCTGACATACGACTTCGTCTTTCGTCATTCCTTGCATGTATGTCCTTATTTCTACTTTCGGTTTTGGTTTTTATCTTGAGATCGGTTTTGTCTCTTTTAGACTGATTGAAGTTTAATTTCTTTGATATGCCTGATATTATTCCTTGTTTTGAGCCGTTCTTTTCAACTTTTACTTCTGTTTCTGGTTTCTGAACTTGCTCCATCTTCGTTTGTTCTGCAGGAGCTACTTTTTCAGAGATCGGGCCGCAAATATCAGATCAGATGACTTAACGTTGTGAACGCTTACTTTTTCTGATGAAGAGCCTACGTCAGTTGGCGTTTTTCCTGACAATTTATCACCAATCGTTGTTACAACTTCTTTGACAAACTGCGAAGGACTTTTCGATTGTTTAGCTCTAACTTCTTCAACGGGATCGCAAATTTCATGAATAACGATCCGTTCTTCGCTGCTCGACTCAGTAAGAGAAGTGTCATCATAATCTCCCGAGTCCAAATGTTCTATCAAAACTTTATCGATGTTAAACTTAGCCATCATTGAAGTTTGAGCAATCAAATCTTTACCAAGATGAGATCTCTCCGTGATACTATCAGCTTCTTCTACGAAGTCTAAGAAAGAGTTGGATGCAACTAATTTCGTGATCTTAACTGAACTGTTGGATACGGACGGTGGGATGCGACATGCAGTGGGTTCTTTAAACTTAAAGTCATGCCCATAGAAGCAGAAATCATCATCGCTGCTCGTGATAGGTGTCTGCGGAGGAATATCACTCACAGAGATGTTTAGATTCGGATAATCACCTTTCGTGTCGATGCTAGACGCTTGAGAGGTGGCGCCTCCCGCTTAGCTTTGGGGAGCCTCTCGGAGGGACCGGCGGGGACTCTCTGCTTTTGGGAGCCTTTCAAGACTGCGGGGAAGGCCATGTCGGGCTCCGAGGACGCGGTAGTCGTCTTAGCCGACGACGTAGTCACCTTAGCGGCGGTCGACACAGGCGAGGTCACTGATATCGGCGTTATATGCGCTGTCACATCCGATAAAGAAACTGGCGATCGACAAAAACGCTCAAAGTTTTGTATAGGTTTATTAAATACAATATCAATTAAAATACACAATAATAATAATAAAATGTATAAACGGAAAATTTGGCACATTCGAAAAAATAACATTATAATAACAATAGAAAAACGTTAAAAGATTTGTGTTTCAGTGGAAGCGTAGTTACAGTTAGACGGTTGTACGTAATGTTATATATCCAAAATGGCGTGTTTAAATTTATATTTTTTAGATGGAGCTTGACCGTTTAAATAACGTATTTTTTATTGGTGCATCAAGTTTTATATTAGATAATATTAAAAATAAATTACAGCATGCAGATTTAGGGAGATAAAAATAAAAGCCAAGATTGATGGTATACCCAATAAGAAAAAGTTCCAATAAAGGCCACAGCAGCATGAAAAAAGGAGAGATAACATGACCATAAGTTTCTTTATATATATATTTTTATATAATTTACGAAGCAAAAGCGTAGCAAGGGTATTCACAATAAACCAATCTTTGTGTCGTGTGTGAATATAATTTGCATAAGTGCCAATTAAAGTTAGATTTTTATGAATTTTACGTGTTTTCAAATCGATCACTTGACAAAGCAAAAGCAACATTGACTGATGATGAATAAAACAATTTTGTAACCAATGATAAAGCAACAAACATATTGGAACTACTTTTAGCCAATTGATTAATTTAATGAATACTGAATTATCGAATTAAGCATTTAATGGTAACTAAATTTTTAGTTTAATTTTTAAAGTAAGTTTTAAAAGTGTAATCCTTGCTACACTTTTTGTGTTTAATAGTTTAATCATATTTTTCTTATAAATGGCAACTTTACCACATTCTATAAATATAATTTTTTTTTTTTCATTTTTTAGTTTGAACTCTAAAACTGTCACGTAACAGAACACAAAACGACATTCAGTCTCACCTGCTTTGACGCTGGCAACACCACTCGATCCAGCTCCTATCCGTTCGATAGCGTGAAAATATTACGTCAAATTCGTGAGCAAAATATAGAAAACAATAATTTTGACACATGACAACTTCAATATATAGTTTTTTTTCTCACATAGGTATTGAAAAACCTTATTAATTAGTATTAAAAACTTTTTTTTCTTCCATATCATAGTATGTATTATTTTTAAATCCAATATTCACCCTGTGATGAAATTAACCCATATCTAATTAGATTTTTTATGTTTTTTCCAGATTTTAAGAGAAAAATAAAACGAAAACTTCCAGCCAACAAAACCTCACATTTATTACCATAATATATACATACAATTTTGGTCGAACTGCTCAAGCGCATTACAAATACACTTACACTCTACTACACAAGTATAACTTTTACTTACACTGGTTTTGCTCAAGTTGACGACAAAACTTATGTTGCTGACTGTACTTAGAACATTTTTTTCCTAGAGTAGAATCTTAAAAAAAAAGAAAAAAAATTCTAAATTTTTACCAAAACAATACATGTAGTACAATCAATGACAAAAGTTTTGTGTATATTTAAGTTCCGTATAAAAGAATAAAATAAACATATATTAAGCATCAACTGCTTGTATGTCGCTAATTATAAAACAATAGAAAATCAATTTTGTTATTCTGAACCTATCGCATTGTTTTTGTAGTATATTTTTATTCTGTCATACGAAACTTAATACATGTAAGTTTATCTTACAATCATTCAATTAATCTCAATAATATTGTGAAAGGTGTCTAAATAAGTTCTACGGAATATTTTAAAATTGCTATTTAATATTAAAATTAATGGTAAATAAAAATAATGGGTTGTGTACAGTGAAAAATATAATTTAAAACGTAAATTACACTTGTGACATGATCAATACTTTTAGAGGAATGTTACTAATTTAAATAGTTTTTTCTACTAATTGTTCGGTAAGTAAGGTACTCAGTAGATTGGGAGTATTCCTAAGTGTTAAATTCTAAAAAATTGGAAGACATGTAATAAATATTAGTAATTCAAAATCTTGAAAAAAAAAACAGAAATAGTTTGAAAAAATGTATTTGTTGGCATAGCTTTTCGCTAATCGAAAGCTGAGCATAAATGAAAAAAAACTGAATAATAATTTAAATCCTAAACCAAATCAATCAATATATACATAATAAAAATACAGACACCACAATTAAACTATCGTAAATCAATAAAAATAATAATTTCCTAATAAATAATAATAATATAATCAATTCATACAAACTTTCGTTGACACACTGCACCACAGATTCTTCATTCTTTCTATCATTTAATTAATCATGACATTTATGTGAAAAAATAATATTACCATAACTTGGAAAAGCCATTTTCCAAAAAAAAATTCTAACATCTTTACATTTTTGACTGCAACTGTACCAAAAATATTAATATATTTCCGTTAATATTTGGTATACAGTATTTAAGTCGCAGTGACATTTCAATATTTTATTGTATTCGGAACAAAATATATAAGTCGCAAGAAAATAAACTAATATTCACTAGATACCAATTTTTCTTTCACCAGGTAACTTCTACCTGAAAAATAAATTTGACGATTTGACAGCTTTTATATAGAAAGAAAATATGTCAAAACGCCATATTTATTCCTCAGATAGTACTTAACTGATGATTGAAAATCGGCCCTAAAAGTGCAGTCTTTAATAAAATTCATATAATTCAAAATTCTTGTTTTTCTTTCTATCAGAAACTTGATAACTGAACCTGCTTTGATCTCACAAAAGAACCCAAACGTACATACATCGATTCTAAATAAAATACTGCATAATATATTACATCTTTTAAATTAAACGATAACATTGGAAAGTGTAGGTAACAAAGAATACTAGGGCCCAAATTCACTGAAAACATAAAAGTCAGTTTTCTTAAAACAACTGTATACAAGCTGTTGATTTGCATCCGTACAATATTTTTCGTAAATCCGTCAGTTTCACCTGGCCGTATTTAAACTCAGCGCGTGTGTTACTGGCCTTAAAACTGCACTTTGGTCTCACACAAATGCAAACACAAAGCATACGCAACGGTCATTCATAAATTTCATTTATAAAATTGGGTTAATTCTGAAATAATATGAAATTACAATGACAAAAGCAGCGCATCTATACTAATATTATAGAGCTGAAGAGTTTGTTTGTTTGAACGCGCTAATCTCAGGAACTACTGGTCCGATTTGAAAATTTCTTTCAGTGTTAGATAGCCCATTTATCGAGGAAGGCTATAGGCTACTTTATCTTTATATTTTCCCGGTAAGGAAGTCGTTTCCACGGGTTGCGGGTGAAACCGCTGGCAGAAGCTAGTATTAGATATTTCCCGTCTACCGTAATCCCAATCGACTATTTACGTATTCTATGTCAACCTCCTGCAATATTGCACAGATGCAAATCAACACCTTGTATTGGTACTGAATGTTTTGTGAAATTGACAGCTGTCAATTTTAAAATTAAAATAGTATTTTATGTACTGATTAATGTAACTGTCAATTGCTAAAAGACCATACTACGTAGTATACTGTTTTCACGGTCAAGTTTCAAAGAAAACAGATGTTTTAAGAAAAACAGACGTTTATGTAGTCGATAAAATTGGTGTAATTCGACTATCTTTTATTTTGGTGTAGTCTTACTTCAATATATAATCGAACTATCCGTGGTTTTGAGATAAGAGATAGAATTTGACATAATTTATATGAAGCTAATATTCAAATTCTATCTCTATTCGCAAAATCGATGGATCGAATATTGGAAACAGCCGTTAGTCGATTTTATTTGTCGATAATATAAGTCTAAATGGTAGCTCAGTGCTTTGATAAAGTGTAATATAATGAAATAAGTTCTATATCATATTAATACATAATTGGAATAGAACTATAAATGGAGTTATATATTTTTAAACTTGGACTAATATAAGCATTATAGCATAAATAGGGATTTCAACATATCGACATATAAATATTTTTATCGATATAACAATGACAAGCCTTTTCCATATTTAAATATTTTTAAAACATTGACGTTATTACTATAGTTATTGTCAATATTTATTACTCAAGTTTTAAGGCTCTTTATCGATATAATTCATCGATACTTTGATTGTTTTGTTTCTAGTTATATAAGCCAAGTTCATAGGATTATAATAGTCACATATAAGCATAATTATTAAGCTAGATACGTTCTAAGCTAATATGTCTTTTAACAGAACTATTACAATACAGAAATATCGATACCAATACACTTCACTACAATTATCGACTAACATTCTTAATATCGATTCAAAACTCGAACTAACTTAAAGACAGTCAATCTATCGATAATTTTCAAATTAAACACTAAAAATTTATCGACATATCGATAACCGAATCAATAGATTATTGACGTCAGGTCAGCAAAACTATCGATTTTATGTGTAACCGAAAATTCGAAATATATTTCGCTCAATCTGCAGGCGGTACTACTATTATGGTACTTCCGCTGTCTTTTCCAGAGTATATTTCTGCTTTGTCTATACTTCTGACATATACTACCTCTTTGATGAAAAGTTCTGACTTCGAATCCCTTATATGTTCGTCGCCGTTTAGTTGGACGACAGAAACGTGTTCTGATATTTGTAAGTTCTTATCCTTCATGACTGGAGATTCAGGTTTTATATAAACCGTTTGTGTGGACCGAACTTTTCGAAATCTCATGTCTTTCGGCAGAGTAGCAGTTTCTCTGGCCTCTAAGCTGGGTGTAGCACTTCTTCGGTAACTAGAATTTAAGCTTTTAGGTAAAGTATTTGAATTTTCAGCTTTCATAGAGCTGTCAGCTTTCACTAGACCTATATCGGCGAAGAATTTCTTGAATTTTTCTACGAAGGTCGGTGATTTGGCTCTGTTTAGGCTGTGGGACAGTCTTTCATTCGAATCATCTTTGGAGCTAACTTCGTCAATTCTCGCTGGGATATTCGAAGTGCTTTTGTGTTTCTCTAGAATGTTCGATCGCCTCTTCCATTTGTCATCATCTTCATCATCTATGAACGGTATATCTTGTAGATTATTCTCATTTCTAGTGTCTACGGCTGCATCTTTCTTCGTTGGAGCATTAGTGTGAGCTTCTACGTATATTTGGGGACACTGGTGCTCGTATTATCTGTTTGTATACCACTGTCAGCTAAGCTCCCATTTATATGGGAACTACCGGCTCCCGTGCTTAATACTTTCGTCAGCTGATCGGATAGTGATTCCATTCTATCTTGGATCGATGTTCGGTAGACATTATTCCCGTATGAAGTGCCGGGTCTCTGGGTAAATTTGAGGTATCAAACTCTATGCGTCTAGGGAAGGGTCCTAGTCGATCCCTGTCGATTTTCAACCTGTCAGATAGGACTGACGGGTACTCAGTGGGGGTTGGATGCTAGGATGCCTCTGATTCCACGTGGAGATAGTGGTGTCAGTAAAATCGCTCATACTCGATCTTATAGAAGACCTTGGCGATAGTCGTGACTGCCTCAAGAGGTCAGGGTTGTAATCTTTATCGGTCTGCCGATGTAGATACGTCCTGGATAAAAACTTCGTGTCAATGCTTTTTGGAAAATCTCTAACCTTGGACGTTTCGCTATTTTTGGTACATTTCAGTTTATTTCGGTCCCCGTCGGCAAACCATGCTTTGAACATTTCGATCACCAACACCGTTAGCACAAAAACACATCACAATTTTTCGTCTGTACAACGTAGAAACGCGGTTTCAATAAAAATAGTCTACAAATATAAGGTAAAACGCAATAAGGACGGTTCACAAACAACGACAATTTGGATAACAAACACCGGAAGGGAAAAGGGGTGGGGGATAAAAATAAACTGAAATGTATAATAATATAATAGGTACCAACATAAGTCGCATTCAATGTTAGGATAAGTTGGGGTTAAACTACTTTCAAAAAATAAAATCTATGGTTAATAGTAAAACTAAAATTAGTTCAGAAAAAAATCGAGCATTCCCATGAAGCGAGTTGACGTTTGAAAACCCATCTAGCCTTTTCCCAACTATGTTGGGGTCGGCTTCCAGTCTAACTGGATGCAGCTGAATACCAGGGCTTTACAAGGAGCGACTGCCCTATCTGACCCCCAACCCAGTTACCCGGGCAACAATGTAATTTAAAAAAAACAATAGCCTGTATTCTCCCACTGCCCGGCAAATAATTTAAAATTACGATACATTTATTCCCATACCTTTATCTATTAAAATCATCAAACTTCTTGAAAAATTGACAAAAACGTCAACTCGCTTCAACCAGAAAAAAAAATACCACCATGAACGGCTAAACAATTTGTGAGCAAGTTTACCTGGCGTGTCAATCTCTTCCTGCGGTCTAGCCGGCTTGGCGATGCTCTTTCTCTTTGACGGCGAGTGTTTCAGGGCTGGGAAATCATTAAAATGCATTAGGCTTATTAAAATAGCGGATTGTATATATGGAATATTATTGTGGTGATTAATATACAGAAAAAAATATTATGTACATCATCATCATCTCTCATTTTGTAAAATTCACTATTATTTTTAAATTCTATTTGGTTCTAAGGTTCCATGTTCATCAACAACAGAAATGTCCGTTTTTCTTAAAACAATTGTTTACTTTAAATTCCTAGTAAACGGTTGTTTTAAGAAAAACGGACGTTGATAATGTCGGTGAAATTGGGCCTTGGTCATTTTATTTTACCACTCAAATGTCCCATGCAAAATTCATATACGTCCAGCAATTGAAGTGTAATAATACATGGACGTTTAAAATATGAAAAAATATACACCACAATAATATTCCAAATATGTAACTTACAAAACTCCAAATCAAAATAAAAACATCAGCTCACTAATTGAAAAGCTTTTGTTTATCAAAAACAAAAATAAAATAAACAACAGCGTGATCGCTTTAGTTTCGCAAAATAATTCATAAAATGTTCTCAAAAGCATTCTAATACAGTGAAGAATTTTGTGTAAATATAATTTGTTAGAGAGAGTTATAACATCTGAAAAAATATTTAAAACAAATAAGAAAAAATCATCTTATTTTGAAAAAAAATTGCTTAAAACTATTTTTTCCACATAGATGTCACAACCCAAAAAAAGAAAAAAACAAAATATACAAAAAACGAGAATTTTCGAAAACCTCAAAACAAAACGATTGCGAGACCATTTCGCATCATTCGTGAAAACAGACCAAAACAATAGAAAAAAACTGCAAAAAGACAAGAAAATAAAAAGTTGAGAAAAATTAAAAACAGACCATAGAAACGTGCTTTATGGCTGACACAAATATGGCGAAGCGAATCTTAGATCATTTTAGCGTCGAACTATAATCGACATTGTATATTTGCAGATTTCTATAAGCTATCTAAACGTTGTTTTCCGATTAGAGATTGAAACTGGACATCCATATATCCATAATAACACAATAAAGAGGAATTTGTTTTTTTACTAGGATAGTTGTTTATATGTATTGTAAATATCTATGTAAATAAAAATTATTTTATATGTGGAGCAGAAAAAATAAAATAAAGAGGAAACATATTTTGTTAGTTTTTCTGCTTCTGTCCTAAAGGCTCCGAAACTACAGGTCCGATTTGAAACATTCTTTCCATTAAGGGTGGGATATGCAGTATTTTTTTTATCCGAGTAAGATTATGCGGATGAAACCGCGGGAAAACATAAACATAATTTATTTACATAGAGCTTATTTAAAATTAAATCTCTGACCACAAATCAACGGGTATATATTATAGAAATCCACCGTACATTGAAATGTTACTTAAAATCAATGAACACCACTGTATTGCAGTTATGTCAATTGATTTTATCCTCTATCCCAATACACACAAAGTCTTTAACAATTTGACAGTAAAACGCTCTCCACTTCACCACAATGCGTCGGCCTTTCAGACGAAAAACTCGATAGAAACCACAGGAAAGGGTCTAACTACAGTCAGGGGTTATGAATGAATGTGAGCTCGGTAGAGGGAGCCACTGGCGATGCCTGGGACTACTGTACAGGTATCACAACACATTTGCGCGGTAGTTGTCGTAAATATATTGATAAATTAGTATAAAGGTAATAAATTTTAGCTCTAATATGAGTTTAAAGGAATAATATTTATCGATACTTGTATTTTGTATGGCAGAGTTTAGTTCGGCTAGTAACCCCGCTAAGGGCGCTACGCTACGCGACTCAGCATCGAGTATCGACAAAATACTATTACTTTAAAGTCATGGCAGAGATACGATTTCAATTATTTTTTTATTTAGGAATAATAATAATTACAGTGGGATTCATTGATAAAATTCTGTCATCTCTTAAAACTATTTACAAATACTTTTCCAAAATCATATTTACAACAACACCACACACTCAAAAATACTGGACACAATCCAAAACATCGATATCGAGGGGTCATGAAATGGGAAACGGGTCAACAGGGTCACAAGGTCACGTCTTCATGCTTCGGGACCCCCAAAACAAGTGGGACTTACTCAGACCTCCACGGACCCGCGCGTGAATCCGAAAACGGACAATTGTCGGGAAAGAAAATGGAAAAAACACAGATATTATTTTGGCTGGCAACATTATTCAAGGGCGTGCATGATCTCCGTTAAATCATCATGCTATTGCAATCCAATCATATTTTTAAAATAAAAATATATAATATTAAAATAATAGGGTAAAGTGTCTAAATACATGCCTGATTATATTTGCTTCGAACGAAAATTAATCGAAATAAAAACGAAATTATAATTTAGTTTTTAAATAAAACCACGTTATTCAGCTAATTTCCTACTAAATAGAGGTTTAGGTGTTGGTGTTTATTCCCCATACTACTAGAAAACAACCTATTTAATAAAACATAACTATATACCACAATTCATCTCTATATAAAGAAAAAAAACCTACAAAATTTAAGCTTTCGATACGTCGATAAATAATTATGAAAAAATCTACATACAAAATACAATTTACATAATTAAGACTTGTGTGTTGTCTAGTACACATTTTAGTCACCAATTTATTAAAAACATGCTTTCATCTAAATAACACACATCGAATCTACTTCTATCATTTATGTATTACTCATTTTGGCCTAAAAGACTCTGTCTCTTTAGATTTTCTTGTCAAGTCTGATATGCAAGAAAATCATGTTAATGACACTAAACCTAATTTTTGGCATACAGTTCTAGCTCAATCATTTAACAACTATTTAAGTTATATTTCCCTATGAATATTTAGTGCCGGATTTACCACGAATAGCAACTCGGAAACCTAGACATCGACCCTAGTACTTGGGGCCCCACTACCCTGTATGTATACCCTATAAGTACTATAAGTCTACAAAGGCCTGATGGATGATAGGCCCCTTTTGACATTTGATGGTAAGCGACGATGTGGTCGAAGACGCATGCATGCCTACCAGTAGCCCTATTCACTCTTGATTTGAAGACTCTCAAGTTGCCGTTTTACATTTAAAGGGAGTTCACAAGTAGGGGTCTATAGTAGCCCGCAATTAGGACCTTTAGGGGCCCATTAGTGGAGCATACATTGCAGGGCGCTCTCTGCAAGTAAGACCTACAAAAGTTCGCAAGTAGAGCCTTCAGGGTCCCGCCAATGGAGCATACAGGGCCCCGCTAATAAGGCCTACAGATGCTCATAAAGAGACTCGCTAAAGATCGCTCCAGTAGCCGAACTGAGGTAATTTAATGTCGATAATTTGACGCAACCATATTTAACGACTTAAATCCGGCACTGCACATACCTACTAACACTACTTTAATCCCCATTATCACACCAACACCGACCCCCGTAACATTCAAACACACAGTATAACACTATACAGTAAACACAATATGTATGTAAGCCCTACGGTACCTATATACGAGGTGACTAGAGTTCTGAACTTGCGGTGATTCCCCTTGATCTCTGGTAGGTCCACTGATAGCAATATTAAATGTCATGTTATTATTTTAGTTAGGGACTGACGCAGTGAGGGATTTGGTCTTGTGTTTTATGTACTTTTGTGTATTTTTGTCGAAGAAAAACTTGATAATTTCTGTATAAAACATACAACCATCCGAATGGATGGAATAAAGGTAATTTATCTCATTGGTTAATAAATTACAGTGACAAAATATTTTATGTCAGTTAATTTGATTATCAGAATTTATTAAATATGTAGAATATGATCTATTTTCTGCTATCAATATCACTCTTATACATTTTTTGTTTGGAAACACAAGTATCACATAAACTTGTGTCTCAATTTCAAACCATGGTGTTACTGGATAAAATATTGAATTTTATAGATCATTGTCGTTCTAGTGGCTTATCATGAAATGTACTACTAAGACCACAATTTTATTTTCACAGTATTTCAAGAAGTTCATAACTTTATTAGAATTTGTTTGTATGTATGTACGTTTAAAAGACAAGACCAACTCCCTATAAGCGAATTCAAGGCTGCGTCGCAGAAAAACAGAAGAATTTTGAAAAGGGGATTAATTTTACTCTGTTTTAAAACACATATCTTTGTAATAATTTTAGTAATTTTGTTAACATACTTTCAAGACTCCTTTTACACAACCTGTAATATTATTTGACTAGATATTTTATGCAGTTTTATTTTACGTTTAGTCTCCGTCCCGGGTTGTCAGACTTTCTGGCTTCTTATACAGCTTATGACGACTGCCAAAGATGTTAAAGTAACAGCCCAAATCCACCATGCCTTCCGAAACACGGTAGGAACTCGACATAACAAGATTGTCATTGGTCACCCATTCACGGAGCGACCGTGCCAAGCGTTCTTAACCTTATAAAGATCGAACCGTGTAGGTGTTAACTACTTTCCGACCACCGAAAGCAGTCTTTGTACGTACACACTGTCTTTGGCACATTATGTAGTTGTAGTTGATCAACTACCTAGAAAATAGATCAACTTATTTTCCGGTCTTGTTATTTTCCGGTGACATATAAATCTAGACAATTCGTGAGCTATGATTTTAAAAGCTTTTATTAGTCTACCATAAAATATAGGAGTCTCAAAATATGTTAATTCTAACCGCCCCATATTATGGATTAGGCAACATACAGACGTTAAACACAATGTTAGCATTTAACTATAGATGGATCAAAACTACTATAAAAATTGTATCACGAGTTATTGTTATAGATAGAAAATCGAAAGGGCAATAAGTATTTAACAAAAGTCACCTGTCTAGCCTTTTGCTGAAAATCTTATTTAAAGTATGGGAATCGAACCCATGATAAGTACATAAAAACAATATGTTATAGATATTCGTGTCCAATTTTATCGTAGCTTTGCATCTAAAAGGACCTTTATTCATAAGAAATGTTACATTGAAGATTAGTGGGCGAACAGTATGTTTTTATATAAAGTAATATTTTGTGATTTATTTCTGTGGAATAAACTATGCTGCAATTGTTTCATTAAAATATCCATATAGCTCATATATCATAAAGAAGTTAGTGAGCTATTCAAAAGCTATCTTGTTATTATATTTTGTCTTAATTATAAAATTGTTTTCACCCACTAATCTCCAAGAAAACCTCAAAAACATATAATCTAAAACATTAGGATTGTCTATTCGGTAAAATCTAAAAGACAATAGCATGAAATTGAGCTTAACTAATGGCAGGAATTTAAAAGAAGACAAATACTTGAAATTATTTAGACTGGTAACCCTAAATTGTAGATGGCAACATTGAAATACCATAGAGTTAGGAACATTTTGATTATAAAAGAGGTTGTAATGTAAAGCATAGAGTAATACTCACACGAAGGTATTTTCTTAAAGACAGTTTTAGCCATGAAATCTAAAATCTCTGCGCGTAGAAACTCGGTCTGTGTACGGAAACTGTGTCCTGGAATTATTAAAGAAACAATTATTTCTAGAAACAATACTTAGATCCATATACTTATTATGGCGACGGCGAAGCCATCTTGAATTCGAAATTTACCTAAATCACAGCAATATTGCTGATTATCTGTGGGAATCCCAAGTGATTTCATTATCATATGCCTAGCCTTAGCCCCAATGAAGTGGAGTCGGCTTCCAGTGTGACCGTGCCCTTGATAAGACTGGTTGTCAGTCTTTGTGGCTTCTGACTCTGATGTTTATTTATTTATTAGGATTGCACACAAGATTCACACAATAAGTTGTGCTATTTTATAGTATAGGTCAAATGTGCGCTCCCAATAACAGGCGACCTGTCACCGACAAATAATTCTCCTGTCTTTCGAGGGACCTGTCACCGACACGGAAGGACTAATCATGACATAGACGGTCACCCATTCACAAACCGACTCCCTGTGCTGTTTCTTAGTTAAATTCCTACTCAAAAGTAAAGAGAAGGAATCTGAAAGTATGTGCTTACCCCATCATGTATCATGCTCTTCCACGTATGCTCAAGTTTCTTCCGCAGCCGATACGACTGCAGGATGTCGATGATACCAAGAAACAGGAGGAGTCGCTCGCCGCGGGCGTTCCGTGCCGGAATACCGCCAGGACTGGAAGTTACAACGTACTGTTATGTTCCTGTCCTTTCTCCATTACATTTTAACATAACCTATCATCTTGACTTTATCCCATTTCAACCATTTTTTTCTATCCTTCTTCATCTCAAAAGTATCGCCTTTAAACCAGACTTATAGTGTCGCCCGGCTAGAAATTCAAAATACTCATATGTGCGTCGTTCAGTCAGCTTAAAAGAAGCTGAACAAATGAAAATTTCAAACCCCGTCTCGTTAATAGCTTACCAAAGTATATATCTTTCTTTGAAGTTTAGGATGCAAAAAATTTGGCGTTTGTGTTGTTTAGAAATAATGACCCTTTACTTTGTGATACAATTTTGGCTACTTATGAAGCTCACCGTAAATAGTGTACTTCAGAATCTCGATAAAAAATTATGGGTATAATTTAAACAATTTTCAACAATTTCAGATATTCCATTTGATCCATACGTCGACAGGGTAAAGTCGGTTCTTCAACTACATATTCAGGGTCAGATTACAGTGTTCTCGGCTTAATAGACTTCCTGGCTTCTAACTACCCTCATTCCTTCATCATCATCGTGATCTCAGCCATAGGACGTCCACTGCTGAACTTAGGCCCTTAGATCTCCACAGATACCTGTTGGAGGCGACCTGCATCCAGCGACCTTTATTCCTTCAGTCCTTCTATAATCTATAACAAGTCAGTATCTACTCACGGCACATCCTCTTCCTCATCAATAGGCTCGCTCTCGGCCTGGATGCTCTCCATCGCGGTAGAGTGCGCTACCAGCCGCTGTCGGTTTATCGACCTGCAACGAACCGTTATGTTGGTATACTGGGTGAAGTGGGTGTTTGTTGGCACAAGTTGGGGTTAGGAAGGTGGGTGAGTTTCAGTCTCGGGAACAAATTGGAGTAAATACCTGGATAGAATGTAGGCTATGACAGTCCTAAATAATGTAGGTTTTATTGGGAAAAGGATTTTGCAAAATTGTTTCAGGAGATCCAGAGATTATCCCCTACGAAGTCAGAAATGCTCCATAATATTTGATTGGACATCAAACACATAAGCGGATCATCCATTTAGGATGCCATAGACATGTCAAACTTATTATATGTATTGATCTTTGCGTCTGAGGTTCAAAAATAGAGATCGGCAATCTATTGAAGAAATAAGCAATTTGAAAAGGTTTTCAAATCCGGTAGATGGGGTTACTGTCATAACAGAAAAAGGACGATTGCAATGTACTATAAATGGAAAGAAAGGGAGGAGAGGTATAGGAACTTGTTCATTTGGATGTTAAAATTTGTTTTAATGAATTAGATTTTAAATATTGATGAAATACAATATTTCGGACGTTAAGATGTATCAAGTAAAGAAAATACGCATAAGTATTAATAATTAGCAAATATAATTGTGACATAACCGAAATATTGCCTTCCAACATTCCATACAAACCTTGAATGAACGATTGAACGAATTAATGCAATCAGTAATTCAGTAACATGTAGTATATGCATGCTTTTAAATTTCATACACATTCACTTTTTGAGGACCCATAGCGACAAATAAAAAGTACATATAGATAATACATAATCACTCACATAGTTTTAATATATTTTATAATTTTATTATTTACTTTCGCCAGCGTTACACCGGCCCGTGGCGCCTACTTAGCGCATCCGGATAAAAAGTAGGAAATAGCCTTTCTTGATAAAAGGTAATTTTCAAATAGGTTCAGTTTTCCAGTAGTTTCTCAGATTAGTTCCATCAAGCAAATAATTTCTTTAACTTTATGATATTAGAATAAATTATAGTTTTACTATATTAAATCGCTATGGAACCTCAACAAACCATGTTAGAACATGCATAATAATTACCAATAAATAGATACACAGTTAAATAGAGAGATAGTTCTGTCATCTGTTATTCGAGTTAAAATGCCTAAATATTAGATCACGGGACGTAGCGTGGTCAATTGATTATCAGTATACAGTTATTTGATTAAACGTTTAATTAGTACAAAAAATCCATTTTCAAGTTTTAAATTGATATTAAAAAACCATTTTCAACGGACTTTCAGAGTTTTAATGTTTTCTGTGCTGTACTTGATTGTAAGTTAAAAGTAATTATTATCCATAACAGTCTTGAATCAGTCGACTAAACAGCGTATAGATGTGTGATTGAATAGCTATTTCAACAAATTGGATACACCAAACATATAGGTATGCGAAATTATTCATGTAATTAACGTTCTTTCTGTACACATCCACAAGACAAATATCATTTGTAACATTTTTTTTTTTCAATTATTGTAATATTTTCGGAAATTACACTTCTATATACTTTTAAGGATGAGTACAACGTAATTACATGCCCCATGCATCTCAAACAAAGAAAAGACAAGCTTAACCCAAAACGCTAAACCCAACCATAAACAATCAATAAAATAACCACCGACAATCAACCACCACAGATAAAAATACCAAAAATACACAGATAAAAAAAATATTTTACAAAATTAATAGTAATTAATTAATAAAAATTAACATTCAAAAACACATAAAACTGAATATTACTGTGTCCTCTTGACTTGCGCGGTGAAATCCTCCTTGCCTTCGGATCTGAAATATTGTTTTTAAAGAAATAAAATACCGCCACCGATATTGAAGAAAAATGTGCGAAAATTTGTACAAATAAGGTTGGTGTAGTGCTAAAAAATATTTGTGTTGTTTGAAAATAAGTTTGCAAATATAAAACATAGAAAATCTTAAAAATAATTATTGGTCGATGTCATACTTGATGATTGCCATACTTTCTGGTTTCTGAACATAGATTTATTTGAGAAAAGCGGGTGAGCTTTATTTGTGTGCGTGATTCTTTTCGTGCGATCCGGCAATATGACCACTATTGAATCCGCCCGAGCTTACGCGTACAAAAACAATATGTATGTGCAATTACACACACAAGTATAGCTCTCCCACTTTTGTGAAATAAACCATTTTACCCCTAACGTCTGTGACAGATGTGCCATCGGCATATACGCCATTTAAGTTGACACTTATCTAAAGATAAACCACCTTAATATGACTATTTATTCAAAAACATAGTATAAAAATAAGATGCGGATAAAAATCAATATAAATACAGAAATAATGATTACGTAATCAATTTAATCATTATTTTAATCAGTAGTTCATTCGTTTGACATTGGTTTATACGTATATGGTCATCAAGATTGATTACCTTTGGTTAAATGCCTACTAAAATGAACTGTACATAGTATCTTATCACAAATTAAGACACAGTATACAGTTGACAGAGTTTATACTCTGTGCAAGGGATCATTTAACCCCATTCAACCCACGGGTGTCTTCATATCACCCTATATAATCTATAGCATATTAAATAAATACTCTTTAAGGCCATACCTCGTCCTATTAAGACCCTTCCTAGGTTCCCCTCGGCATCATCACCGTCGCTCTGTCCTGAGTCTGTGCGTTTCCTGGCTTCCGTCTTCTCGCGTTGAGCCTCGTCTAGATTGTGGATGCCGACTAGGAGGGAGTAGTCCATGATCTGGAAGCGTGATTAGAAGATTATTTTGTAAAATATCTGAAGCGATTTCAGTTGAGAAAACTGGTAATTGCACCCATATGAAAGGAATCTAGTCTTCCTTTGTCTTGAATGGGTTATGTGAGACTGAAATATTTTTCCATAATGATTAGTTCATGAGATTAACTCTCCAGCTTTAGAAATTTGTTTCTCGGTTTCTCCCGAGGAACAACTTCCTCCAGAATGATATATGGGAAGCCTATGTTGCTCGTAGTATAGTTATCTGATAGTGAAAGTAACGTGAAATCGTTACAGCTGTGTCCGAGATTCAGGAGCACACCAACAGAACAATTTTCGATAACTGTATATCCTTTATATGCAAAAGTTATAATATTATAGTTAAAAGAATCTATAAACGCGCAATGCAATTTCAGGCTGAACCAAGAATCGACCCGGGACCCTTCTCTGTTTGAGAACAGTCCTACACTGTAAAGAAGAGACCTATACCCCACAAACGGATAAAAGGCTCCCTATGTAAAGTACATACCTTAAAACTCTCAAGCACCCGACAATCTCGCTGCATGGTCTTTATCAGCGCGTTGTAGGTATCAGCTTCTAGGAACAGACCCTCGGGATGATGCTCCATGAAATCCAGGTCCTTGTAGGTGGGCGATGTCTTTGACGTTCTCCTTTGTTCGCCTGGGAAAAAAAATGAATTGTATAGTATTTTTAGGTGATTGCGAAGATGAGTTTTGTTTTCGGGTATATTATATGTGTGTTATATTATTTTTAGCTGATATATTTTAGAAACGGCAAAATATATCGTTGGGTATTTTCGATAAAACTAATGTTGAATATGTGACGTATGCAAAGCTCCAACACGGTGATTGTGAGACACCATAGATTAAAGAGATAGGTTTTGGTTTTATTTGGGAACCTTCTAGCTAGTATGTTGCAGGTGATATTAAATAAATAAATAAAAATTTATTTTCTCTTCAATTACAGTGTTAAGTACATAATTCAAATATTCATTTGAAGATAATGAAATAAACTGACGTGTGTTTGTTGTATGACGTTTTTCATACCATTGACTGAGTTTAGGTGAAGGAAAACATCTTGAGGAAACCTGGACTTTAAAGTCTCGTTTAACGTTCATCCCTTCTCTGTACGAGAAGATCCTGTAATGGAACATTAGAATGGCTAAAATTATTTACGAGGGCGGGTCAATAAGTCCGTGACTTTTGAATTTCTGACCTCTTTACTGAAAAGCAACACTACTCCTGTTAACAGGCATCTATCAGGTGACTCCTGACAAAATTTGAACTTGCTGCGTCAGTTAGATTGTGTTTGACAGCTATCTTTATCAGACTACCCAGTAATCTGAGGAAAAAATGGAACAAAGTGAATTTCGTGTGCTCATTAAGCATTATTTTTTGCGAAAAAAAACCATTACCGAAACCAAGGCTAAGCTTGATAAATACTATGGGGACTCTGCACCATTGTTTTCAATCGTAAAAAAGTGGTTTACTGAATTTCGTTGTGGCCGTACAAGCACTGAAGATGCCGAACGCCCTGGACGCCCAGTTGAAGTCTCTTCACCCGAAAAAATCCACGGTATGGTGTTGGCCGACCGAAGATTGAAAGTGCAAGAGATTGTTGAAGCCATAGGGATCTCGCATGGCTCAGTGGTTTCAATTTTGAATGATCACTTGGCATGAAAGCTTTTCGCAAGATGGGTGCCGCGTTTGCTCACAGTCGACCACAAACGCAATCGTGTAACAACTTCACAGGAAGGTTTGGCGTTGTTTAATCGCAATATAGAGGAGTTTTTGCGCTGTTTTGTAACAGTGGACGAAACATGGATCCATCACAACACACCAGAGACCAAACAACAGTCAAAACAGTGGGTTCTAATGTGTGTGTTCTAAACAGTGGGCCGATTTTGAGGACCTCGACAAATCCTATTTTTTGGAAGGGATAAAAAAATTGGAGAAGTGTTGGACAAAGTGTATAGAGCTCAAGGGGGACTAAGTTGAAAAATAAAATGATTTATTTATCAAAAAATCTGTGTTTTATTCCAAAAGTCACGGACTTATTGACCCGCCCTCGTATTGTAGGACTACTTCAAGCTACATACCTTCCTCTTATACGTAGAGCCTTTCAGATCGTATTTCTGATGCAGTTTAATGGACGAAGGTAGCAGATTGTTCATGGCTACCAGTCTGACGTTCTTACTGTTGCACTGGTAGCAGTACAAACCGAAGAATTTTGGTAATAATGTACGTGGGTTCTGAAATAGATAAAAACATAATATTAGAAATCTGTCACCAGCATTATAAAGACTATTTAAATATCATAAAGTAAGTCTTATGTAATAAATTATCAGCTGTATGTAGTTCTGATGAATATAAAATAATATGGTAATGTCGAACTGATCTGATGATGGAGGCGAAAGATATGAACTGGGACTTCATGATGGAACATCGTGTAGCTGTGTTACAAAGGACCTGTAATAAACTTTGCAAGCATGTTTTTTCTAGAATTTTAAATTATTAATTTACTACCTTCCACCCGCAGCTTCCAGCCCCGAGATAACTGCTTTCCGTCGCCGGATGGTGACAAAACTATCCTATGTCCTTCGCCAGGGTTTAAGCTACGTCTCCTCTAATCTCAGCTTAATCAGCCCAGCCATTCACGCGTGATATCGTGACCAAGAGATATGATGATTCATTTTAATACAATAAAATTTATTCTCTTTCATTATGGCTGTTCGGAGCGAACTACAGTAAAATGTAACCAACCTGATCGAGATTCAAGTAGTATCCAGGCAGCAGTTTCTGCAGAAACTCTCCCTCCTTATGCTGTACAGTTTTGATGATGAACTCGTCATCATTGGTGAGGTAGAAGATGCTGCCCGAGGCGCCAGGGTTGCTGAGCTCGCGCAGCGGGGCGCTACACATCGACATCTGGTAGAAATTCATTAACATAATATGCTTTGGAGGAGACATTGTTTGGTAAGCTCGCCTAAATGTTCTGATGTTCTTTGTGTGATAGTAGTCTTTTGAGATTTTTTCGTTATAGACACGTTCTGTTCTATTTTTGGTGTTTTAGACCGTGATAGACTTTTGTGTTAAGATTAGCTACTTTATTCCCCTGATACCTATACTAATAACCTATGTAGGTAGATAATGGAGTATTTTTGTAATCTAAATTGGCCATCTTGTTAGGAAGTTATATAACTTTATTAATAACCCTGAATGTTATATTCATGTGCTCATAAAACATGTTTTTAACTGTGGGTAATATTCAATACTATGTATAAAGTATGTATTAAAAAGAACATGACCTACCTAAGAGTAACAGAATATTGTGTTTGTAGTGTATTCCTGTATTTTGTTTAAATAAATAAAAAATCTAGCTTATCTTAAATATTATCTAGCTTATCATTTAGTGAAATATAAAAATCTAGGTGCAATCATGCAACATTTAGAAAATCAAAAACGGCTACGTGATTTTTGGGAATTATCGAAAATATTTTGGGTGTCTAAAACAGGGTGGGTATCATATCTACTTTTAGGTTGCGGGATGAGAAATTCAAGCATTCTGTCTATATTAACTTCCAGATCTGAAGATATAATCATTATTCATAATCTTGATGAAATTCTGTTTAAGCCTCCTCCATGTTTCGGAAGGCACTATAAATTGGTAGATCCCGGCTGTCATTTTAACATCTTTGGCAGTCGTTAAAGGTAGTCAGAAGCCAGAACGTCTGACAACCAGTATACTTGCCCAGTATAAGTAAGTAACAAGCTTGAAGAGGTCAGATAGGCAATCGCTACATGTAAATATTTTGCTCTCTTGGAATTCTGTACCTATGGCGTTGCACCCGCAGCCTACAGGAGCCTCGTCTTTGCTAAATGACAAATGTCCTGTGAATCTCATCATGGTATACAATGCAATTTCCATAAAAAGTGACAATAAAGAATTCTCAAGTCAAATAACTTTGTCACTCTGGCATCACTATTTGACGCCTCATGCATGTGTCTTAATATAATTCTATGGACAATGAATTTGATAGCTGCGCGCACGCAATGGCCAATAGATGGGACAAACTTATTTGACGTGATCTGTACATTTACCTTTTAGAGTATTCAGTAAAAAGTACCTATATTTTTTGTCTAACACTGGCCGTTTCATATTCAAATGATCACAGGACAAATGCCATTAAAGACAGAGCTACAAAACTACCACACAAGAACATCTAAAAAAGCGTTCCAATCTATGCAATACAGAGGTCTTACTAGGAAATCATCAGGCTGAACTTCGAACAGGTCCCGAAAGTATCGGAACGCTATCGGGGCGTAAGACTTAAACTTGAACTCTGAGTAATGATGAGCTGGTGTATGGTTCGAGCCCTCGTGTGGGAAGTTGGTCGTTTCCACCGTCATAAAGTCTTGCATGAGAAGATCTCGTTCAGGTTTGGAAGCTAGCCCGCCGATTGCATGCTGGATTCCTGTGGAAGAAGATTGGTTTTATATTAGAAAAGAAGAATAAAAATATGGTAAAGGCGTATTTATAATAAAAGAGCAATTACAACTGTAAGACCTCAAAGGCACATAAACATCTATTGAGCATAAAATCTTAATTACATTCAAACATACAAGGCTAAGTTCTAAGACTTAGGCCGGAGTTCACATACATACAACATAAACGTTAGTTTTCTTAAAACAACTGTTTACTATGAACTTTAAGGTTCAATTTTCAATGTAAGTGAGGGTATTGGGTTGCCCGGGTAACTGGCTTGAGGATTTCAGATAGGCAGTCGCTCCTTGTAAAACACTGGTACTCAGCTGCATCCGTTTACACTGGAAGCCGACCCCAACATAGTTGGGAAAAAGTTAGGCAGATGATGAAATCTCAAAGTGAACAGTTGTTTTGAGAAAAACTGACGTTTACGCTGACAGTGAACTTGGGCGTTACTCTTTGACCGAAGTCGCTAATGAGTTAGCATCGTTATAAGGTAATTATATTGTCAGCCATTACATGTACTGCAGCTGTTTGTACTCTACGTCAGTAAGAATAAACAGTTTTTCTTTGAATAGAAGTTTTTCTAGCGGATGTTAGATCCGATTAATGTCTTTGTTCAAGTCCAAGTGTTATTGGGTTTTCCATTTTGGCTTAACTCTGGGGAGTCAAAATCTATTGTTTGAAGAACTGTTAGAGACAGGTCGACATGGCAATAGGCGTACAACTTGAGACGAGGGTAAAGGGATAACCTAGGATATGCCTCCACCCGCAGCATTGTAGTGTAATCGAACCAGCACACTTATGCTTGAGAAGCTGACGCTTCAACTGTTATTCCACTACAACTATCATTCCTCCCTTATTAATGGTTCAACCGCGTCCTAAGGGAATTACTCGCTACAGACGAATATAAAGTTCTTTCTCAGGGTCAAGACTGCGTGAAAGCAACACAGACAGACAAAGTTAGATTATTATTATTATTATTCTTTATTGCACACATAAATACATTTGACACACTGAAAACGGAGACATTATGTACAACGGCGAGCTTAACCCAGTGTTGGGTTCTCTTACAGCCAACCTTAGAGTGAAAGAGTGATTTGATGGGGTAGGGCGAATGTGCATTCGCATTTATAATTATGGTAATGATACTGCATGTCTTTATTTATTTGACTCAATAGGGTATCCTCTCAAATCAAGCACACAGACCCCAAAGAAACAGCTGTTATATTTATTTATACCATTAAAAAACATCAAGACGTCGATAATACCCAAATTGATGTCATGTAAAATATTCAGGTTAAGACGCACACCGCGAGGGCACACAAGTACTTCCGCGTTAAAATAACTCGGTCCCTTTCAAGTGCCGATCGAAGAATGAAAACGTAAAATTCAAGATCTTTTATAGATCATATTTTGGACATCATATCAACTGTACTAAATAAAGAAGTTTACTCATCTATGCTAATATTATGAAGCTGAAGAGTTTGTTTATTTGAACGCGCTAATCTCGGAATCATCTGGACTTATTTAGAAATTTCTTCGAGTGTAAGATAGCTCATTAACCGAAGAAGTGTCTATGCGTTATTCCGATGTATATTTTAGCTATTAGATACTGACAAATTTCATCAGAGTACCATCGGCAGTTTTGCGTGAAAGAATAACAATTATACCACATCCAAACAATCAGTTTTATAAAGTGTGATGACTAATAGTACTGCTGTTTTATTATTTACAAGTTTTCCCTATACCCAGTCATTGCTCTCTACTCTGTACCTCACGATTTATCTATCACCTACAGCATGAGGAAAACCTACAAAAGCGGTTAAATAAGATGAAGGATCCAGTTTTGAGGGCAAAAAGTAACTGCTAAGAAGAACAAAGTTCAGATACAAAAGAAATAAATGTTTGGAAAACTTGGGTATTTTGAAAAAAAACTGACCAGGTGCTAGTTGTAATCGTGCTCCAAGGTTTCGATTTAAAGCATCCTTGTTAGTATTTATAAATGTGACAGTAACTCTGTCTTCCAAGGCAAAACTATAGAACAGATCGAAATGAAATTTGGTACACAGGAGTCTAGAGTCCGATAAAGAACATAGGCTACTTTTATCCGGGTGCGATAAGAAGCTCTTTCAAAACACCGGTGGAAACGTGGAGAACGGCTAGTACATAACAAGGGTGAAATAATACCATATTTTGAAGAAAGTGTGTAAATAGTTTCTTGCCCGCTCCCAAAAGAGATCCATCCCATGGAGACATGGGACCAACTTTGGAACCATGCCTTGCCTTTGGAACGTTTTATAAGACCCCGCAAAGACCTTTTTAAAATGAAAAACATCTGACTTTGACTTTGAAAGACCTATCCTGAACGTTGCAAAATACAGCATGACAAGGTCCTACAGAACAGTATTTCTATAGCCTGATGCAACCTTGTCACAGCGCGGCATCACGACCTTGGATTATATCAACTTCCTATGCACCAGAGGAAGCAGTCTCGTTGGTATTTTTCCTCCATTTCTTACAATTCGTCGTGTGTTTTGTATAGAACTGAACAATGATTTCAGCATTTACTACAATTTACTCAGTAAATGGAAATGATAAAACTATCTATCGCTAGAGACTTCACTAGCATCCGTAGGACCTACTTCGGGCACCCAGATAAAAAGTAATCTGTAGCCATCCTCGATAAATAGTCTTAACTTTGGAAGTTGTTTTCAAATCAGACCAGAAGTTCCTTAGATTAGCGCAATTGAGCAAGCCAAAAACTTTTCAGCATTATACTATTAGTAATTACAGATACCGTGTTTCTACGCATTTATTTTTCAAATGAGTATAATAAAACAATAATTGGTTTATTGTAATTACAACAATACTCGTGGATCACGTGATTCAATATTTTTATTCTATTATCCTGTAATGTATATGTGTTGGGGTCGGCTTCCAGAATTATCTGCAATAATGTACTGCAAATTATAAAAATCCTCAAAAGCGACTTTATCTTTATCCGACCTCAAAACTACTGAAGTCATTTGCAAGCGGTGTCCACCAGTAGGTAGAAGAATTTATGAGGAAAATTATAGTTCATACCTATACATAGCGAAAGGTCACTGACATCCATCACAAAACCTTAGAAATCACAATCGCTTAAGACTCTGATGCATGGGGTTACTTTCACAAAGATGGATTAGAAGAGGGACTAAAGGGATTTTGACACATCCCCGGTGACAAAGTTTGAGAAAAAGTCGAGGGCAAAAGCTAGTAGTTAAACCCGTGGAAAGAAATATAGAAACAGGGCAAAAGACGAAGAAGATAAGCCGAAGTCGATCGCTACTCCCCGGTAAGTAAAAGCACGCCTCAAACGACATTTAATTAAAAACTTAACCATTTAGAGATTATTTGAATCATCTTACCGCATACTATATCATGCATCAGCATTTTGGAATCCATTTTGATCACTACACCAACACATCCATATAAAAATCGTGCCTTCGAGGGCACGTGTCAACAACGTTCCCGAATGCTACTCAGTAGCAGTCGTTGTTACAATTCCACGTCAGAGGCCTTCAGGCGGATTTGAGAACACTCTGACACTAGGACTTGTTAGGTGATTAAACCTGCAGCTCACTCGATAAGAAGAAGATGAAATATGCACTTTGAAAACACCACTTTATCACTTAAAACGCCACACTTGGTATGAAACTGAGTTTATACTAAAATAATATCCTTAATTGTAGTTTTTGCTGGTTTTCCTTATGAAACAATTAATAATAAGTTGGGAATTCATGTCCTTCTATTATGGCGTTTAGTTAGTGACTGAGTATAATATCGTTTTGACGGGAAACAGGTCCATATCAGTTTTATGCTTTGTATGTATTTACAATGTTTTGTGGCTTTGGACAGTTAGTCATTTAGGGATGTCAAGTTAAATAGGTAATTGTTTTAATTCTAAAGTGGTTTTAATTATTAATTTGGTCTTGTAAAAGCCCTGTTCTGCGGTAAACCCTAAATACGAGATCGTAAAACCGGCGTGACGTATAGAAATTACAGAAGAATCTACAGTTACAGTTCTCGTCAAATTACTTTGCCGATGTGAATTTGGTTACAAGTTACTTCAGGATTGTCTTATTCTACGAGAAAAACACTATTATGCATACGCACGGCATCAAAAGGTCACTTCAGAGCTTAGTTACCGTACTTTATTAATGTCAAAATTAAATGGATTGTGCCAACCCTTATTTCGCGTAAAGGAAATAATAACCAATAGGTTATTTTGCAATGTTATTTTATCAAACAAATATGTGCCATTACAGTACCTAAAATCGTCTATATTTAGTGTCCTTGAAGTTGAAATAAACATGGTAATAATTGAGTAGTTAATTTTGGCTATAAATAAACAATAGTAAACAAAACTGCAAAAGCGAGATTCTACTGGTGTGCAGTGCAGAACTACATGTTTCTACTGGTCTACTCGCTGTAGCAAACAGTAACACGTTGTGTGCGAACATTTCTAAAATGTTCGCGAAACTGCACCCTTTGTGCGCGAACACATGCTAGCTGTGGACTTTCGCCGACGCGTACATTGTATATTTCTTGGTCACGAACAAATTTGGAGAAATATATAAGATAGATAGAAAGATATTCTTTATTATGTACAACAATACAAAAAGAAAAGAAAAAAATATTTAAAAAGTTGAGATGACTCAATGGGCGGTCTTATCGCTAAACGCAATCTTTCACAGACAACCTTTGGATGGATTGAGACGTAAGGAAACAACCATACAGCAACAGCTGCATAAGAGACTTCGATCTCCAATCTCAGGCAGATCTTACCTACTTATTTCTTTAGCCAGACTTCTTTAATAGTTTTATGACTCATACGGACTTCCCCGACCGATGAAACACGATTAAAAAACTCATAACAAAACGATAGTTAATAATAACACAAACAGATAAAGATTTTCCTTTTAACAAAAATACAACTTGTTCTCTATGAAGTAAATGTTTGATATAGGTATTTATATAGCTAATCTCTATAACATTTCTGCCTAACTTTGATGACAAAACATGATTCATCTATTTGCATGATGTTTTATTTTGAAGCTAAAATGGTTTGATTGGTTGACGCGCTTATCTCAGAAACCACTTGTCCAATTTGAAATAAAAACATTGTTAGAAATCCCATTTATCGAGGAAGCTAAAGGTTCCTTTTATCCGGTTACACGGAATAATTGCATAGGAAAAGTGAACAAGCTGACAGAAGTACGTAAGTAATAACATACCACTGTCATGTTGAGGAGAAAATCGTCCTTTTGGTACGTAAGTAAAATGTACCAACCTTGGCGGCAAGACAGCACTTTTTGAACGTCAGGAATTTACAATAGACAGCCCCAAAACGCCCACCCTTCACTACTTCCTACGTGTTTTGCTGGGAAGAAGTGGCGCAACAAACTCCCCAGCAACACACGTCTGTCTGTAGGTTAGAAGAACCGACAAATCATAAAACTGCATAAAATAGTTCTAAATGCAGCAAACATTAGCATTTAATTCCAAACAATGACCACAATCGATCACAATGACAATCGGAAACGGAAATATCGATAGTCATCTCGCGAATTTGGCTCCAAAACGATCACGTGGCAATCTGACTCAGAGTATTATCGGGAAAGACATTTATTGAGTCATTGAGTCACTGGTTGCATCGAGAATAAAACTAAAACCGGCCAAGTGCGGTTCGGAATCGCGCACGAAGAGTTCCGTACCATTATTTAGAAACGGAGCAAAAAATCACATTTGTTGTATGGGGGCCCCAAAATATTTATTTTAATCTAGTTTTCAGTATTTGTTGTTATAGCGGCAACAGAAATACATCATCTGTGAAAATTTAAACTCTCTAACTATCACGGTTCATGAGATACAGCCTGGTGACAGACGGACGGACAGAGAAGCGAAAACAATAGGGCCCTTTTTATCCTTTGGGAACGGAACCCTAAAAACTTCGTGAATGGTGACTACGTTTACGAAGAATAAATTCAGAGGTCCTTACGTCATACCATACTGGTTTTGGTATGATATTATCGGATAAAAGTTTTCGATTTGGTATTGTTTACTGCGAACTTCAGCTAGACGAATAACACGGATATATCATGCTGAATAGATTAATGGTGTCCAGAAAGACATTTGGCTATGGTGGCTGCTCCAATATAAGGAGATCGATGGGACGGGAATCAGACACCACCGGAGAGAGAACAAGCAGGACCAACATTAAAATGCTCTCGAGGTACGGGTATATCAACCCCTGCTTCTAAATAGCAAGGACTGTTGAGAACAGTTCACCTGATCCAAATCTTCAATACAATAGCCAGATACGTTGCAATCACATACATATCAGAATTCTGCATAACCTCCATAATAAAAATAAAAGGATCAGTTTTCTTAGGTTCAATAGCTTTGCGGTCAGTCGTGGACGCAAGGGATACCTATTTTACACAGAAATAATAAATATATAAGTAAGTGGGCCAATTGGCTGTCATGATTCTCAGAATTTTACATTGACACATAGATTCCCTAAGTATATAATTTCCCTCGACGTTTCTCTTAGAGGTTTTGCACAACATGAAGTTAATTCATCATCTCACAGTACATTTAACTGAATAAGCGTATGCGTATTCTCATCCTTTGCCTAGCCTTTTCCCAACTATGTCGGGGTTGGCTTCCAGTCTAACCGGGTACAGCTGAGTACCAGTGTGCCACATGGAGTGACTATTTGATCTCCTCAATCCAATACCCATTTCAGTTTGTCAAACTTTCTGTTCAAATGACACCCAAGACCTCAGCAATTAACGTGCCTCCCAAAACAGAGAAGCTCTTTATGATAAGCTAGATGAGAAGGTGATTAAAACGTCCAAATTACTTAACTGGTCATAAGGAAAGGTCACCAGGCACCATTGCATCAAAACATATGACGTCAAGGATTGGCAAATTGTAGCCGCTTTCTGTGAAATGGCTTGCAAAACCCGATCGACTTTTTGTGAAATGCATTCACAAGTGTCAATTAGTGTAATGCGCATTATAAATATCAAGGTTGGGGAATGTGGTAGGTACGGTTTGGGAAGGCCTATGTCCAAATACATACTGAAACAAAAGCAAATTTCCCCAGCTTGGGAGAGGCCTTTGTCCAGCAGTGGACGTTTTAAGGCTGTGAAACTACGAAGACTCACTGGTTTCCTACATTATGAGTAGCTAAATAAACCAATACCAAGAATGATGACAAAACAATTCTAGACCAATTACTAGTAAATAAAGCATTTTTTTGCAAAATTTTGGCAATTTTCGTAGAATTCCAGTCTTTTTCGGAAGTAGGTTTTGGATCTCAGAATGGACCCAGAGCTTTATGCTAGAGAAAGTCACAGAAGAATGTTGATAAAATTAAGAGATGGAGTTATCTGCAACTTTTATCACAATTTAAGTTTGCTTACGTTATCAACAACAGAACTGATATGGTCTACTGTTCTGTACGTTGTCCATAAGAGTAGATATGGTTCATTGACGTATATTATGACACACATGACAAAAGCGTGACGTAGACTAATAGTTTGGTTATCATTAACGTGTGTAACAGTGTTAAAAATACCAGCTATTAGTTTTCAAAATACTGTGATGACATATGCGGGAGCTTCAGATTTACTGACTAATAGCAAACTTTTCCTTCTGGAGCCCTTTGTGTACCAGGGCCGCGGTAACTCGCGCGAACAATCCCGCAGGCCCGAAAGTCTAGATAGATATAGATATCCCTGACTTGAAAAATAATTCAAATCAACGTCTTTATTTGTATTAAAACTTCGACTATCACAAACAGAAGAACAGTATTCTAAAATTAATAATTAATAGGAAAAAGTATACCCAAACCTAAATTAAATGCACTTTAATTAACAATCCGTTTTCGAGGAATATACATGTTATAGCGAAAATAATAACAACAGTATTTACTCAGCTAATATTCATAGATGTTACGTCAATAAATAATCAGCGAACATATGTACAAATGACTAATGCATTGTATTTGTTTATATACAAGTTGTGAATCATTCAATACCTATGTATGTATGTACTATCAACCAATGACATGTATGACCTAGTTTATCTCAAAACCGTTTGAAACTGCCAAAACAATAACGACTTCCTTTACAGTGCTTGCTGAATTTCGACTTTATTCTATTTGACTATATAGATATAATAGATATAATAGATGGCGCTATTCGCCAAGTAAATATAAGCTCCGTAAAAAATTCATTAAAAATAGTAAAAGCCTGTATAACAAGTTGTAAACCACATAAATAAGACGGAAAGTGTTCAAATATACAGTGACAGTGTTTGTAGACAAAAGTGGCATGTGTAAGTAACTTTAACCGAAAGCATCATACAGTGAAGTGATTCAGATAAAACAAACTTCTAGGACAAATTAGTACAAAATCCAGCAATATTGTATGTAATAAAGTTAAACTAAACATAATTGAAGCCAGTGAACAAATAACTGTAAGTAAACAGACATTAATAAGTGAAAAAAACGCTTTCTGCAAGCCAATTCAAATTATCAAACGACGCTTCAACGCTTCAACGATCTTTACGCCTACAACCTGTACCGATAATTCGCACATCGCTAGTGACAGGGTGGCGCGTTGGATTAGGCGCACAGCCAAATAGTGTTAAAGTGGCTGCTGGATCAAATCCACCTGACGCATGCAGCTTTTGCTTACTTTTTGGTTTTGTATGATTGCATGTATTTACTACAAGTTTTCTTTAAAGAATTGGTCAAGTTGAAACTTTGATTTTTTATTCGTTAATTTATTGCATTTTATTGACAAAATGCCTCTTCAACGAACACCTACGAAATCTACTAACGAATACGTTACTCTTCGTCGTCACAGAACGCTTACTAATGACTCACTTGATCTCTCCTTTGGATCAACAACTTCGGAAATAGAAAGACCTAATGCGATAGATCTCGATCTGCACTCGTCAATTCGCTATAGATGTGACATAGAAGACCTAAAACAAGAAATACTACAACTAAGAAAAGAATTAACGAATGCCCATGAAGAAATTAATAAATTGAAAGAAAATATGCTACAAACAAATAACAATGAATCAATGAAATTACGTCCAGAAACTAACCATGCAAAAACAAAGTACTAAAAAAGACCTAAAAGAAAAAAGGGCAAAATATTAGAACGTCATCGCCAATCTTTTCAAAGGTAATTCCAGCTGTTCGGATGCATCAATCACTGATGATGACACTATCATCGAACCCAACAAATTAGCGATCGGCCAGGACTTAACGACAGCAGAGGGCGCGACTATACCTAATTCCCCTCAAATAACTCAGGTGAATACTACAATTGAAGCTGCTCGAAACTCTGAACTACAGAACCAAACAACGCTAAAAGCAATGAAAGTAATGCTCGTGTTACCATGGATTCAGTACCAATACGCCGAGTTTGTTCAACAACACGCCATCTATGGAGAGAAGCAAACGACAACTTTGCAACAAAAATAATGACCAAGTAAATACTTTGTCGCAGTTTTGTAGCCCGATACCAGATGGCACCACTAGTTTGGTGAATTCATCGACACCTTTGTATAATCATAGCAGTAGTACAACTTTTAATAAAATTTGCATTATAAGTGATAACAATGTAAACAACATACTGAAAACAGCTGAAAATACTTTCATGCATTCTAAAATAATTCATTATTGTTTTCCAAATACAGGAATAACCGAACTGTTTGTAAATCTAGATTTAAAACTTGTCAATTATACTTTACAAGATTACTGTATTGTTTTGTTAGGTACAAAAGACTTTGAAATGTCTTTTAACTACAAAAAACTAGTAGAATACATTAAAAATAAATTAGAAAAAATAACTCATACTAATGTTATAATATGTTCCCCTAATTTTAAACTTGGTACCAATGTATATTTATTTAATAAGAGAATTGAAGCGTTTAACCACCATCTGTACCTAAGTAACCAATCATATGAATTTGCGTTCACCTTTGATACTAACAAACATTTAAAATATACTTATGATATGTTTTCAAAGTATTCAAATAAAATAAACAACACAGGTATATATATTATTTTCAATAAATTAAAAATTACATAACAAGTTTAAATAAGTGTTACGAACAATCTAAACATTCTACTTTACAGCTAAATGAATCAAATTCATTTGATAAAATTGATTTGGATACACAGATGAGTTCTAGCAATCACAAAGAGTTTTTTCGTTTACAATAAGATACGAGTAATGCATCAAAATATTAATGGGTTCCTTAGCAAGTCAGACATATTATGTGTAAATCTACAAGAACTAGATAAATGTGCAAAAAATGTGGATGTAATTTGCTTAACAGAGCACAACATGAACAAATTAGACTATGTGCATGTAACTTTACCAAACTTTAATTTAGGTGCATACTTTGCCAGAGAAAATAGAAATGGTGGATCCTGTATACTTATAAAGAAGATTCATAAATATAAAGTATTACAAGATATATGCAATCTAAGTGTTTGTAATGAAACCGAGTGTTCAGCTATAGAACTGACTGAACATAATTTAATTATAATTTGTATATATAGAACACCAAAGTATACCCAAGAAAAAATTGGTATATTTTTTAACACTCTTAATGCAATAATGTATTTAGTACAAAAATGGAAATCTAAAAAAATTATCTTATGTGGTGATTTTAATATTGACTTGTTAAAGAGAAACCCTATTTCTTTAAGATTTGAACATTTAATTGATAGCTTTAATATGAAAATAGGTTTACGTGAAATAACTCGCCCAAGCAGTAAAACATGTATAGATAATATATTTAATAATGTAAGAGGTAGTAAATGCGAAGTAATTGATCTTGGTATGTCAGACCACACTGCTCAGATATTGACGTGTCCCGTCAAAAAAACTTGTACACTCAGATATTGGTATACAACAAGAAGAGATTATAGTGAGGAAAACGTATCAAAATTTAAGGAATGTTTACAAAGCCTTAAGTTTCAGGAGGTATTTGATTCAAATGATCCAGAATTTGCCTTTGACAAGTTTTTTGAATATTTTAAGCTATTCTATGATCTTTGCTTTCCTGTCATAAAAATAAAAAATACATGTGTTAAGACAACAAGGTGGTTGTCCAAAGGAATAGGTAAATGTTGTAAAAATAAGAGAAATCTACTTTGGGATTATCGAGCCAATCCTTCAGAAAGTAAAAGCAAATTCTTAAAATTACAGTGCGCGCCTAAAAAGATTATAAAACTTACTCAAAAGTGCCAGAATAATTATTATATATTAAACGCAGACAATAAATCAAAGGCTACGTGGAGAATAATTAATGCAAATAAAGCCAATTTCCCAAAAGAATATATTACACAAATTAAAGTAAATGAACAAATAATAACTGACCCCAGTAACATTGCTAACGAATTTAATAACTTTTTTATCAACACGGTAAATGTTGATGATAACAATAAAATAAAATCTTTTTCTGAAACAACACAAAATGATAAAATTGACAGTAGTAGCAGACACAATACATCACACTCTTTATTCATGACCCCTGTAATTCCACACGATATATTTTTGCTTATTAAATCTCTAAAAATACCAAAAGTTCTGGTTATGACAACATTACAACCTCAGCAATAAAGTCGGTAGCGCACATCATTAGTCCAATTCTTTGTCATATCATAAACTTGTGCGTTGAACACGGCGTTTTCCCTAGTAAACTTAAAAAATCTGTCATCAAACCGCTTTTTAAAAAAGATGACAAACAAAACGTCGCATGCTATAGACCGGTGTCTTTACTCCCAATATTTTCAAAATTATAGAAAAATTATTTATAATGCAATCAACACGTATTTCGAAAAACATAATCTATTTACACAAGAGCAAAAAGGTTTCAGAAGGAACAAATCAATCAATATGGCTATTCATGATCTTTTAAAACCATTATATTGCAATATAGACAATCGAACACCTACTGCTACACTATACATGGACATGACTAAAGCCTTCGATTATGTCCATCACCAAACCCTCCTTGACAAATTATATAACTATGGAGTTAGAGGCAATGTTCACAAATTATTAAAATCATACTTGACCGATAGATATCAAAGAGTAGAAATAGATAGCATATGTCCAATTAGCAAAACAGTAAAAACTACTCTTCAGATTACAGGAAAGTGCATTCTGGTGTACCTCAAGGAAGCGTATTAGGGCCGCTTCTTTTTCTTATCTACATTAACGACTTCCCAAAATCAATTGAACATCCAATGATTCTTTTTGCTGATGACAGTACAGTCATTTTCACAGATAAAGAACTAAAGTCGTTAGAGGCCGCTATCAACACTACCCTCAAATTATTAATAGAATGGCTAAGGAAAAATAATTTAGTTATTAATTTAAACAAAACTAAAATTGTCACTTATCCACAAGAAGTGCAACATTCCCTAAAAATAGAATACAAAGGGACACAAATTGAAGAGGTGAACAGTACCAAATTTTGGGAATTTGGATTGATAACGACATGAAATGGCAGACGCACATCGATACAGTTTGTAAAAAGTTAAATCAGTATTCATATGCCTTATTCAAATTAGCCAGGGTAGTGGATCCATCTGTTGTACTAACAGCATATCATGCCTATGTGGCATCTACTCTTAAATATGGTGTCATATTTTGGGGTAATGCCACTAGTGCAGATTATATATTCAAAGCACAAAAAAAATGTGTTCGTGCTATAGCAAATATATATGTACCAGACTCTTGTAAGCCTCATTTCCAAAATTTAAAAATAATGACATTTCCTTCTTTATATATTTATGGGGTAGCTATTTTTGTTAAAACTAATAATAACATGTTCGCAAAACCGCAATCCAGGCGAAATGCGCTAAAAATTAGTTCGTTACCTCATAAAACCGCGCTTTTTGATAAAAGTTTTTTTAGCATGTCTACCAGAATATATAATAAGTTACCTGTAAAAATTTTGAAAACTTTAGATTTAAATGATTTTAAGAAAAAATTGCAAGCATTTTTAATTGATAAGGCTTATTATTCAATTTCGGAATATTTAGATGATAGTTTTAGTTAATTTTTTTGTTATGTTTTATTATTAGTTTAGTAGAGTTATTATAAGTTTAGTAGAGTCATTAAAAGTTTAGTTGGATTTATTATAGTTTTAGTAAGATTTGTTATTGTTAACTCAACATATTATAAAGATAATGTAAATAACCATATAGATTTTACCTAGTATTAGGTACCTACTAAGTATATCTGTACGCTCTACGAGCAGGGCATAGTGAAACATTATAATTACTAACACCTTGTAACCTACCTATGTTCACAGAAGAAAGAGCTTTGACTTTGACTTTGACTTTGACTTTGACTCTACGAAAACTTGTTTAAAGAGGCTTTTTAACGACGTCAAAAATCATCAAATGACCCTATCCGCTGTGGGTTAGCAGCGGTGAGGAATGTCAGACTCTTACTGACTAAAACCGTCGTGTTCCGTCGTAGGCCTTTTATGTATCAGGGCCGCAGTAACCCTTTCGAACAATCCCGCAGCCCTATATATCATTGGTTGATAGTACGTCCATATATTAAAGTTATTTTAAAATCCTATGCAACATTAAACGAGATTATTGCTATTTATCGGGCAATGTTCCAAAAGTTTGAAAATTGCACACGCCTCCCGGGAACAACTTCCCATAACAGGATAAATTAGAACCTATAGTAGTCACAAATTATTAAGTGACTTTATATCTAAAGTAATGTCATAAAGCTGAATAGTTTGTGTGAATGCGCTTATCTCAGGAACTAATGGATGATGGATATAAAATATTCTTCCAGTGTTAGACAGACCACTTATTGACGAAGGTTTTGGCTACATTTTATCGCGATGTCCAGGTTAGTTCCAACGGGATGTGGGTGAAAAGTTGCATTAGAACTTGCCTCACTTGAAATCGAATCGATCCTGCACTCGTACCTACTTAAGAAGAATATATTTGTAACTTTAGAAGATGATGATGGATGTCCTTCTTGACGTTTTCGTCGACGGCAACACCTTGCATAGACTAAACCAAATTTTGAATTGAAAATCTCTCCTATAATTTTTGAACTATAAAAACTACAGGCAAAAATATATTCTTGAGGTAGGTAAAAGCGTAGTCTATAAATAAACCTATGTAAATACGGCACACTTCCTAGTAGTTCCTAGGCAGTGTCTAGTTTATATAGCTAGGCATAATAAATGCCTGCCTGACAGGCATACACAATGAGGTTCCGACGGCCATTATTTAGTAGGTAATTATATTATTACTGTTGTATTTTATGACTTACTAGTGGGTGAAGTATCAACCTCTCTCAAGTATGAATGTGGGTTCGATTCCAGATCAGGCATATACCAATGCTACCACCCTTTAAGTCTGCATGTAGTTTCTTAGTATATCTTGGACCCAAGTGACTGGGTTTTGGAGGCCACTATAAACTGTAGGTCATGACTGTCATTGAGCATCTTCGGAAGTCGATACGGGTCAGAAGCCAGTAAGTCTGACAACCAGTCTTACCTATCCTGGCTCAGCCGTCAAATGCCCATGTCTCTGTCTATTGCTGGGAGTTTCTTGCGCCACTTCTTCCCAGCAAAATACAGGAAGTGGCCAAGGGCGTTTTGGGGACTGTCTCATGTAAATTTTGACTTTCAAAAGTGCTGTTTTACACCCAAGTTTGAGTTTGAGTTCTATGAAAAATTAACCAGTGTCGTTTTACAACACTTTGACTGTATATGACACGAACAGGTTAAAGTATAAAGTGCGCTTATCCGACAATTAAATCGACCTTGTGCAACAGACAAACCGCACACAATATTACGATTCGGGTTAGTAAGGACATAGAGCTGACATATTGCTGGATACGGCATATAATGTACTGTATACGGCATGTAATGTACTTTTAACCTAAATTCCAAACAAGGATTCTCAATTTTGATGTTATTATGTTTTTGGCGATGTCAAAATTACCATTTTCAATGGCCAATTTAGAATCCAGGAAAGAAAAGTTCGATTCGTAAAATTTGACAGATTAGGGTAGGTTGACCTGCTGGCGTCTTAACAAACCAACAAAAAATTTCTTTATTTATTCACTGAGATTTTCGGGTCGGGCCGCCAACTTTTTGTGGCTTTACGGAATAAACTATTTTGGTGATCTTCTTTAATGTGTACTTCAAGTAGCTCCGGGCAATACATAAGTATAGATAAAGCAATTAATACAATAACTATAGATATAATTATTGACAAAGATCAAAATATAACAATCCACAATATAATAAAGAATTGCATATAATCACGTCATTTTACATAAATCATTAACCCATGACCCTTGACCATGCCATGAGGAAAATCATGGTATAAACATATTTCTATTACCCATAGAAAGCATGCAAGGATAATCATTATTATCAGACTTTTACAGCCTTACTTATAAAATAATAAGTTATACTTAAGAGATGTTTAAGAAAAATCTTACTTATAAACGTGGCTGAAATAAATCATTTTCTTAGCAATGTCTTAAATGAGCTGTCAAATTAAGTAGCCTCACACCCTTGTTTAACCCGCTAATTATCAAAATGGCTGGATTCTTACCAGCTGATTTTCATTTCCGGTTTATTGACAGCTCAACTTTTTAATTTTATATTTTACGGATGCCATTGTTGCCATTACACAACGTTTAGATGACAAATATTTTTAAGCTACCAACATTCCGGTAGTGTTGAGAAATTAGTATGTTTTATGTCATTATCTGTTCATTACTTAAGACATGCTTAAGCAACGTTTATAGGTCAAAATAATTTAATCACTACTTAAGGCTTTAAGTAGTAATTATAAAACCATGCTTAGAAGATGATTTGTTGATTTTTATAAGTAAGGCTGTTAATTTTCCATGTGCAATACGTGACCTCTTCTCATATAGGGAAGGAATGAGTATTAGCGAAGGTTCGTACTTGACGGAACATGCATCGCATATCAGTTGCAAAAACAGACAAATATACGATAAAACATTAAATCATTCACACCTAACCAATGCTGTCATTGAACATCCTTGGCAGAGTTATGGGCAGTCAGAAGCCAGTAAGTCTGACACCAGTCTAACCAAGGGGTATTGCGTGGCCCAGGTAACAGGGTGGAGGAGGTCAGATAGGCAGTCGCTCCTTGTAAAGCACTGGTACTCAGCCGCATCCGGTTAGACTGGAAGCCGACCCCAACATAGTTGGGAAAAGGCTCGGGAGATCATGATGCATTCACACCTAACCGATGATGCGTTAGTGTGTCGATCATACATTTACGATACCATCGGCACATTTTCAGTCAAATATGAACCTTCTCTTAATCACCACGGTGAGCATAGGTACTCAAGGCGGATTGGCGATTTCAGACGCAAACATAAAGTTAACCTATTTTAAAAGTGAGTCATCGATGTGATTTTAAATTCTCACTTGAAGAGATTAGATACCTTATGAATAGTACTATTATTTATAAGTACCTACTCATAGTATTATCTTAAAATACTATCAAGATAATATTATCATGATAGTAAGATAATCCGGTATGTCTAGTCTGACTCACGCATCCCAGGTGCGCGAAGTAGTACACTCGAGAGTGAGTGGGGAAACTGTGGGGAAACAGGTATCAAATTACATAAACCTCTTCATCAGTGCCCTCTGTATCTAGTCAGAGGCGAAATACCGGTAAACTTCTGTCTTTTAAGCAAAAACTGGAAAACTAAAGACGGATTTTCAAGCATTTTACACAAAAATATACTCCGTATTTATAATATACTTCACATTATTAGGAAAGCACGCCAGCAGCTACCTAATCTGTATCGCCAATCGAACATTAACCTTCCACTATGTTATAAGGTTCAAAATCTATTGAAAAATGTAACAGATTGGGGTACGTTGATGTGCTGTCGGCCTGTTTTAAAACAATCCCAAATGCCTTATCCATTCATCTTCTAACTGCAAAATCTAAATTTAACCATTACACAAGCAATCCTACGGTTTTGTTTACAAATATATAGTAACGGTAGTGGAAAATTATGTGTGTAAACTATTTACAGACCAGTGTTAAGGTTGGGTTTGAATAAACTTTCCAGGCTGTTAATTTATCTCCTGGAATAAAATCCTATCAAACTTTTCCTATCATTAAGCCTGGTATATTGTCTAAGGTTCGCTCCTTATAAAACACTGGTAGGTATTCAGCTGCATCCGGTTAGACTGGTGACCCCAACACAGCTGGGAAAGGGTTAGGCAGATGATGATATTTCATATGAAAGATTCAAGATTTTGATTACTATGTCAAGCTAGTGAAAAAATCTAACCTTTTAGAGCCGCGGGAGTGTTCGAAAGAGTTAAAACGGCCCTCCTACACTGAGGGCTCCAGAAGGAACATGGCGGGTTTTAATCAGTAAAAGTCTGGCACTCCCTCACGCTGCACGGGCCATATTTAGCGGGAGAAGACATCTTTGATTACCCACTTTTAAAGGTATTCATACATATGTCTAGTCTAATTTTATCTCCAATTTATTTGGAGTCATATAGAACTACCAGACAATTTTTATAGCACACACAAAAGTACAGTACAGAACGTAGAATCTGCTACACTAATTGAACTTTATAATTTAACGGTTTTGCCCAGAACAGTTTCAAAATCCCTACACAATGATGTCCTCCTAGCCGATTATCGGCTACGGCGGCTGTTCTCATGTAAGGAGATTAGCCAACTACGCAGGACATATTATAGTGCACGAGCATTTGCGCAGACACAAGTGCACTCCTATTCCTTCACTCTCATAGTCCGATGGGACGGTAATCCGACACGACCGGAGAGATCAGGCGCAGGACCGACATTTACGTGCTCTCCGATGCACGGGTGAATCAATCACCAGCTTCCAGGCTCCGGGCTGCTTTGTGAAAGTCTTCTAAAACCCACAAAGCGATTTCGGCCCGACTCGGGAATCGAACCCGAGACCTCGTGCTCAGCAGCCGCACTTGCGACCACTAGACCAACGAGGCAGTTTACACACAATACCCTACACAATACCAACAATTTAAATAAAATTCCCTTTAAAACATCACTACACATACCCATAATTAACAAAGCAATATATTTCAGTATTAATCGCACTGCCCTTGATCAGAACCGATTGACGCTAGATACAACAACAGTAAATAAAGTTTAATGCCATCAAACGGTTGTTTATCGACATAAAACTGTGTGTTTGTTTTCGTAACACAAGCATGGAAAATGCTGGAACATTACGATATGGTGTGAAAATATAGATAATCCGGTTGGATGAGCAAATAATTTGAAGTAGTTTTACTAAGTAATGAATACTTATTTGATCTCTTGGTTGAAGGACCTGTCGTTCAAGTATGAGTGTCATCATACTCATCATCCTCCGAGCCTTTTTCCCAACTATGTTGGGGTCGGCTTCCAGTCTAACCGGATGCAGCTGAGTACCAGTGTTTTACAAGGAGCGACTGCCTGTCTGAGCTCCTCAACCCAGTTATTCGGGCAACCGAATACCCCTAGGTAAGACTGGTTGTCAGACTTACTGGCTTCTGACTAACCGTGACGACTGCCAAGGATATTCAATGACAGCCTTGACCTCGAAGTACGAGTGTAAAAGATCAGATTTAAGTGTATTTAAGAAACTTTGCTAAATTGTACATACATACTTTCTAAGTGTATCTTGAACATCGATGACTGCAAAACAGTGAAGGAAATAAAGTGTATTATACAGTTACGCTATTTTCCGTTTTTTTTCTTTTAATGACTATACAAAAATATCTTCATAAAAATTGAAATCATACCTAATTCACATAGTAAAATCCCACGATCTCGTGTGAAAATGAAATATTTTATCTCGAGTACAGCGAAAAACCGTTGGAATAATTTAACAAAAGAAGACAAATCTGACTGTCAACATCCGGATAAAACGGTAGTTTTAAAATGGTCTACCATGAAACAGTAACAAACTAGCTTTTAGCCATCGTTTCAAGTACACATGCTGCCTAAAGAAACTAATTTCAACATCCAGACGTTCTTTCGAAGAACTTTCTGCAAATCGGGTCAGCAGTCTACGCGGAAACAGAACTTAGCATTACGAGTTACTTTCGCATTTATGGAAGAAGAGACCAACCAAAATAAATAAATCATAAGGGATAAGAGCAGAGGAATGAGCTACGGAATTGTTCGCGCGAGTTACCGCAGCCTTGGTACACAATGGGCTTAAGAAGAAACATGATGGGTTTTAGTCAGTAAGAGTCTGACACTCCCTCACGCTGCACCCACAGCGGGAGGGTCATTGATGATTTCCCACAAAAAAATGCAGGGGAATAATGATGACGATCTCTCAAGATACATACAAAACCATGGGAACCAACTATTCTTATCACCAAGCCACAAAGTCCAATACTAATGGCCATGTCAACACATAAATAGTTACACAATAAAACTATGCAAAGCAAAGTTATATTATATGTAATGATTGCTATTAGTATTCAAATAACATTTACATAACGCAGACGAGTATGACAGATGTTCACTTGTCATTATCATTTGACTTTAGCTAGCTGTATAATATTATTGTCATGACCATCATCATCTTCCGAGCCATTTTCCCAAACTATGTTGGGGTCGGCTTCCAGTCTAACCGGATGCAGCTGAGTACCAGTGCTTCACAAGAAGCGACTGCCTATCTGACTTCCTCAACACAGATACCCGGGCAAACCAGTACCCTTTCACTACGTATAAGGTGAAATTAAAAAAATGACATAATGGTGAACAGTTCGACCTATGGGCAAACTTCACATACACGATTTGGTTTGGATAAGTGAGCCAGTTCTTCAGTTATATTTTTAAAATAACTGGGCTCAGGATTGAATCAAATCAACAAAAGTAAACAGCAGCTTTTGAACGTCAAAATTTACATAAGACAGCCCCCAAAACGCCCACCCTTCGCCACTTCCTATGTGTTCTTGCTGGGAAGAGAACTGGCGGTACCGCGGCCCTGGTACATAAAGGGCTGAAGAAGGAAAATGGTGGGTTTTAGTTAATAAGAGTCTGACACTCCCTCACGCTGCACGCTGCAGCGGAGTCATTGATGATTTCTCAAAAAATTCTCAAATGAAATAAGCTGTGCCTTTGTACCACCAAAACCTACAAATCATTAAACAGTTGTAAAAATTGCAATTAAATTTCAATAATAGTAAAAGAATATGAGGTTGATATGCAGCGTCTGCAGTCAAGGATTCTCCATTTACAAGAATCATTGATGGCAGTTACATGCAAATATCAAGCCTCACAAAGAAATGGGTGAGTACATACTGGCAATGAACAGCTTGGTCGATCTGTGTAGTGAGAATGAGAAAATGTTTAATTCATTAACAAACAATCGAACACCAGGTTGTGAACAAGATCTGCCAGGCTGTTCAGGGTTAGATGGTTCTCACCAATCTTCTCATTGTATTAAATTAAATAGTTGTAAAAAGTACTTCCTTCGACACACAAAACCAATAAAATTAATACAAAAGGAAAAAATAATTGCAAAAATAGTAATATATAGCGATGAAATTGGACAAAACATGTGTCACAGATTACATCAACATTTAGGTGACCAGGTAATAAACTATTGTATGCCTGAGGCTACTTATGAACAAATATTAGATAAAATACTAAGCAGTAGTTACTGTCCAACTACTACTCTGGTTGTAATAATTGGGAGAAGAGGAAATGCCACTATTAAAACAGTCATTAAATACTTTGAGTGTTTATCTCAATTAAACGTAGAGAAAATAGTTTTGTATGCTTTTCCCTATGGCAAGGGCTTGTCGCAGACAGAAAACAAATATAGACATAAATGCAATCTTAAAATACAAACTATGACATTGTATAATGAAAAATTCAATTTTATTGACTCTAATGTACTCATTAGTAATAATTATTTTATGACAAAAGATAATTATTATCTTTGTAATTTTATAAAGATCAAATAGCAAAATCGCTATTTTATTGTATTTATAACAAAGCCAAATGCTTGGCTAACGATACTGCTCCTTTTCAGCAGTCTAGTTTTATTTTTCACAGAACTTGGAATTAGTTCCAAGTGATTTAAATTCCACCACCAGACAATAGAGCCAATCTCTAGCAATAGTCAATCGATTATTTTGGATTGTGACATAAATACAATTATATCTTCAAATGTACAATTAAATACCGCAAAAAATGTTGTCACTTCTGATCCATCAAACCCTTTGAGTATAAATACTAGAAACAAACACAATCTGAATATATTCCATCAAAATATTCAAGGTTTGATTGGTAAAGAATTGGAATTGGAGTTGTTCATGAACTGTAATAATATAGATATTTTATGTTTAACTGAGCATTGGCTTAAAGAGCATCAGTTCATGTTTAGCTTCAAGAACCATTGTGTAGGCAGCTCGTACAGCAGAGTAAATATAATACGTGGTGGTTCTCTAATAATTCTTCGCAATACCATTAAATTCAAAGAACGGAAGGATATTGTGAACCTTTCTGTTGAGCGAGTAATTGAGATATCATGCGTTGAGCTTGAGCAGTTCATTGTAATGAGTGTATACAGGCCCCATGTGCAACATATACAATTTTGAGAAGCATCTGGAAGGTGTATTATTCAAAATTTCTAATAATAATAAAACAGTTGTCGTCTGTGGAGACTTTAATATTAATATACTGGAAAATACTGCTATTGTTAATAATTTTATAACTCTATTTAAATCATACAACTTGTACAGTACATTTCTCGAGCCAACTAGAATAACTAGCACTAGTGCTACATGTATAGACAACATTTTCACAAACTTAAAACCTTTAAATAAACAAATTTTAAATGTGTTGGATTCTGATCACTCTGGTCAATTAGTTATTTTTCCTATGAAAACTAACAGAGCTCTGAGAAAAAATGTAAGTTTTATTCCTGTAAACAAACATCGCTTGGAACAATTTAAAAATAACTTGTTTGAAAAACTGCCTGAATTGCCCTATCATGATAATCCTGATCAAGCTTACAGCCTTTTATTCAACTTAATTAATTGTGAATTTAAAAAAGTTTTTACTACTAAGTCCATATCTGTTTGTGATCAGGCAACATTTAGTGATTGGGCAACGCCGGGTATTTACAAAAGTAGACAGAAGTTGTTTGAATTATACTATGAAAGATCATTCAATCAAGATGAAACATTTAAACAGTACGTTAAAAACTATTCAAAAATATTTAAACGAGCCTGTACCTCCGCAAAATCAGTACACATAAAACAGAAAATAAAAGCTTCTGGAAATAAAATAAAAACCACCTGGAATATAATTAATTCAGAAATAGGCCGATCCACTGTACGGAATCGAGACTTTCACTTAAAAATAAACAATGTAGACATTAAGTCAGACTCGGAGGTAGCATCTGAGTTTGAAAATTTTTTCACCAATATCCCTATTTTAACAACCAGAACTCTGATGGCATCTTCCAGTTCGGCTCTTACAATATTAAAAATTGTATTGCGGAATGTGACAAAGGTTTTGAATTCACGGTTGTCAGCTCTAAGGATATTATTCAAGCGTTTAAAGATCTCGATGTAAAAAAGACTGCTGACCTTTGGGGATTGTCAGTTCAGATAATCTCATCGATAATTGAAATAATTTCACCTTATTTAGCAACTGTGTTCAACTCTTGTGTTGCATCAGGTGTTTTCCTGACTTGATGAAACTTAGTAAAGTAATTCCATTGTTTAAATCTGGTAGTACAACCGATCCATCAAATTTTCGGCCTATTTCAATTTTACCCACTTTGAGTAAAATTTTTGAGAAGTTAATATTACGTCAATTGTTGAGCCATTTTAATAGAAACAACTTGTTGCACACAAAACAATTCGGATTTACCAAGGGTCGTTCTACTACGGATGCGGGCGTGGAATTGCTTAAAATATATTCGAGGCCTGGGAGGATTCGCAGGATGCGCTCGGTATTTTCTGCGACTTGTCCAAGGCTTTTGATTGCGTGCACCATGATATACTCATCAGGAAACTTCACCACTATGGTATCAAAACAAGGCTCTTGACCTTCTGACTTCTTATTTGCATAGTAGAATTCAGAGGGTGGATGTCAATGGTAAGAGGTCTTCTGGATCTACGGTCACCATGGGGTTCCACAGGGTTCAATTCTAGGCCCTTTTGTTTCTTATTTATATTAATGACCTCCTTATCACGTAAGGGATAATCACAAGATTGTGTTGTTTGCCGATGATACTTCACTCGTTTTAAAATCAAGCGCCAACTCGACAATTTTGACGAAGTTAACAATGCACTCTCAAAGGTTGTTCATTGGTTTAATGTCAATAATCTTCTTTTAAATGAATCTAAAACGAAGTTAATTAAATTCTCAACGCCTAACGTAAGGCAGTTACACACCAATGTAAAACTAAATGGAGTAGAGTTGAAGCCTGTTGAGTCAACGGTATTTCTTGGTTTGACCGTTGATTCCAAACTCAATGGGGCCCACATATAGTTAAATTGTCAGGAAGGCTTAGTTCAGCCGCCTATGCTATTAAAAAGATCCGACTTATCACCGATGTGGACACAGCCAGAATAGTTTATTTTAGTTACTTTCATAGTTCAATGACGTATGGGATTCTCCTTTGGGAAACTGTGCGGATGTTGAAACTATATTTATTTTACAGAAAAGAGCTGTTCGAGCCATTTATAATCTGGGTCCAAAAGTTTCTCTCAGAGAGAAATTCAAAGAAATAAACATTCTGACTGTTGCCTCTCAATACATTTTTGAAAATTTAATGTACGTTCGTAAAACATATCTGACTTTGTTCAAATGTCTGATGTTCATAGCATAAATACTAGGAATAAACATAATCTTGCTGTACATGCTACTCGCCTCCACAGAGTAAGCAACTCGTTCATGGGTCAATGTATACGCTTTTACAATAAACTTCCCAAAGCGGTTCGTGACTTACCTATCAGGAAATTTAAAAATCATATAAAATCCAAACTTTTGAAAAAAGGATATTACAAAATATCTGATTATTTAAATGATAAAGAAGCTTGGGAATGAGCTGCTCGCTTAGTGAGTGATATCTTTTTAAATGCCTGTGAATTGTTACTTTTGACATTTAAATATTATTATCATCAGATAACATTTTATTAATGACATTCTTTTTATTGACATTTATATGTTATAATTGTATATTTTTTTTTTAATTTATTATTATTATTGTAAATGTGAGTATCGTGTATGCGAGCAACATTATATATTCTTATAACATAAATACTGTCTGGCGGGTTTGAGTATTTTTGAATGGCCTACGCAAATGTTCTGCAGATCTGGTATCGTCGTGTGACAGGTCGTTGAGCTCCCTAAGATATGGTTGAGCTACGACGACTGATGCATGCGTGCCGTCTGTTGGGACTGGTCAGCTCCAGCCTGATGTGGCTCTTTCCTCAAAGGCCATTCCAGACCGCGTACATGGTGACACTCACACATAATTATTTCATTAATAACATGTTTGGACTTTAAAGGAGACTATGACCCTTGAGTTTGTTTCGGCGTTTCTTCTCAGGGATCAGTCAGTTAGGAAATGCCGGCCTCAGCGTTCTTAAAATGACGTGTAAAAGTGATGTAATGTCCAACTTGCAAAATAAACAATTTCATTTCATTTCATTTCATTTCATTTCATTTCATTTCATTTCATTTCATTTCATTTCATTTCATGTACTATCTTTTCTATTTTTCTTCTTCTCTGTATTCTGTGTGTGTGTACATAAATTGTTAAATAAATAAATAAATAAAGAAAAATAGATTTAGCGTAGTGTGCCAGAAGCCTAATGTGGGAGAAACTTACATAACCTATTTTGCACGTTCCGTTTATTAATTTGAAGTATACTCTTGAGAAATTAATGGCCTACTTCTATTTCGCTAATTATTGTTACAATTCCCAAGTAACAAGAGCCGAAATAAGCAGTCGGTATTTACTTATTTATTCTTTCAGTAGCAGAAAACAGTTACTCAACAAATCACACGCTACCGCATTGGAAAATTATGTAGGTACCTGTAATGATAGCTATTTGCGATAAAAGTTAAATAACATGATACATGCACAAACGGTATTGTGCATAAAACAACCTATTGTGCACAAACGCGGTCCATTGTGCACAGACACGGTCTATTCTGCACAGAAATCATATAATAGACTTACCAAGCTGTATAGATCCCATAATCTGCGATGATTGGATTTTCTTGTAGGTGATCTCACCACCTTCGCCGACTCGTCGATGGCCGATTTTCCTGTCTGATTTGTGCACCTTGCTGATAGCCCTGAGGGCCAACGGCCGGCTGAAAGGAAATATAGACTATAAGAATTTATTCTGTGACAATGGGAATGGTAAACCATGGATAAAGAAGATTATTTAGATCGATTGTGTGGTGTGAATAACAGAAGCGATTGAATATTGTCCGTGTATCGTTCTACTGGAGAAAAATCATCTTGTCGGCTGACTAATGTGTTTAATGCGCCTGATCTCTTTCCGGTCGTGTCGGATTGCCGTCCCATCGGGTTATGAGAGTGAAGGAATAGGAGTGCACCTGTGTCTGTGCAAATGCTCGTGCACTATAATATGTCCTGCGCAGCTGGCTGATCTCCTTAAATGAGAACAGCTGCCGTGGCCGAAATCGGCCGTGGACGCCATTATTAATAAGACTTTCAAGAAATCGTAAACGTTTGTCTGTAGTAAGTAGCTTAAAGAACCTGGAAAAAATTGTGTACCTTTTTACCATGATCTATTCCTGAAAAATCAATGGGATTCTGTGCAGGAGATTTCAAGTTTATCGTGAACACAGGCACGGTGGAAGACGTAGTTTTATACCGGGTGCTACCGACCCGTCCCGGCTTCGCACGGGTGCAATGCTAATTAATACTAAATTGCACCCGTACGAAGCCAGGGCGGGTCGCTAACTAGATCTTCCTCTTCAATCACTCTATAAATCTGTCATAGGTTTAAAGATTTAAGCATACATAAGAACATAGGGGACAGAGAAAGCGACTTTGTTTTATACTATGCAGTGATGATATAGTAATGAAGTACGTACATACATAGATTCTTCTTAAAGATTTGTGGGAGTCAGATAATAATTTTACTAAAATACATACTACAAATTAATTCATACACCACGTGCAGGATTTAAATAACCCATTAGCACAAAGATATATATAATTATGTAAAAATAATGTCTTATCACTTGAATGAACAAGTTTTGTAGTAGAGAAAGAGTTGCGTGGCTTGATAACATTAATTAGGTGCTGAATTCATTATCAACTACGTTTTTACATAACTGGTATTCCCCTAAATATCTTCGACGTTTCTTTTAGATATCTAGTTTTTTTGGTGTTGGTTTTGGCACCTGACTATACAGTCACTATTTATTTTCAAAACCAATATGTATGTAATTATCATATGTCTAACTTTTGAAGCTTGCCTTCCAGTCTAACCTGATGCAGCTGAGTAAGAGTATTTTACATAGAACGACCGCTTATCTGACCTCCTCAACCCAGTTACCCGGGCAACCCGATACCCGCAACTTAGTAAAACTGGGTATCAGTCTATCTGGCTTTTCCCCTAACGACTGTCAAATATGGTAAAATGAATGCCGGGACCCACCAATTTAACAGCATGACAAGATAGTCACCCATCCACGGATCGAACGCGCCAAGCGTTGCTTAACTTTATAATCAGTCGTCCCATGCGGCTGTTACTTAGCCACGAGAAGCTACCAAAACCCATCTAAACACATCTCACTTAAAAGTAAAGAAAGAAGATTTCTTCACAAGATTTTCCCGGAAATCAAAGTTCAGAATTGTTTTCTTGGCTACATAAATAAATGTCAGGTAGCATCCGTACAAACAAACGACGGCAAGTATGACTAACGCCTTTAGACATTACGTAACATCTTGTTATTCTGATAAAAAGAGACGATCTTATCTATAGTAAAACTGAAGAATTCTTGTTGACTTTAAGTGATTTTATATTTTAAACAGATATAATTTGGGAAGGGTGTAATCGGCAATGCGACACTTAAATCTCGATATACCCGGTCAAAGGCGCAGAGGCAGGCCAAAACTGCGGTGGTTGAGTGTCGTAAAGAAAGACATGGAAATCTGCGAGCTCGAAGAGGAAGATGTCCTGGATAGAGCGAAGTGGAAGAAGATGGGATAAACGCTAAGAAGAAGAAATTTGGGTTTAAATTTTTTCTATTTGGAAATAGCTTCGTCTTTAAATAGGAATAAGTTAACAGTGAAAAGATCACTTCTAGCTTTCGTGGTTTTGCTTACCATCAGGTGAGATAGGGATGTACCTCTATGTCTATTTAAAGTAATATTATATACGGGAATCATATTATGTTTGTAATGGCTCGAAATTACTAAACCGATTTGGGAAGCTACACTATCCCCGCGTGATATAGTCTAGATTTTATCCGGGTATGAGAAGTTCCGGGATGCGGGAGAAATCGCAAGAAACTGCTGATCATCAATTAAAACCCCAATGAATCAATAAATACATCCTATAAATAATTATTCATGCCACTTCATTCATCAACCACACTCAATGGAGGAAAAGTTAAAAAAACTTTTAAGTTAAACGGTTTTATCTTATGTGCACTGAAAACTAGAAAATAAAAAACTGTTACTTACCTATAAACCTACGTAGGTGGTCCCGGTCATACTAGACTAAAATAAAAACGTGGGGCCCATTACCTAACTATTGCTGTAATGCTTTCTTCTAGAGGTGTAATAGGTGTGGATTTCTACTTACTATAATCGTAACTGGAGATTTTGACAATCAATAATCAGCCGTAGCGGCTTCATCAGCGAACGCCGAGCTCACGATCTACCAAAGTATAAAGATATGCTTTGCCATAGGTAGGATTTCAGAGGGCCCCACGTTTTATTTTAGTCTAATATGACCGGGACCACCTACGTAGGTTTATAGGTAAGTAACAGTTTTTTATTTTCTAGTTTTCAGTGCACATAAGATAAAACCGTTTAACTTAAAAGTTTTTACCGATTTTTATTTTCTAGTTTTAGTATTTAATGAAAATGCCTACCGAATATTCCTCATTCTATATATGGGTCAGCAGCGGTGAGGGAATGCCAGACTCTTACTGACTAAAACCGTTGTGTTTCGTCGTAGGCCTTTTATGTACCAGGACAATCCCGCAGCCCAGGCAGGCCTTGGCCCTGTTGGGCCCGCTGGGGTTGCTGACAGTATTCTACTTGAGTAGCCCTTTCATTTGATACCCATATTGAGGGGTTATGGAAAAATATGTAATCCGCCATTTTGTACCGGCGGCCATCTTGGATTTACAATGTTATTGATATTAGTATATTGTATTGTCATCGGAATTAAAGGTGTGTACCAAATTTCAGATCAATCTGACAACAGCAAGGTACTTAAATTTGAATTACTAAATTTGACCCAAGAATAAATAATAAAACAAACAGGGTAAGCTAAATAAAACCGTTTAAAAAATAGATCTATTTCTTACGAAATCTGTGGCAATTATAAGTACTTATCTCTTGAGAAAATTATAGATTTAAAAATAGATAGACAGATCAATAAACGGGAAGAAATTAGTGTGAAGTATGATATTATTGCCAATGGGGTTTTGGTAGACTTGGGGGTTTTGCGAATAGCCCTTATTTTTAAGGCAGTCAGTGACCTTATCATTGCTTTAGTAGGACAGTCTGTGATGGCTTGCAAAGGTAGGTATCTAGAAGTTTATAAAGCTGAAGAATGCAGGATTGTTGTAAGAAGGTTGCCAAAACATGACTACCTTACTTCATATTTAGATAGACCATTTATCGAGGAAGGCTCTAATATGCTTCTTTCTACCCTTGATGCCCTATTGAACGGCGGGGAACACCTAGTAAGATAATAAAAGCAACAACATTCAAGGACAATAATATGATTCTGAAAGTTCACAACCAATATGACGAAATCTGACAACAATCCAATATCATGACGTAGTTTATACATGATTCTGATAACTGAAACTGCGGAAAGCAATTATTTCCTACGAGTCACCAATATTCTATCTATGGACTGGCTTACTAGAGCTTTCGACGACCCCGATGGCGCAATGGTCACCATGCCGGACTGCCGAACCTGAGGTCCCGGTTTCGATTCCCGGTTCAGACGACATTTGTGTGATGAGCATGCTTGTTGGTCGTGGTCTGGGTGTTACAATATGTATATATGTAGCTATATGTAGTTTATCAGTTGTGTTAGCACCCATAACACAAGTTAATTAATAACTTACCATGGGTCTAACCGACCGTGTGTGAAAAGGTGTCCCGACATTATATATTAGGTATATTATTGTAGAGATAGAATTTCGACATAACAGATAGATAAAATATTGGGACAGATATAATATAAGAGTTTTCTGAAGCCGCACCAGAACCCAAGTTGGCAATCTTGACTGTCTCCCTACCTTTCTTTCACCTACTTTTAGTTATTTATAGCCAACACCCACAATGGTCGCGTTAGCCGACACCGTATTAAGAGGTCGTTCAGAAGATCCAGAATAAATATATCCTTACTTAATATTGTACAAATAAATACGAAAGTTACTCCGTATATCTGGCTGGCTTTCACTCCAAAACTCATCATCTGTTTAGCTTTTCCCCAACTATTTTGCGGTCGTCTTCCAATCTCATAGCATGCAGCTGAGTACCAGTGTGCCACATGGAGCGACTGCGTATCTGACCTTTCTAACCTCCTCAACCCTTCCTACCTAGGCAACCTGATACCTCTTTGCAAGACTGGTTACTTAGCTTAAGGCTCGTCTGCTCACGCAAAACTACAGGAACGATCTACTTGGTACATAGAAAGAAAGAAAGAAAAGAAAACCAATATGCTTGAATCATCATCTCCCGAGCCTTTTCATAATCATGTTAAGGTCTGTTTTCAGTCTAACCGGATGCTGCTAGGTATTGTTTTACAAGGAGCGACGATGCTTGAATATTTCGTTTATTTTTATTTTATCACTACATATAATATTCAGTTGTATTTCTGTCTCCATTGTGACACGACCGAACCACCTAAATTGGTAAGGTCAACGGCCCCAAACAATTATGGGTTTAGACGTATTGCTAATGACACAAACGGTTCAATTTCATACATTTTCATATATTTTGTGCTATCTAGTTTAGGATATCGTTTGAGGAGAATGTTAATTAGAAGATTTATTACTAAGCAAGCAGGCCTGCTAGAGAGTACCTGGGACTGGGGATTGTTCGAAAGAATTACCGCGGCCTCGGTACACAAAGGACCCCAGAAGGAATAGAGTTAGGTGAGAACTGCCTAAGGCCGCTGCCTCGAATTTTGCGGGCAGCGGGGCGGCAGCGGCGGCGGCGCAGCGGCAGGATCTTACGCGTATAATCAAATGGACCGGCCCTCGAATACAGCGGCGCGGGGCGGCAACGAGCGGTGAGCTCCATACAAAACGGTGACCGCCCGCGCCGCCGCCGCTGCCGCCCGCTGCCCGCAAAATTCGAGGCAGCGGCCTTACGCTTCATAGAGATTCATTTGAGACTGTATCATATGGACTGATGCTAAAATCTTCGATATAAACAAGAGACACTACGGACAAAACCTAGTATAATCTTAATGAATTAATTTACCAAATGGACCACATTATATTACCCTGACAGACATATGCCAAAGTAACATATTTGGTCCAAAATTTGGGAAAGTCTAGGAAACGACCTATCTCTCCTAAAAGGGTTTACTTTACATAATAACCTCGTCATAATAGTAACTAGAATAAGCTTTTAGGTCTTAGCCATAGAGAAGAAAACTAGCGGAGGTGCCATAACGGAAAATCTGCTAAGAAAGTTACTGTTACAGCCTTTTATCGTCCCACTGCTGTGCTGCGGCCTCCTCTCACACGGAGAAGGATTGAGCATTAATCACTACGCTTGCTCAATGCGAGTCGGTGGTTTAAGAAAGCAGCGCGCCAAAATGCGGGTGTTCAGGGAACGAGGAACATAACTGTCTCCCCTTAGTTGCCTTCTTTGGACCCGAGCCTTTTTGTAATGACAAAATCGTTGATAGATGTATCAAAGAACTCTCGTTAGTCACTCGTAGCTGATCATTTTGGTCATGCCCAACATACGTTTCTGACCTAGAAGAAGGCGCCTGACCTACCTGCATTATAGCATCTCCGCTCTATCCTTACTCCGTGTAAGTACATCCTATATCCTACTTTTGCCAAAACTGTATCCATAAATTCGTATACCAACAATGATATAATATCTTAGAGTTGGCTAAGAGATATTACGACTGTCTGGTCCAATAGATAGTCAGCATTTCTAGACGTAGACAGTTAAGTAGTGTTTGTTTCCTGTGGTTCTGCCTGTTATATAAGGGCCTGTTTTTCGATACGTAGGTTTTAAGTTAAAGTTATATTGTTTACCAGCTTCTGTCAGCGGTTTTACCGGCGTCCCATGGGAAAATCTCCACGAACCCGGATAAAAGTAGCCTATAGCCTTCCTCGATAAATGACATACCTACCTAACATTGAAAATATTTTTCAAATCGAACCAGTAGCTTGTACGATTAGTACGTTCTGTACATAATGGTGAGGGAGATTGCCCGGGTTGAGTCTGTAGGTCAGATAGGCAGGCGCTCCGTGTAAAACACTGGTACTCAGCTGCATCCAGTAAGACTGCAAGCAGACCCCATCATAGTTTGTCAAAGACTAAGCAAATGAGTCTTATTAAAATCCATATCAGAGGCTTACAAGCGGATTTGAGGAAACTCTGACACTAGGGCTTGTTAGGTGATTAAACCTGCAGCTCACTCGATAAGAAGTCGAGCCAAATGCCATCTAAATAGCTTCTGCCGATCCCTACTAATATTATAAATGCGAAAGTAGCTCTGTCTGTTACGCTTTCACGTCTAAACCACTAATACTGATTTTAATAAAATTTGGTACAGATATAGAGTTGACCTTGAGAAAGAACTTAGGATAGTTTTATCCCGGACTTTTGAAGAGTTCTCTTGGGGACGCGATATAACCGAACACGACGCGGGCGAAGCCGCGGGCGGAAGCTAGTTTTTCTACAAACGCGTAACAGAGATACAGTAACTTAGGAATTCATAACATAAGTAAGGAGTAGTAATAACGTTTGAGTCATTGAGAAATCACAATGGAGCTCAGTCTATGCTGTAAGGTCATTTCCCACATTGAGTGAAGGATAAGTAGGTATTCATGTAAAGAGGTTTTTACTGTTAGTCCTTGTATTGTTAAGTAAGCTGTTACTTCGAATAAAACAAAAAGTTGTCATTTAGGCCCAAGTTCATCGACAACATAAACGTCCGTTTTATTAAAACAACTGTTTACTTTGCTAGAACTTGCAAATTCATAGTAAAAGTTGTTTGGGCTTTATAAAGACCAAATATTGCTAATAACTTTAAAAACAGAGCCGATTTCGATGAAATGTAACCCCTACCCTTAGCCTACATTGATAAATGGTCTATGCAACACTGAAGTTTTTTTCAAATCCGTCCAGTAGCTCCTGGGATAAGCGCATTCAGACAAACAAACGCCTCAGCTTTATAATATCAGTACACATATACATAGCCTTTTTTATTAATGTTTCAAAATATCAACCTACCTACTCCTGCTAATTCCCCAGAACTTTACAAAACCCACAGGAAGGGAACTTCGGCCTCATTTACCAAGTACCTGTTTCACATAAAACCATAAAGAAGAAGACGACACAAGATATATATATTCACGCAGCAACAATGGGGACGGTACACGGAGTAAGGAAAAATGAGCGGATATGCCATGATGCAGGTAGGTCAGGTGCTTTCTTCTAGGTCAAATCCCTACGGCGGGCATGACCAAAGTTGTCAGTTACGAGTGAACTAACGAAGCGTTCGTTTTTAACGACGTCAATAATCATCAAATGACCCCTCCCGCTGTGGGTTAGCAGCGGTGAAGGAGTCAGACTCTTACTGACTAAAACCGTCGTGTTCCGTCGTAGGCCTTTTATGTACCAGGGCCGCGGTAACTCTTTCGAACAATCCCGCAGCCCTCTCCTCGCAGCAATTCATTGAGACATCTGACAACGATTTTCTGGTATTACAAAATGGTCGTGTCCAAAAGCTAGTACCTAATGTACGTTGCTCGACCCCCGAACACCCGCATGTTGTCGCGCTACTTTCTTAGGAGATTTTCTGTTATGACATCTCCGCTAGTCATTTAGTTCTCCATGGGACGGTAGTTTATGCTACTGGCCACATGCCAGCTTTGTATCGCTTTTTCCCCATAGACAATGTTTGTTAAAGGCTGAATACTGATTTCTTAGGCTGTTTTGTAGACGCCTTGGTCTGTCTCATTATGCCTTTATGGGTGTTTGCTTTTGGCCGTTTTTTTGGTGTCTAAATAGCAAGTCATCGATTCTTCTATAATATAATATAATAAAGAGGAAAAATTTTTGTGGTTGTTTGTACCCTAAAGACTCCAAAAATAATGAACCGATATGGAAATTATCTCCTATTCTTTTCAACCCCTTCAAAACGGCGGGGTGTTGTAAGTTTGACGTGTCAATGTGTGCATATGTCCTGAACTCCCGAACGAAAGAACCATTTCTGTTTTGATTGAAAGGTGCATTAGTCGGTAGTGTTCTTAATTAAGTTTGTAATGCTATAGAACATCATATTACTCCTTCTTGGAACGCGGGAGGAACTCATACAAGTCAGACTAACTGACTAAAAGCGATACGAGTTTCTTCTTTAGCCATTTGGATTTTAGAGTCGAAGAATTTTGGAGTCCTTATCATTATGTCCGGGTTTTCCGATTTATTTCCACTTGAGAAGGTCCGAAAGTCCGGATTTTAAAGTTTTCAAGTAATGCGAGCCACCCCAAAACGCCCCTCCGTAGCTAGTTGAATAAAAACTGAAAAATCTGAGTCGGACACAAATCTGGGGATTTCGAGTTTCTTGCCTTGGATGGTCGATTTTAGATATGGTAACCCTATTCATCATCCTTACTAATATTGTAAAATGCGAAACTCTTTCTGTCTAACCAATTTAGTACACAGATAATCTAGAGTCAGAGAAAGGCGGGCTTATTACCCGGTTGCCGGAAGTAGTTCTCCCGGTCGTGGGTAAAATCTCAGGAATAGCTAGTTATGACATATGCAGAGAGAAAACCGCCAAACCACACTTAATGTAACATCATGTCTATATGAACTTTGCATCATATGGTATTTCAACCAGCTTATTATCATTACATAAAAATATTGTGTCACACAAAACCGATGCAGAAACTTGCCTTTAATGAGTACCAGTATGATAGTTACCATGTTGAGTGAAAGTCAAAATAATGGATGGGTTGAAACCCATGGACAATTTGGATACTTATGTACTGTTTAACCATGGATATTTTTGGGTATTTTTGGTTCTATATGTACATTGCAGTACCCTGAATGGTTTACTTTGTTTCTGACTCACTACTTTGTTTTTAAGTTTGTTATTTATTCATTAATTATACAAGGCGGATGGTAAATAATGGATTAAATAACACAAAGAGCAAAGGCAACAAGGAATGTAATGGCTTTAATCAAGAAGGGACTAACACCCTAATTGATCATCTGATTATGTTTCACCTCAATGAAAATAAATAAATACATATATAAATGAAAATAAATAAATAAATGAGAAAATATACCAGAGCAGGTCAGTACAGTAATAAATATAGTAAAACTCAGTCCAGTAAAAATTCTAATAGATCAGAAAAAAATACTAGAAAAAGCAATAAATTATACAGTAGATAGGTAATCAAAACCTAAAGTTATTTATGACATCACTTATAATTACTACTATAAAGATTAATCAAGATGTGAAAATTCCTCACACTTGAAACTGAGTCATATCAATTATGAAATAATCTGTTTAGATAACATGATATTAATATTATTATCTCTGATCTAATTTGCCAATTCTTTTTTTAATGGCTATTGACTAGAGTAGAAACACTTATTATAATCTAACCTACTTTTCTGTAGTTTATACTTCTATTCAAGTTTATGAGTAAGTTTTGTAAGCAGTAATGTTTGGAACTGCTGCCTGAAAGAAGAGTGAGTGCCAGTATGACGAGTGACAGGGGAAAATGGAAGGAAATGACATATTGCGCCGACCCCAAATAAAATTGGGGAAGGAGGATGGAGGAAGAAGAATGTTTGGAACTGCTGAACTGAATTTGAAAATTATTTAACTGATAGATAGCCTGTTTCAGTGTGTCTTTAGCTATATTTTATTATGGCACAGGAATTAATATGTGCCCTACCGAAGAATGGGGAAAAATTGTAGTGCTTTAAAATATCTATCAGTCATACACATTCACAAAACTGATATGAAAGAGAAGATTTGAACAAAATAGAAATTAAGTGAAAAATTATTTAGATTACAATCTATAAATAACTATTTAACATTCAATAAGATTAGCCTTTGGAAGTTATTTTAAGCCAAAACTTCTGATAACGATTTGTCGATTGTAAATATTTGATAGCATAAAACACAGATGGTTAAACTGTTTTATGACATTCTTTATTTTTTGATTACTTGTAATTTTACCTAAAAGGCTTATAATATTTCTGTATGTATTAAGCCATCATTTTAGAGTTAGACAAATAAACCTAAATTCCTAGCTGTGTTGCTGGGAAGTTTGTTCTTCACCGCTTCTTCTTTCCAGCCATAACACTAGGAAGTGGTGAAAGGGGGCGTTTTGGCGGTGCTGTCATTTTATAATTTTGACGTTAAAAGTGCTAATCGTATTAGCACAGATTACTACAGATACTTCACTCAGTAGAAAACTTCCAATACCTATTACGATAATTGCCTACTCCTTCGCGTCAACAACCACTGTATGCTAAAATGCGCCTAAATGCTCAAGCGTACAGCAGTGATTGCTTCGCACCGCGCGATTCCACAGTAATCGCAGGGCTGCCTCTTCGGTAAAATTAAATTAACATAACTTTTTATCTATGTTATTGAGAACTGTGAATATGTTCTGACTTTTATGTGGCAGTTAAAAATTTTATCATTTATAAAATATTTAACCAACTTAAAAAAAAAGGAGGTGATTAGACATAGGTACAGGCCAAACTGAGAAGTTTGACTTGTATGGTTTGTAGGTATGTATGTTTGTGCGCGATAATCTCGCGTTTGGCTAAACCGATATCGATGCGATTTTCAGAAAAGGATTTGTTACATTTAGGAGAACGTTTTAAAATAAGTATAATACTTCTTAGTTTGATGATGATCTTCGGATATGTTCACTAGAAATGAAAAGCCTTAAAAAGAGAACCGACTTCAAATAAGGCACAAAGCCGTAAGAAATAATTTGTTTTTTATGTTGGTGCTAACAGCTGGTAATTATGTTGGTGCTAACGAATCGGTGCTGGTAATTACGAATCGAAAAGCACCGACATCAAAAATAAATTATTTCTTACGGTTTAGTGTTTTGAAGTCGGTTCTCTTTTTTTAAAGTTTGTTTTATTATTTTTGTAAGTTTGTTTTGTTTTATATACCTATTGGTGCTGACTGTAGAAGAAACCTAGATAAAACATAATTATATACATCAGTGTGTAGGTAAAATAAAAAAATATTTACAGCACATAAGGCACCACACGGCATCGTAATGCGCGTACGAACGAACAGCACTATTAGAAGTCGGTTAAAAATTGAACGGCGTGCGCGCGCTTCGCTTGTGAAAACCGCAACTGAATTTGATCCGCCGGCGGACCGAGACCGCTCGGCTGGGCGGTAGGCACTTATAGCGCGCAAGTACATGGAGTGACGGAGGCCTGGTATTAGCCTACTTTAATAAATGATTTTGACTTTGACTTTGAAAAACAATTGATCAAGCCATTGTTTAATATTTCAAGTGTCAATATAAAAACATTGTTAAGTTGAGGAAGCTATGGTTTTTAGGAGACAGTTTTTTTATTTATTTATTTAAATGTGTATATAAAAGTGAGTACTTTAAATACATAGTTATGAGAAAATTTTAAGTGGCAACTTTAAGATAACAGGTAGATTATGGGAGTCAAAGTTTGGCATAATGTAGGTCAGTAATTTTATATTACCAAGTTATTTACTTCTAACATTTAAACCAATATTTTGTATTGTTTTAGTCTATCTAATTATTTCTAATGAATACTGTTTCTTAGTAATTTATCTCAAAAGGGTAGAAAGGGCCTCTGACTAGCTAAAATAAATATTTGAAGCCAGATATGAAAAAATACATATCTGTGTGATTGTTTATGGTAAAAAGATTAAAACAAAATACCTCTATGATGTAACACACCTTATCTTAATTATGTTACAATCAAAACATATGTCTGGTGACACAACCCAAAACTGCTTGACACATTTTGATCGAAATTTCGACATGACACTGTTTTAAGAAACTGGTGTTTTCATTCTCACTAATGGTATTTTTAATTAAAATTACGCGCGTTAATGTGAAGAATTTGCGTCTACGCGTTCCGATAATTATATTGTAAGCACAATTGTAATAGTTTGCAGTTTCTCACCAAGTAATTGTTAATGAATCTTGCATGTTAATTACTAGTAGTCATTTAGCCACTCTCCACAGCACTTTCTCCACAATATTTCCAAGTTTTCACGCGTTTATGAATGAAATTGTCACTATAATAACAAATAAATGCATCACTTACGTCGTACGGTGCATTTTTCTCGGCGATTGAACTCTTGTCTCGGTCTGCAAAGAAGAAAAATGGGCCGATCAGCTTTGTGAAAATCGTCACCGTTGACTACGCTATTATCTTGTTACAATGGGATTACAACAATGGAATGCGTTGTATTATTAGATTTAGAAATGCACTACCATCTTCGTCCGCGCCCGAAGGTCCAGTCGCGTTATCAGACTTTTCAGCTGCTGAAGTGTCCATAACTTCTATATGATCAGAATCTCCTGAAGCCATTTTTATTTTTTCTTTTACATCCCCTATTTTAACGTCTCTCGGTTAAATGTTTGCACAATATTAATTTGCATGGCTCACATCACACTTGCATCGCTAACACAATGATTCACTATAATTTAATTAGAAGAAATCAATTAGTTTACGCGAAAATGCTCGCCCGAAGCATCCGTCTGACACGACCACTCATAGTAACTGGGTTGCAAATTAAAAATTAAAATATTTTGTGTATAGACAATAGAATTAAGTGGGTGGATAGGGTTATTATCGGCACCTATTGGCACACACAGCAAATCAAGATTTGATATAAAAATACTTGTATAGGTGTAATGTTTTTCGCATATTTATGTGATACTGCATTTGCCAATGCAGAGATAATCTGGGGGCATCAAGCCTCTCTCATTCTTTCTCTTCCTGCTACTGCTGTATCCTGCATGGTGGTGGAGTAGGCTTTCCTGACTTTTCCCTTCAGTTTTCTTTATTTTCGACGTTGTTCTCAGACACATGGAACTTTGTCATATCATTTTCCACTATATCCCTCCATCTAGTTTTGGCTCGGCCTCTTGATGAAGCTTAGTATGCTTCTATCAAATGATATGTTTTAACTGTTTTAAATGAACAATAATGGTGGATTTAATGTATTGAATCTTAGCTTATAATTCCGCATCGTTAATTGTATTGTTTTAATTGACATTTACGTATGAAATAAAAATGTAAAAATGGTAGATATTTAATAATTTCATATAGGAACACCAACAAACGCCATGTTTATTTCTTTACCGTCAATTCGTTGCCGCGGTAAGAATTTTTTTATAGGTTATTACTTATCTTGGCGTCTTTATGAATAAGCTAAATAATTACAGAATATTCACAACAAATGCTTTATTAAATAAATAAAAATCACCGGTACAATATCGTTTAGTTTCCAGTTTCTGTGAAAACGCAGTGAGCAGTTGGGAATAGCAAGAATACATTAAGCATAACATCGGCGTTCATTGAAAATGGGCAAAAAAGTAAGAGAATACAAATCTGGCGACTTTATCTTCGCTAAAGTAAAAGGATATCCAGCATGGCCAGCCCGGGTGAGTGTGAAATATCAGTTATATTGCTGTCATTGTGTGTTAAAATGTAAAAGCTGGAGTCTTTGTGTTCTAATTGGGTTGGAGCGCGGGAAGACATGTTGTGTAGCGGTCCCGACGCCTTCGCACAGCCCCAAGGTCTCACAAAGCAAATAGCGCCGATATTATCCACAGAATTTACATTTTTAATATTGACATAGCAACAGATCACTGAAAACTGATAACATTGTTTTAATATCATTTAATGACTGATTTGTTATAATTCAGTTGGGGTTTTTACGTTTTTGTACTTGACTCGTATTCCTTAAGCTTCTAATACAAATAATTAGTACTTTATAACAAAAAGATAGTGTATGTAATAGATAAAATTTTGTCACCATTATAATAATTGATTGTCACTTGTATGAAGCACTCATTTGAAGCATTTGATAATATTTTTCACTTGTGTCAATTGAAATAATAATTAAATATTTATTGTATCTAATCTTCAGATTATTTTGGTGGTATTTTTATTATGATAGGTAAATAAAACATTTACAATAATAAAATTATCTAATCCAGTGTTGTCATTTTAATTTCTGATCTCATATTTTGTACTTTGCCTTTATTAGAAAATGTAATTTAGTATGTTATGATAAACGATTTGCTAATTGATCTAAAAAGTAAACAAAATAATACACAAAATAGTTTTTCCTGATAAAGCTTGTTGTAGAGTTAATTTTCCTGTCTCTGCTGCTTTCTTTTTATTCAATTAAAATGTTGATAATAACACAAAATAAGTTATTTGCTTACATTATGAGGAAATAAAATCATAGTTCAGAAAACGCACATTCTCTACCACATTATAAATAGGGAAAATTCATCATTTCATTTTTCTACCTGAAAATAGTGATAAAATGAAAATTTTGATTTCAGGTCCAGAAAGCAAATGGGAAGAAATACTTTGTATATTTCTATGGAACGGAGAACGTAAGTGACTTATTTTATAATGTCTAGCAATTTAATTCTGAAAATTAGACTATAAATATATAAAACTAAGACTAAACTATATATCTTCTACAGATTGGCCTTACTAAGCAAGTAATTTGAATATTTTTGTATTGTATGTGTTTTATTTCAAATGCATGATGATCATGTTATCTTAAATAAATGTATTTGAAAAGCAACATTATTACCATAAAAATATCTATCCTTATCTATGAAAAACTGTACAGTTATTGTGAAAACATTAAAATATTTATTTATTTAACTTTATGCAAAATTCATTACATAAGCGGATTTAATGCCATAGGCATTCTCTCTAGTCAACCTTAGGGTGATGCAGAGATAATATGGCAATTGCATTAATTCTCTTACTCATTCTATGTTTTATATAATTTAAAATATATCAAAATAAAAATAACTACATATTTTATCTACTATTTTTCAGAGCAAATCTGTCCCCGGCCATGATATTTGATTACGAGAGAACAAAGATAAGTTTCTGACTAAGAACGTGAAGCACGAGACTTCAACGATGGAGTGAAGCAGATAGAACATGACTTCGCTAATAATGTGCCGCTTGAGCAAGTTATAGGAGTTCCTATGGAGGTAAGAGACTAGTTTTGTCATTATTGATAATATTAAGCAGTGGAATTTATGTTGTCCAGACCACAGTTTCGCCACAGCAGCTGTAGTTCCTGTAATATTCAAAATAAATAAACAAGTAAATTAAATTAGCCTCAATATGAGTCTTTACATCTATTTACATGAACATGCCACTGGAGGCGAAGCCAATGCTGGGCCATAGAATTAAGTTTAAGTTGTTGCATCTCAAACATCAAGTGGAAAGGAACAAATAATCTGATTATAGCTGATTGCAGATTGAAGAAAAAAATTGTTGCATGGCTCCAAAGCTCTAGGGACAAAACCAACAACTCTAAATATAATATTAATGTGACATGTGGAAGTCTATATTATATCCGTCTGTCACAAAGTTGTATCTATTGCCGCTATTATACAACATAATAATAAAATAAATATTTGATCTCATTAGCTAGTTTTCACGTAATATTATCGTCAGCAAACCAACTTTAGAGATAACGAATAGTTTTCCTCTATATTAATAACCAGCGGTTCCACCCGCATCCCGTGGGAACCTCTGCACGAACCCGGATAAAAAGTAGTCTATAGCCTTCCTCGATAAATGGGCTATCTAACACCGAAAGAATTGTTCAAATCGGACCAGTAGTTCCTGAGATTAGCGCGTTCAAACAAACAAACTCTTCACCTTTATAATATTAGTATAGATGGTGCTGCATAGCTAGTTTTATATACTAATATAGTTTCATGCAGGTACCACCAGCTGAATCTTCAACAAACGACTCTGCAAATGACTCCACTACAAATGACACCATGGATGACACCGCGGTTGACACCACTGCTGCCGACGATACTATGGCTGATGACGTAAGTATTATAACTAAATTAATTAAAACCTAAAAACTTACGGCTGAATACTGAAACTATACAATTTCAAGTACAGCTTAATTCTGTCTTATAGTTAATAGCATTTGAATTAACGTTGGAAAATATTGTTTTTATATTTTACTTATGGCAAGATTGTATACATAATACATTTACCTCGTAGTAATCTGTTTTATTTCATTTTGTACAGCTTGTGTGGCCCGTCACATCTCAGTTTAGACAAGCTTTACACTAAAAGCCTTAATTTTTCCAGACTACCCTCAATGCTACTCAGAATGACACGGCAGTTGAAGACTCAGATGACACCGGAAACTTGGTCATAGATGAAGGCAAGGTATGTACAGCAATTTTATATATTTTACCTATTTCAAATGTCCTTCACTTTTAATACCCTACCTTCTTTACGTTAACTTGAAAATTTTATTTATTTGCGATACAACTTCCGCAGTTTACAGTTTAGGTCAAATAGCCAACTTCACAGGTGCAAAGTTATTTGCCGAAAGCTATTCTTCGGGAAAATGTACGTCAATCAAATACAGTAATCACAAAAGTATTGCAACCATTGACTTTTGCGAAAACTAAAATTAATTAATTGTGTACCTACAACTACACAAGTCTGCCTAAAATGGTATCTGCAAAGTGACGCGCGGAGTTTTCTGAGACGCCAGAAAGTTTGACAAGAACTATTCCCATCTAAACTATAATCTAAAATACATAAAACACCTTACTTTTAGTCAAATACAACTATAACTCTAATCATCCCTGTTTCTCACAGCAAAACAAACAAAGAAAGGCAAAACCGACGTTAAACCTAAAGAAACCCCGTCCAAGCCTGCTAAAGAGCCCAAGACTCCTCGCAGCAAGGCCAAGAAGGACGAGCCGGGTAAAGAAGATGATGACGAGAAGAAGGACGAAGAGATTGTCAGCAGAAGCGGACGGAAGATACGACCAAAGAGGTGAGTTAACAAATTATGATATAATAATAATCATGCCGGGACACCTTTTCACCCACAGTTATTAATTAACTTGTGTTATGGGTGCCAACACAACGGATAAACTACATATTTATAAACAAATATTATAACACCCAGACCACGGCCTTGTGGCTTGGGTTCAGGTTCCGCAGTCTGGCATGGTGACCATTTGCCATTGCCATTGCCATGTGCCATTGAGAACGTCATTTCTTATATACTCACCGTTTTCCCGCGGTTACACCCGCGTCCCGTGGTAACTACTGCCCGTACCGTGATAAAATATAGCCTATGTTACTCGTGGATAATGTAGCTTTCGAATGGTAAATCATTTTAAATTGTCTGTTATTCTACATGATCTTCGCATGTTATTATCGTATGTATCTATACATATAAACTGTAATACCTATTATTTTTAAAAGAGTTACCATGGAGTTTCTTGCCTGTTGTTCTTCATAGGAAGCTACTTTTGAAATGGGCAACTAGAATCAAACCTATTTATAATTTTTGACGTTCATAAGTGCTTGTAAAGGCCTAAACGAAATAAATGATTTTTTATTTTGACAAATAACAAAATTCAATTTTTCCTCTTTATAATATTAGTGTAGAATGGATTCTGTAACCTCTATTACAATGATTTAAGCAAATCATTGTATAAATTAGAATCCAAAGATTAAAATCGTCTCGTGCCGAAATTCAGTTTCTGAGATTTGAACTGCGTTTGCGATTGAGACGGACATACACATACATACACTTTTAAAATATACAAAATAATAATTATTAACTAGCTTCTGCCAGCAGTTTGAGACCCTGGGGAACTACTGAAACCGGATAGAAAATGCCTATGTGTTATGCCTATGAATAAGCAATATTATTGCCAAGTTTCATCAAAATGTGTTCAGCCGTTTACGCTTGAAAAGATATAAATAAACATACACACAAAATTTGGAGTAAATAATATTACTAGCTGTTTGCCTGCAGTTTCATCGGCGTCCCGTGATAACTGCCACCCTTATCGGAATTAAAATAGTCTATATTACTCGCGGATAGTTTGCTTTTAAAGAATTTTTCAAATCGGTCTTATAGTTTTATTTTATTTTTATTTTATTCGGAAAACAAACAGTTTTATAAAAGACACTTAAACTCAGGCCCGCCGCTAGCTGTTTGTTCGCCCGCGTGCAAAACCGATTATGCCGCCCTACGACTACATATTATACTGGGTTTGTCAAAAATATATAAGGGGGTCCAGGGGTCCGGACCCCCGCCCATTCATATCCATCTTACTTTTCCAACAGAAAAAATATGTACATGCACCGCTCTGATTGCAAAAACGCATTGCAATAGGTACATAACATAAATTACACATAACTTTTATTTACTTGAAATGCTCTAAGTCTTAGAGTAACCTAAGAAGTCCTGGATTAGCACATTAGCAGACTAAGCAATTGCTTAGGGCATCAATGCAGTGCAATCATTACCCAAGTGGCCCCATGTATTGAAAGATTGTGATTAATGGGTAGGTACCTACATATTGTATATCAAAGTGCTTAGAACAGATTATGGGTAACTTAAACTAATGAACGTAAATATCTATAGCAATGTTTAATTTCAGTAAAATATGTTATTAATGGTTTTGGTGGGTTTCCCGTTAAAAAGTCAACGCATGAGACATAATTCATATGTAAGGAAGCGCGAGCGAAGCGAGCGAAATTTTTATTCTAAGGACACAAAACAAATAAAACCACTGTAAATTAACAAAGCAAAGTCAAAAGTAAGATATGCACAGAAATGAAGTGCAAATGTACATGAAGCCGCGCGCGAAGCGAGCGCGATTTTTCCTTAGAGTTTTCATGAAGTAAACATATAATAAAACCAAAGTGAACAAAAAGCTATAACGGACGTGAGCGAAAATGATTTTTCAGAATTGAACGCCTCAACAATTAAACAAAGATAAATTGCGATCAGTGCCGGTTTTACTCTACCAGCGCCCTAGGCGAGATTTCTACGGCGCCCTCCAACTGCAATTCAAACCCATACGAAAAACAGAGACGCATGTAAAATATTTTTTATAGTTAACAAGTCGAAACAAAAGATTAGACTGATTAGACAGAAAAAGAAGGTTAGCCTGGAAGCCGACCCCGACATAGTTTGGGAAAAGGCTCGTAGGATGATGAAGTCGAAGCAAAATTACGTAAAATGTAGCCCAATCGTACATAAGTTATTGCTGGTTGATGAATGCAAAAACACTGGAACACGTCTTCTGATTGCGCGAGCGAAGCGAGCGCGAAATTTTTGTTATATTTTAGAACTCAAAACAAAAATTACTTAAAATTTTGTCCAAACGTACATAACTCTTTGTTGATGATGGCGCCTATGTATTAAAATTTTGGGACTTAAAGTAGTACCGTAAATAAGAAAGTTCATATAGAAACTAGAAGTTACTTTCTTTAATAAAAGAACTTAAAAACGACGCTCCCTTTTTGCTAGGGTAGCTAAAAAATTCTTGAAAAATAAAAACAACTGTAAAGTGAAGCAAGCCCGAAAATGTTTGAGTTTTGGATCACTAAAAGTCCTAAACATATATAATAAAAAGCGACTGTGAAGTGAAGAAGCCGCGAGCGAAGGGAGCGCGAATTTAAGCGTTTAAGTAAGGAAAATTTTGAGTTGGGACATAAAAGTAGTGTTTCATCGAGAATTTCTCACATTTATCGCGGAATTAAACACAAATTCGCTTCGGCGCCCTGAGCCCGCGGCGCCGGGTTATTCGCGCACGCTGCACCATTGGTTAAGATGGCCCTGATGCTATCCATTCATTTGGGTACAGTTCTTGTAAGTTGCAATCTTTGATGAAATTTAAAACAAAATAGGAGTAACATCTGATCAAGGATTAGTTGGGGCGCCTGCGGCGCCCTTATATCCGGCGCCCTGGGCCGTAGCCCAACCGCGCCCTACCCTGAAATCGCTACTGACCGCGATATCTGACATGGAGGCGCGAGCGCAGCGAGCGCGAATTTTGGGGATGCAAAGGATGAACCCGTCAAAATTGATACGGGACGACCAAAGCGAGGGCGGCTTTTTCAGAAATTTTATTGCTAATCTAGTCATCTATTTTTAGTATAAATATTTTTATTACGTAATCATGGTTTAATTTTGCCGCCCTAAATAGTGCCGCCCAGGGCATTTGCTCTCTCCCCACGCTACGCTAATGGTTGATCTTAAATCTTTTTAATAATTTTAATTTTGAAAATGATCAACAGATGTAACTGAAGCCGGCAGTGTAAGTTATATTCTTAGCGCTATTGCTGTGTTCGGAAATATTGAAATCAAATAATTGGTAAAAGATATTGTATTTTTTAATATTACGTGATAGATCGCTCGATTTGCCGCCCCTAGGACGTGCCGCCCGCGTGCGGTGCACGCGCTGCACGCCCGCTTACGGCGGGCCTGCTTAAACTACAATTTATGATAACTTGAAACCAATTACATGTTTTCGCATATCAATACCTAGCTTGTCTGCTTAATCCAAACAATAAAAACGTAACACGACATCAATACAAAATACAAACAAAAACATACAATTATCGAACCACATCAAACCAGCTCTTAGCAAGTGTTCCTGCGAATACCCGTGGCTTAGCGGTAAATAGGTCAAGTTCCGAAAAGTCTGCGAGTGTATTAAAGGTCTTTGCTGCTCTGACAAAGTAAGAACTTTGTCGGTAATTAGTTCTACAAAGTGGGACATTAAGGTAGAGAGCCGGTATTCTAGGCAACCTTTTAGGAACGCGTAATCCAATTTTCGAGAGAAGGGTAGGAGAGTCAATATGTGATTGAGCCAATTTAACAAGAAATGTAACATCTGCTATCATCCTCCTCTCTTTAAGGGTAAAAGGTGATATCTTTGCATCTGGATATGTAATTGCAATCATATGTGCCACATTTATATTGGAGATATCTGGTAAAATTTTTCTGAATTGATTCAATTCTTGAGTTATAAATATCGTACCGAGGATTCCAAACCTGCGAACAGTATTCGAGTGAGCTACGGACAAACGAACAGTATAAAATTTTAATAATTTTGACACTAGAGAACTGAGAACAGGTTCTTTTTAAAAAGCCCATGGCTTTATAGGCCTTATTGGCTATGTAATCGATATGCTTCTCATACGTAAGTTTTGAGTCATGTATTACACCCAAGTCTCGTATGTAGTTTACACGTTTCAAGTTGTGACTGTTTAAGGTGTAGTTTTGGACTATGATGTTGGTTTTACGTGTGAATGTAATTAGGAAACATTTTGATACGTTGAGGTCTAGATTATTTGATGTACAGTAGCTCTCAAGTCTTGCCAGGTCTTGTTGCAGAAGATAACAATCATCAATATTGCGTATTTGTTTAAAGATCTTCATGTCATCTGCGTAAAGTAAAAATGACGAGTTATGAAAGCACATGTTAATATCATTTATAAAAATGTTAAAAACAAAGGACCAAGCAAAGATCCCTCAAAGATCCTTTTGGATACAAACAAAATAATGTTTCTACTTTATTATGATAATAAAAATGTCGAGACACCTTTTTCACACACGGTTTTTAGCCCCAATAATAACAGCTAATTATATTAGTATGGATTATTTACTGGATTTGTCTCATATACAAATTCATTGTACCTACTACGTGACAATTTCTTTACATTTTCATAATATTAAGTACCTATAAATTATCTTATTTTCCCACAGATACATAGACGAACAAACGGAAGACAATATGACGCTACCCTCCCCAGCGCCGAAGAAGCGTCGCGGCGCCTCCCCGCCCCCGGACAAGGAGAAAGAGAAAACTGAACAGAAAGATAAACAGCCAGAGAAGAATGTTAAACAGTTTAATGCCGTGTCACAGGTAAGTCAAAATCAAAGTCAAAGAATTTTTAGGGTTCCGTACCCAAAGGGTAAAACAGGACCCTATTGTTTTCGCTCCTCTGTCCGTCCGTCTGTTACCAGGCTGTATCTCATGAACCGTGATAGTTAGAGAGCTGAAATTTTCACAGATGATGTATTTTTGTTGCCGCTATAACAACAAATACTGAAAACTAGAATACATTTTGTTCTGGTACGGAACCCTTCGTGAGCGAGTCCGACTCGCACTTGGCCGGTTTTATATATATGTATTATATTTAGCCAGCCATTATTTATGTAACATGTTTATCGTGACCCGGGGAACTACTTTGCGTATCGGGATAAAATCTAGACAATGGTTGTGTTCGTAGCAGGGGACGAAAATCCCCGCGACGGGGTTAAACCGCGAGAAACTGCTAGTTTTATATAAAAACAGTAACTTTTATACTAGGTTTTATATATTTGTGTAATGAAAGTTTTTTATTTACAGTCAGAACTAGAAGATTTAAAAGAGCCGTTTAAGCCAGGTAAGAAACTTTTAAGTATCTTATCATCTGCCTAGCCTTTTCCTAGCCATAATATGCAGCTATCTGACCTCAACCTAGTTAACAGGGCAACACGATACCCTGTAGTAAGAAAGATGACTTTAATGCTTCTGACGACAAGTAGCGACTGTCAAAGATGCACACTTTAACTTGCCTTCCGAAACTTAAAAAAATCATTATGAAAAATTCGTCAGTAGTATCTCTGAGCGGAGAAATTCTATTGGTTGTTTAAAAATGTCTCCGCTTTGCATTGGTGAATTCTAGCCTGGGCCAAACTCAAATGGAACAAGGCTAAAACCTTCAACGACTATGAGTTTGGCACAAAGTTTTAAGAATTTTATATTGTATCCTTAAGTAAACCACGTTTACTGCGAAAAGTGGCATAAACTATGTTTCATAAGATGGAAACTACCGTAAAAATAATTTGAAACGATGATTAAAAACGAATTAGGTAGTATAGTGGCATAGTAGAATAAGTTTATCGAAAAGTTCATTGACCTTTCCGCAAAGTTGACCGTTCCAATAGCATAATTTTACCACATTTCTACTTATTTAATACGAGTATAAATCAAGGTATCGTTTTCAGGAACGACCGATACCAAGATAAGTAGGACATCAATTTGCCAAGAGGTCAACGAACTCATTCGTGATGTACCCGATGAGAAATTGGAAGCGCTCAGTAAACATATCAGATTTATTATGCAAATATATTTATCTAATGACAAAAAGATGAAATATTTTTAAGTAAATTAAAAAGAAAATTAATATCCTTTATTATTTTTGTGTTCAACCTCTTTTGATTAGGCTGAATGTAAAATACCGCAACCAAAAAAGAAAAGTACTCGTCCACAGTGAATTCCATTTTCAAACAATGCATTATTGCCGCGAAAGTTACAAAGAAAAAAGTTTTGTTGCGAAAAATATCAACTTTTATTGAATTTTTATGAGAAATGGACGATATAAGTGGTGAAAATAGTCAGTTTAGCTTGAAAGACGATATATTCAGTCAATATGACGATAATTTCGTTACTGAAGACTGTTTGAAAAGTTATGAAAGTAAAATTGGGTCCAAGAATGATGAGATGCGTGAAGGTAATTATTTTTTAACCATTTTTATATTTAGACTTTTTATAAACATGTATTTTCTAGAAAAATATATTTAGAAAGATAAATATTTAATTAAAGAGCTAGCGTGTAAATTCTTTCGAAAATATACAGAAAGGTTCAACAACCTCATAAACGTCAGTTTTCTTAAAACAACTGAAATTGTATGGTGGTTGGTTTTCTAGTGATTCTGGCAAAATTGTATCGAAATCTAGACTTATTCTTATTACTATTAAAATAATTATTAATTACTGTTTCATACATATTTTAGATTCAAATTCAAGCAAAGAAAAAGAACTGACTGTTACCAAAACCAAAATAATACCTACATTCGGCAAACAGAAGAATTTGAAAAAGATAACAAGAAACCTACTGCCAAGCCTAAGAAATTTGTTCCACCGGTTAAAAATAACATTATTGAAGTAAATACGAATAAAACTAGCTTTTCAGATGAAAGTTTGACACAGAACTCGCAATCGAAACAATGCTTGACTGAAAATTCTTCAAAAATAATGATTTTGTACCTTTTACACAATTTACAGATACTACTAGTATAAATGATTTTACTCAAAATGTATTTCCCAAACCCTTAAATGATACTTTTAATTCAAATATAAATACCTTAGATTATATAGACAATAGCTATGGAAATATTAGATATGCCAATGATAATATTTTCGAAGATATTAATCCTGTATCATATGTTAATGCAATACCACATACACAAGATATTGAAATGAAAATACTTTTCAAAAAAAGTTTCGCTGCCAAAGAGGAGGGAAGGTATCCTAGGCTGTATAATATCAAATTCCTTAAACATACTAGACAATGAAGAAATAATACCTACAGATCTATCCCAGAATTCAGATAAATCAAGCGTAAAAATCTTTCACAAAGTCAGAACCAATCTTTTTGCTCTGTAACCTCTTTGAGTAAAACTTACAAGAATTTGGACTGCAATAGTTTTATTAATGATACCTATAAAATACCACAGGGCAATGATTTTTAGACCTTTTCAAAAATAATGTCTGCAAAAGGTTAAACATGTGCCTATGACCATAGAGTATGGTGATATAGGATTTAATATAAAATACTCGGAATATATGAAAACCAAAATGGTGAAGTATTTGAGAAAAGTGAGGAAGAAATTGATACTTGTACGAAAATAATAAATATGTATCCGAAAGAAAATAGTATTTTGAAGAGGAAACTAAATAAGTAGTGTTGATTATGAATTATAGTAGATTTTAATTAAATATTTCTTGATTTATTTTGTCTTTGATTTCTTAGCTGGTCTTTCTTCGGATGGCACTTTAAATTGGTAGGTCCGGTTGTCATTTAAACATCTTTAGCAGTTTTACGGGTAGTCAGAAGCCAGAAAGTCTGACAACCAGTCTTACCTAGGAGTATCGTGTTGCCCGGGTAACTGGGTTTAACAGGTCACATAGGCAGTCACTCCTTGTAGCACACTGGTACTTAGCTGCATTCGGTTAGGCTGGACGCCGAACCCAACATAGATGGGAAAAGGCTAGGCGACTGAATTGCGCCTGGGTTCGATTCCTAAAGTGCTTTGTTGTAGTTACTATAATATGTCCAACCTAGTCCAGATGTACTGTTTTATGATAAAAATTACGAAACACCAGAATTTCAGATTTTGAAGTTAAGAAAAGTAGCACATGAAAAAGTTACTCAACTGATGAATTTCATACATTTTTTCATACAATTTGATATAGAATACTATTCGTCAGTTGCACAAAGGTCCATTAAAGTTAAAGCTTTTTAAATCTATTGCTGTCTCTTACTTTGTCAACAAGATAGTAAGTGATAGCAATAGATTTTATGAAGCTTTATTTTTATTGGACCTTCTGTGCAACTGACGGTATATCTAAGGAAGAAACAGCCGCCATGGCTGACGTTCTAACTTTCTTTGTTTTTCTTTATGGAATAAATATATTTTTCACAGAGGACGCAGAAAAAGAGAATATACTAATAGCTTACTTACCATCGGGACAGTACATAGGCATCAAACTATTCCAGTCTAGACCCAACAGCTTTAAGAACGAAGCGTCCAGACTCCAGTGGGACAAACAGGCCGCTTCTAACGCGTTGACACTCAAATTACAATTAGGTAAGTTAATCGTTACTAATCTAATTTCTGCAACCCCACGTTTTCACCAGCAAAACTTCACTCAGATAGAGATGAATGGTCTTCCTACAAAAACTTAACCATGTGTCAAACACTTGCCTAAAAAAGTGTGGTTCCAAAATGGACCTTATTTCAACGTCATAATTTGTCATTTTTAGACAAGTCTTAAACTGACGTTTAAAAGTTTTTGTGATAAGAAGGTTTAAGTCTATTCCTAATTTTCTAATCCGCCAATTTTGAGCTAAATCGGTTCAGTAAAACCCGACTGTCTTTCATATGCGTTAGTCTCATGAACTACTGCCGCTGGTGGAAGCTAAAAATGGTTTACTTTATTGTTGCACTCTTTTACGCCAAAACGACTAAACCAATCCAGATGAATGTTGGTATAAAGATCAGTGGTACCCTGAAGACTTATGTAGATAGGCTATTTTTTCTTATATATGTAGGCTTATATATAGATAGGTTTATCGACGGGTCGAGCTGCGGGAAAAACCTAGCGTATTTATGAAAAAAAACAGTTGGCCACCAGTTTTAGTTTGACTTTTAGCCACATAATTCTTATTTATTTATCAACTCTAAAAGTAATAATATTTTGTCCACAGAAAAAGGTCACATAACAACTCAGTCAGTATTAGCTCAGCTGGTGACAGATCTGAACCTCACTGACGAGGAAAAGGCTACACTTGATAAGGAGAGAGAAACAGGTAACAAACAACTTACTTTGACAACTAAATAGATAAATACTTTAACAGTACTGCATTTAATCCAAGTTGTGGTGGCCTAGTGGGTAAAGAACCAACCTCTCGAGTATGAGGGTCGATCGATTCCGATTCCAGATCAGGCAAGTACCAATGCAACTTTTCTGCAAGTTTGTATGTACTTTCTAAGTATATCTTAGACACCAATGACTGTGTTTCGGATGGCACGTTAAACTGTAGGTCCCGGCTGTCATTGAACATCCTTGGCAGTCGTGGCAGTAAGTTTGAGACCAGTCTAACCAAGGGTATTGGGTTGCCCGGGTAACTGGGTTTAGAGGGTCAGATAGGGCAGTCGCTCCTTGTGAAGCACTGGTACTCAGCTACATCCGGTTAGACTGGAAGCCGACCTCAACATAGTTCAGAAAAAAGCTCGGAGGATGATAATGTACTTAGATTTTAACACAAAAATTCATATCAAGATACGACGATCTACGCCTAAAATATATTTTATAATATTATAATTAATTTCAGAGGAGAAGAAGTCCCGCGTACAATTCCTGAAGACTGAAATGAAGCTGATCGAGCTGGACGCTAAGATCAAAACGTGCCTCTCGCTAGACAAAGCAGATACTGATATGTGCCTCAAACTGTTGGATGAGTTAATTGGTAAGTAATCCTTATCTATACTAATATTATAAAGCTGAAGAGTTTGTTTGTTTGTTTGAACGCGCTAATCTCAGGAACTACTGGTCCGATTTGAAAATATCTTTCAGTGTTAGATAGCCCATTTATCGAGGAAGGCTATAGGCTACTTTTTATCCCGGTACGGGAAGTAGTTCTCACGGGATGCGGGTGAAACCGCTGGCAGAAGCTAGTTAATATTATAAATGCGTAACTTTCTCTTTCGTCTTTTCACACTAAATCCACCATCCAACTCAAAGTCAAATAATTTATTTCATTCAGGCCTTTACAAGCACTTATGACCGTTAAAAATTATAAATAGGTTTGATTCTAGTTGCCCATTCCAAAAGTAGCTTTCTATGGAGAAGAACGGGCAAGAAACTCCATGGTTACTCTTATTTAAAAACAATAGGTATTACAGTTTGTATTGATACATACGATAAGAACATGGAAAATCATATAGAATGACAGACAAAAATATGAGAATAAAATGACAAAATTAAAATGCTACATGGTGTTCACATTTACAAATTGGTTTATATTTTGGTACAAAGTTACAAACAGACAAATGGATTTTGATGAAACTTGCCATACTTTTTATCCACGTAAATGGAGTATTTTCCTCCCAGAAACCATTTCAACATCTAGTCTTAATATTATTTTCTTTCCAACAGAACTAGACATAAAACCCCTGATGCTGCTAAAGCACCCGACATGCCTGGAGACCATCAAGCGCATGCGAGCGTATGTCGGCAACACTCCCTCGTGGGAGCTGTCCGAGAGCGCGGCGCTGGTCTTCACCAAGCAGGCGCATAAGATCCGCAAGCAGGCCGACTCACTCTATAAGAAGATGAAGGTAATGCGGCTGAGTACCAGTGTTTTACAAGGAGCGACTGCCTATCTGACCTCCTCATCATCCCAGTTACTTGGGCAACCCAATACCTAATAAGACTTGTTATCAACTTACAAGAAGTTTGAATAATTAGCAATGTTTATTATGTTTTTACATTTATTTATTTGTTTTTTTACATTTATTTATTTACATTTGCACACCACGTTCCTTCAGACTGTTTTGAAAAATCCGACTGTAACATCTTATATACCATATTCTAGCAAATAAATTCGGTCGACCTGTGCGGCTGTTAGATGCAGCATAGACAATCAATTAAGCTGTGCAATACTTATTTCCAAGTGCCGATTTATTCGGTTTAACGACTCTTTTTGTATATTGTTTGATTCAAATAATCGTCTAGTCTGTCCTGTACTTAGCCACAAGCACCTAAAGTCTAATAACAACATAATATGGTTTATTTCAGGACCTATTCATGCCCCTAGAAGGACTATCATTCTGGGAGTATTTCACAAACCGTGTTCTCAAATTCAAGAAGGTTACATCGAATTTAAGCGCCGATGAACTGCTTGAAATGATTCATGAGCCATTAGGTAAGTTTCGTATTATTATGATGTCCTCCAAGCCTAGTTTCATATTAAATGTATAATTCAAGTTTCTAATATGATGTCCCAGGGTTTTGTATATATGGCTGCTTGTTTCTCTTTCACGCCAAAACTACTGGCTGGAGTAGTCTCTCACGAATCGGACGAAACCTCTCTGGGAAGCCATTATGTTGCTGAGCGAGGGCCGTATTGCGCGTTTCAAGACGCACATTTTCCCCTTCATTTTTTTTTTCTTTTATTTTTATACTGTCCATGTGTATATGTGTCTTTACACGTGCAATAAAACTTATTTTATTCCTTTCTATATACAATAAATTCCACCAGTTTTGATACCGAAAATGGTTTTCTAAACAACAACCCGAGCAGTGTTCCATGATGACAAAAGGTTTGGCGTTATTTCTCACCTATTATATTGTTTCCAGAGATGTCACTACCCACAATGCATTCGATGAAAGAAGCCGTTGACGCGGCCAATGAGGCTGAACAACTCGAGATCACACAACCAGAGAACGATGACAAAGCTAAGAAGAAATCTACACCAGGTACATCCTACTAATATTATAAACGCGAAAGTTTGTACGTATGGATGTTTGTTACTCTTTCACGCAAAACTACTGAATGGATTTTAATGAAACTTTACAATAATATAGCTTATACATCAGAATAACACATAGGCTACAATTTGTAAACATATTGTTCGAAATACTAAACCTGCGCAGACGAAGTCGCGGGCACCAGCTAGTTTTATTAATATGTACATCTTTCTCAGAACTTACTTGGTCAAATACCAATAAAAATTACCATGACATCGAAGCGTGTAGGTCGTGGGTTTTAATAAATACATGGTACATCTACATAGTCTTACCCCAAACTACGTTGGGTTCGATTGTGCCTGTAGTGCCACATGGAGAGACTGCCTATTCGACCTCCATAACCCTGTTACCTAGACAATCCGATACCTCTTGACAAGACTGGTAGTCAGAATTTCTGGCTTCTAACTAACTACCCTTGAAAACTGGCAAAGATTGAGTTCCTCTTTCCAGCTAGTCAGCCAATTTCTTGTTTTATTATAAACCCTGTGCCCTACGATTGGCACGCTAATGTACTATGTCATTATTACTCCGTTCTTAATTTAGATTCATTAATCATCACCAATGTTGACCTAATCAAATTATTTTTAACAACCAAATCTCTCCCCAGCAAAACAAAGAAAACCGCGAACAACACACCAAAACAGCCCGTCAAACGTCAATCTTCTAGAAAACTACAACAAGAAGAGAAAGACAAAGAGCCAGAGACAGAAGCACAAACAGAAACAACACCAGAAGAAGAAGAATTAGCACCAAAACCCACAGAAAGTGAAGAAACAACAGAGAAACAGAACGAAAGCCGGGAAAAACACCAGAAGTCGCCCCGAGCCAGAGAAACCCAGTGAAAGTCCAACAGAAGACACAGAACCGTCTAAAGAAGAGAATGGAGAAGTGGAGAAGAATGAGACGGAGAAGAATGTGGAGAATGAAGCGGAGAAAGTGGAGAAGGTTAAGGAAAAGGAGGAAGTTGGAGAACCTAGGGCGAAACGATCGAGAGAGGTTAGTTTTGTGCTTTGATTTGATAGTTTTATATTGGGTACTTGACTAGTTTTTTATGGTACTCAGCTGCATCGGTCAGACTGGAAGCCGACCCTAACATAGTTGGGAAAAGGCTAGACAGATGATGTTTCAAAAATTCTTAAAGTACTAGTAAATTGTGATATTGGCTCGAATTTATTTAAAACTAATTGCTTTAGGGTTTCACCCGCGTCCCATGGAAATTACTCGATAAATTGGCTTCCTAACACTAAAATCAATTTTTCGATTCCGTCTAGGAGTTCTTGAGATTAGCGTTTTCAATTATACAAACTTTATAATATTTATATTTTTATCATACTTAGGAATCGGCAATTAATTTGTAAATCGAAATCTAAAAAAGGTTACCCAAGTTTTGTCACTTATTTTAAATTAAAACTTTTGCATGGATTTTATAACATAAATGTCTGAATTATACGCTTATAGTTTCTAATGTAGTTAAAAATTATTTTAAATTTATAGTTCCTAAGAAATTGCCACAAAAAGTTAAACCGACTTCAGTACTATACCTTCTACTAACAAATACGCTGAAAACTGCATCAAAATCGGTTTATCCAAACGTGAGATAATCTTACACAAACATACATACTTACCATACAGGTCAAACTTACCTCATTTTTTGAAGTCGGTTAATAATACGAAACTGATTTAAAACTTAATGTTACCGCCTTTATATCGTCCCACTGCTGGGCTGCGGCCTCCTCTCACAGGAGAAGGATTGAGCATTAATCACCACGCTTGCTCAATGCGGGTTGGTGATTTCAGACTATAGTCCAGGTTTCCTCAAGATGTTTTCCTTCACCTTTTTCTCAGCCATTGATGTCTAAGATTTACTTAGAAAGTACATACAAACTTAGTAAACGAAGAATTTCATTTTGCAGATAAGACACAGGCGAATCCATGTAATATGATGATGTTTTGTACACATATTGCTGAAAGGGTCAGACATTTTCATTCTTTAAGGGCTCTTTTTTCAATCAATCCAAATATGGCGGTTTGACATATTTTCTATACAGGAATGAATTTTGTTCAGTGCGCAAACTTTGTCAACTTATAGTTAAACAAGTTTTATAGATACGTATATTTTTATTTTGTTGTGTTTTAGTACAAAAATGCTCTAAGCGCGTAAGAATAGGTGGTATCCATATTTTGCTGATTTTAGAGCAGATAAAAAAATTTGATGCAGATATGTTCTGTTAATGATTCTGGACTTTTTGCACTGCTTAAAATTCATTCTTGTATAAAAGCTGTCAAAACGTCAAATATATTCTTCAGAGAAAAGTTAACTGATGATTTAAAAATCAGCCCTATATAAAATAGTTATTTTTGCACGAAAGTATATATATAATACAGAAAAGTAGTCAAGTACCCAATTTGATGCATATGCGTATATCGTAAAATATTATTAACAATTTTATTTTTTAGTTTTTATTAACAATTTTTAACTGCTTTGTTTAATAAAGTAATTAATTAAAAGCTTGATTTAGAATGCCTTTAGAAAATTAAGAAATAATTAATCTTTAGGTAGATAAGCATGTTCCTATAACCATGTCGCCAGATTTTTGTGTTAAAATCGATTCGATTAATCGATATTTTGACTTGATAAATCTGTAGACACAGAAATAATAATAATTTTTATACTAATAGGTATTTTATATTAAACAAATAATAATTTAGTTTTAGATTAATCGTTGATTTGATAATTATTATTTACATCTTTATGGTGCTATCTAAAAGTTGCCAGCATGCTGATAATAATCGGTATGAAAACACGTCCATGATATTTAAAAGTGCCTTTGTATGAAATTTGGTGCTTCAACGTTAGTTATGTAACGTACAGCATGAAAAATACTTAGAAGTGTAATAATTAAAGGGAACAATTTGAGAATCTAAGTTTAAAAATATCTGTGATTAAGAGGTCTTGCAATTTTTTATTACTATAGATTATACATAGATAGATATTTATTTACCCCTATATCGGAATGAATTACTAACTAAATATATTCGCTTAAACTGCAAGTATTAGATAGACGCATGATAATTAATTTAATAGAATTATTAACATAGAAATTAGTTATCTCCATTTTACATGGAGATAAACATTTAAATGTACAATTTTAGAATTCGAACCAGATTTCGTCACACTTCTATGTTTTGCGACAAATAGTCTTCAATTTTAAGAAACTAATTAAAAACGAAAGTATATTGTTTATAATATTAATAGGGCGTTGTTGATACCTATATGACAAAGGCCTAAATTCACCGACAACAAATATGTCAGTTTTCTTAAAGCAACTGTTTTTAATGAATTTGGACAGTTGTTTCAAGACAATTGATATCATAGTCAAATGATAAAATATCTAGGCACCTGCAAAAATTATAACAATTTAGTAATTAGTAAATTTATAATTTACAGAGCAAGAAGACTGAACCTCCGCCACCCAGATCTCCAGCAAAGAGAAAGTCAAAATTTTAAATGATTTTTGTTTTAAATAAAACATTGGACTTTTATTTTTTGTACGATACGGCCGCGCGGTGCGGTCTTGTTATTGTTTGTGGGTGCATTTTTATATTGTACTAGCTTTCGCCCGCGGTTTCACCCGCGTCCCGTAGCCGGATGGTGACAAAATATAATATCTCCTAAAACCTTCTCCCGGGTCTAAGTTACCTCCCCTCTAATGTTCAGCCAAATCGGTCAAGCCGTTTTCATGTTATGTCCGTGACAACGGAAAGCGGGTTTCATTTTTATATATAGTTTCCCGTAGTTTCACCCGAGTCTTGGGTGAACTTCTTCCGTACTCGGACAAAATATAGCCTGTTCGGGATATCTAGAGAGACTTACTGGGGCAGTAGCTTATCAACAGTGAAAACATTTTTGAAATCGGTCCTGTTTCGGAACCTTTGCGGTACAAAGAATGTACAATGGTATCTAATCTAAACTAATATTATATAAAATAATAAATTTCGATAATTGTGTAGTCTCTTGATGAATCTGTAAAATTCATATAATTACATATTGTTTTGTTAAATTTTTCACCTGTACCCATTTATAGCTGCGTAGGAGCCTTAAAATGATAAGAAATAAACATACAGAGGCTAGTTTTCATTAAATTTACTAGTAGATAAATTATTACCTTTAATAGTTAGCTATAAACAAACAAAGTACAATAAAAAGTGCACCCACAAACTGAATAGTGGTAAACCCGCAAATTATTATGTAAAATTTAGCCTATAAACAAGTTTCTATGAAATATTCGAAATAATCATAAATAAGTATGAATAACAAGCATTATTTGTACGAAAATGTCTTCTAAACATTACGTTGGTACATAATTTATGTAGCATTTTTTTTATATGTATAAAGAAAGATTTTCGTTCCCAGTTTTAAAATTGAGTTGATGTGTAGTTGACAGCTGTCAGATTCAGCAACTGTCAACTGCACAGAAAAACGGTAAAACGCATACATAATTTTGTGCAATTTATTGTATACTTCAACTAAATAGTAGTAATATTATGTCTATAGTGTTATAAAAATACAAGACAGATTTTAGAAAAGGTTTGATTTTAAAATAGAATGATTGCAAAATAGAATTGACAAGATTTTTAAAATAAATTCTTATAAGTCTGCATGTTATGATCCATAATTACAGTGATTGTTTTTAATGGCAAAATCTAGATCTCTCCGAATCTGTAACACCATTTAGTTATAACGATAACCGAACCATTTTCAGTTGTCAAATCACCGATGTGACCAATGGGCGGCAAGTATACGGCTGGTTATGGTTTGGTTATCGTTATAGTTAAATGGTGAAACTCATCCTAAGTTTACCATTCAAGAGATAAGATCTGTATCTTGACTTTTTAGTGGATAATTACTCAGATATTGTGAAAATTACAGTTTTTCTTCTCATACTTACTTTTCTATGGAACTGCATATGTAGCCCGAAATATCTCTTAAAAATTAATCTGATTACACTAGACTTTTAAAAGATGATGAATGAGCGTTAATCACCATGTGCGCGAAAGCGGACTTTAAATCCAGGTGTTGTCCAAATGTTTTCCCTTCACACAGTCTGAAACTTCATAGGAACTATTTTAAATTACAAGAAAATTAGTTTAGTATCAAAAGAACATTTTAATTAATAGGTATTATAGTTTTTTATCCAGCACAGATTGAGAACGTTTAAAAGCGTGTAGCAATGATGTTTTCAAAATATTACAACTTTTGTTATTTCATGTTCGGAAACAACTGAATAAAAAAGTTAATAAAGTACATTTTTTATCGTATTAGACGTATATTAGAGATAAATGTTAGCTATAATTTACATTGTAAATATTTACAATAAACATACCTACGTATATGAATGTTTTGTTTTATTTGTACACTGGCTGTTTTCCCGCGGGTTCTGAGACGATGGAAGATACTCAATTGGTTATGATTTTTTCAGTAGGTACTTGGTGTTTGTTTTACCGAAAACTTGTATTAGATTGAGGGTATGTCTGCTCTGCCTTACCCAACATAAGTCGTTTCAGTCGGTTCCGCGATTTGGGTCCATACATTTTGGACATTGTCCCTAATTAGTCAGCCAGTAAAAGTCGAAGAAATAAAACAGTTTTTGTGTACAAAATCTATATAATTTATAATGTAAAAACATGCTTCAAAGTATAGTGTTAGCAACCAGTTAATAGTTTCACAACGGGTGTGATGTGTAATAAAATGTTAAGACTAGTGCCTACGCCTTCTCTTCCTATTGTCTCTGGGGTAAGTTTTTAAAATTTGTTTTGCACATTCTTTTGCTTCGTCTGCGACTGAAAACCATATGAAAAATTTAGAAATAATTTGAGACAAAAAACTCGTTAAACTTTACGACACGTTGCCCTTGAAAAGCGGACTGCAAGATACATTTGCAAAGGGAGGCGGCAGAATATCATCATATAAAAACTTAGGATGAATCTATGGTTTGTTCCCACTAGTTCTACTGCTCAGTTCTACGGTAGAACTAATGGGAACTTTTTCCCACTACTATATGAAGTATAACAAAATAGTAGAACTAGTGGGAATTAAGATTTTCACACTGGAATTCCCACTTGTTCCATTAAACATTTGAGGTAGAATTAATGGGACAAAGCTTCTTAGGTCTCGGCAGTAAATACTAAGCCAGTGGCATATAGTACAACGAGCAAAATCCTTAGCACTAGCCCTACTACATATACCTACTCAAAATTCATATTTGTAGGTAGTGCAGCGAGGTACCTACTGTTTAACCCCTTATTGCGTAGATATACGCGAGACATAATTGAATTTCTATTGTTCTCTAATTAGCGGCATTCGAGAGGTTGGTATAGATAGATATGTATTCTCAGGAAAGAGGGTGAGTCATTACTTGTGTATATTTATTTATTTACTTAATTAGAACGGCCGCAGGCCAATTACACTAATTAAGGACATCTCTAACACACTGACTTCTCACAGTATATAAATGTATTTAAAAGTTAAATCTAAAATCTTTCCATAACGATAACCGAACTATTTTCTCTCGTCAAATCGGCGATTTGATCCATAGGGGCGAGTACCTACGGCTAGTTTGGTTATCGTTACATTTGAATGGAGCAAATCAGCCTAAAAGTTTTATTGTATACTCAACTTACATTCATCTTCCGAACTATCAGGCTGCTGTCTCCTCAGAGCCAACTGCTTCACAAACCCAATACCATCATACTGACTATTCATAGCCGATGTTCTAACCGACTTGTTCTCCAAGAAAAATATCTCTGACATCGGCAGAACAGGGTTATAAATCCCTTGAAACAACGCTAAATAATCATCTCCTATGGGAATCTGATGATTGTCCCTATAACTTCTATCTTCAAACTGGTTTTTGGTCTATTCTGACCAGAAGGACCCTCGCATGGGTCAAAAACTTCATCTATATTAAAATCTTCATCGTTTTCAAATTCTGAAATATTGTGAGAGGAATTCTGACGATTTGCTCCTTTGAAATTAATTATTAATCCATCTAATTTAGCCTCAGCTTCAGAAATGAATTCAAAATCAGATGAATTGTATCCGTCGCATTCAGAACTTTGTGTATCCCTTCGTCTGCATCAGAACTTATGTATATGGTTTCTTTAACATCCTCCGTTTGGCTTTCACGGTCTTTCGTAGAAGAATTTATAGAAATTACATCGATATCCTCAAAATGTTAACGTCTTCTATTACCTTTACGTCATCGTCATTATTATTTTTGCTATCAATCGGATCTTTTGCCGAATTATCATTATTTACAGTGTCTAATGCATTAAAAATTTCGTAAAATCATCAAGATTGATGTATTCGGTTCTAAAGTTATTTGAGCTTTCGTAGTTATTTAGAGTTTCTTCAAATTCTTTAAGAGATTGTAAAGTTTCGTCTTCTATGTTGTGAGAACAAGCTTCATTTGTTTTAAGTTCCTTATCATTAAATACTGTGGCTTCTTTATTACATACTAAGCCATCCGTTACTATAACAATTGGTTCAAGAACATTCGTATCAGCATTGATTGGTATTTCATCGCAATTTTTCTCGATATCTTCATTGAATATTGTAATTTCAGGTGTAATATCATTAGTTTCTTTAAATTCAGGTAATATCTGATCAGTTTTGATATCATTTGGACTTATTTCTAATGGAACATCTTCTACAGAATGTAAAGAATTGTTAGAATCGGAGTGTTCAGTAATTTCGAAAGAAGGATCTTTTTGTATCTTCAACATTATTTGTGCTCAAAATGGTGTCAATATTATGGTCTGGTGAGTATTTTTTGTATTAAGAGATGTATCTTTGCTTGTTAGTATGCTATCAGTGTGTGAAATCATATTTTCTTTGACGAAGGAAATAATTTTCGAAAAAGTCCATTGTTAACTGTAATATAGAAAATAATTGTTCAGACGTTTCTCGCTTAAACAGGGAATAAGTAGAATGTTAATACAATATTTAAGTAGCAAAGTACCTATAAATAACAAATATTGTTTTTTTTTCAAAAGGTAATTCAGCGCAGTGCAGTGTTGGTGCAAGCAAGAACTTAGTTCAACTTATCATGTACGTAAGTTTTTTAATTTTTCCGCATGAAATACACTTGCAGTTTTTTTGTTAACACTTCTATTTACATATTTACCCGCCGTTAATCATAACTTCATACTTACTTTATTATTTACTAGACGTTTCCCGAGCGGTTTCGCCCGCATCCCTTACTTTGCGCAGGTATAGGGTCGTTCGTTTATTTCTTGGATATTATGATTAAGGCGAGGAAGTGGTCAACAATAATTCCATAACCGGCACGCGCATCTAAGGCGCCAAAAGGGGTCGGAGCGTCTGAGCGGGGCGAGGATAACAATACGCGCGCTAGCTTATAACTAAAAGTCGTAAGCGACAAAATGGTTTTGTAATTTTATTATTTAGAAATGATAATTTGATAAAAAATCCTACTACCATTTTAAAGAGTATGTATATACTCAACTACTAAAAAAGTTAAGAGGCTTTAATCGGTCCCGTTTGCCCATAATATGTGAATCTCTTTTTAAAAAGAGGTATGTTTGATATATTTTTCTCTGTTATAAAAGTTACCTAATCATGTTTCTACAACTAACAAAATAAGGTTTATATCATGAACTTTCAGGTAACCAAGTTGTATTTTGATCCGTTTTGTATTTACTGAGAAAAATTGACATCCTTGGCGCCAAAAATTCCAATTCGTCCTCTTAATAGGTTTATGTTCACTTAAACTAACTAACTTAACTCGAATCGGTATCATTAATATTAGGTAATATTGTCTGAACGTTAGTTAAACTCACCTTCCTGAAAGTTTTCTGTCCTTAGTTCTACAATTTAAGACTATTTTACTTGATTCACTTCTATGTTTAATCGCAGTACTTATTTTTGCGATCAAAATACTGAACTTTTCGTCTTTCACAGAAAAAACATAGACAGAGAAAACCGATATTAATTTATACTTCAAATGGCGGGAAATATGTTGTAGGCAAAGGTCAAAAGTTCGTTCAGCCTTATCAACAAAAACAAAACGTAAATCGATATTAAATGTTTTATTTATATAAAATGCATGTTACAAGTTTGGTATGTATGTAAGTTATAAACGTTTACTTGGGCCTAATTGTGGCAGTACGCAGTTACATGGAAGTTACATGATAGTCAATATCCATAGTTTATGCTGTAATATAAAATCAAATTAAAACAACAAAGATCTTTTAATAATTCTTACATTAGAATTTATAGCCTATAAGTTAAGTTTAAAGTAGTTGTGTCACTTTTGCCGGATTTCTTGATACCTCCAGTCGCTAAAGGACCTTTCTGTGAAGCCTTTGCTTTCGCCTCCTAAAAAGAAAAAATGCTCTGTTACACGAAATAATATTTTTTTTTGGAAAATAACATACTAAAAATATTTTTGACCTACAATCGTCTAAGTTAAAATTACAACACCATATTTTAAATATTTTCGCAATTTTATAAACACGAAACACTATACGTAGTATCGCGTTTAAGTCCCGATTGTTCACAAATAAGCTTAAAGATATCGAATGAAGTTTTATGTCAATAAAGGGTGAAAAACTTAATGATGTTTATCTTGCAAATAGGTTGAACGTAACACTTTTACACACCAAATTTTCATTAAAAGCGAGATTGTGTCAGTATTTCCTATCAGAATATTATTATTACCTAGAATAAACATTAAAATAAACTCTATACCTGTAGGGCCTTTTGCTGTTCCTTCAACTTCTGTTTGTGGGCTAGGTCATCCTCGTCGAGATCTTTCGACTCTTTCTTTGGTGCCTTTAGGGGCTTCTTCTTGCCACCTTCACGCCAGACATCTGTGAATCAGAATAGTCATTCATTAAAAGTAGGCTGAAATTCAACACTTTTTGAATATTTTGAAAAACAACTCTAATCATTAAAAAGGGGATGCCATATTTGCACCGAGGAAAATTTTCACACGCACATAGTACAATGTTTTTAAAACATGAACTCAAAATTAGTACACACTTAACATTCAAGGATTCTTATGTAAAAGTGTTAATTTTTCAAGGTTGATAAGTGGGTACTAAAGAGACTGACTTTGACTTGAAAAATAACATAATATTTTCTATGATAAGGAATGGCATAAAGATAATCTATAGGGATCATCATCATCCTCGAGCCTTTTCCCAAACTATGTTGGGGTTGGCTTCCAGTCTAACCGATTCAGCTGAGTACCAGTGCTTTTACAAGAAGCGACTGTAGGACTATAGGGATATTAAACCTAAGTATGAATTAGTCTGAAATTCCTTTAGTGCTAGCAAGATTAACCATAGGCACAGTAAAAGAGCTAGTTATAATAAAAATAGAAAAAGATTAGTCATCAACTTATTCTGTTTTATTTCCACAGCTTTTCATGAAAAGTTGAAATATTAACGTGAAAATAATGTTGCTATGGCACCCTGCTTTAAACGAGAGGACTATGCTTTAGATCCATCGCTCTGAATGAGTGCTAAAAGACATTAAAATGTACTCTTTGCATAGTAGATGTATTAAAAAATAAATATAAATAGCTCAAAGATTTTTTGATGACTATGTTTAACTACGAAAGTTAACAATTCATATGCAATCCGATATATTTTTACATTTTGCGTTCAACAGTTCATCAGATTACATTTAGAAACTTTTACAGAAGTACTTTAGGAGTAAAACAAAGACATTAAAATTACTTCGAGGTATATTGTTATATCGAATGTTAAGTTAGGTAACAAAACATGATAATTTTAGTAAAAGTAGGGAAAAGAGAACAAACTTAATACTTTTTTAAAAGCATCGCTGGCATAGCGTAGGATTTTTATTTTTAATAACCTCAACTATGTACTAGTCATTGCTAAAGTGCAGCGGAATTATACCGTTTAACGTTTATTGCGCATATTAATGGCTAGAAATTTAAAAGTACGGGTAAGATACTTACATTTGAAACAGGCAGAGGAGATGTAATGTGAACGAAATCAATGAAATTTAGGAAAACACGCTATTTCCTAAATTTGAGAAGACTTGACGTTTTGATTAATTGACAAATTAACTGTCTCTGTCATGTCACTTGACCGCAATGTTGCCAGATGTCGGTGTTTCGTTCAGAAATGTTGTTCAACTTTAATCATTGTAGTGCCTAGCCTTTTCCCAACAATATTGGCGCGTAGATAGGCGTTTTGTGTCCCAAATACTTTAGCGAAGTCTGAATACGGCTCTTCTTGAATCGTTAGGAAAATGTCTTAACGTGATTCGGTTTACTCAATAAAACGACAAAAATCACCAAAACCATGTATATTTCTTAAAAATAACATATCATCATATCATATCATATCATTTATTGCATTCCATAATGTACATTTGGTGGAAAATATAAAATAATAGAGGTAGTCACAATTATGGACCCTGATGGGCACAGCAAATAGTTAGAAGAGAGGAAGGCGTTTAATGTAATATAGTAGGTAGTATGTAGTATATTATTCAAGTATTTATTTATATTATAATATTGCGTATGTTTTGTGTAGCATAACTTCATTTTATAGTACATCTTGAAGCGAAGTAACAAACATATATTTTAGTCTTTCTATATTCGTTTAAAGCTTACAATACTGTTTTAGTTGTTGTAATAGCATTGTTTTTGGTTTTATCTTCTTGGGTGCCTGAAGAGCTGGCCAGCTTTCATTGACTTCTGCCAACTTCGATCTGTAGTAACTGCATTGCAAGCGTGAGCCGGGCACCGAAACGGACTCGGCTGGAACAAAATACTCAAAATAATAAACAAATTCTTACATTGTTTCGTTATAATCTAGGCGAGGCTGAAGTTAACCACACATACCTAGTAACTGTCCCAATATTCTATCTAAATAGGAATTTGACATTACTTGTATAGAGCTAATGTCAAAATTATATCTGACTAGCTTCCGCCCGCGGCTTCGCCCGCGTAGAGTTCGGTTACTATATCGCGTTTCCAAGAGAATTCTTCAAAAGTCTGGGATAAAACTATTCTATGTTCTTTCTCAAGGTCAACTCTATCTCCGTACCAAATTACCAAAATTCCGTACCAAATCAGTCCAGTGGTTTAGACGTAAAAGCGTAACAAACAGACAGAGTTACTTTCGCATTTATACCTAATATTAGTATTGATTACTTCAGATAAAACGACAGATAAATTATTTTGATCAGCAGTTAGTTAACTACGCAGTAGATTCTTATTATAAGTTTCCTTAATAAATCTACTGCAAAGCCAAGTAGCGGACACGTAGAACTGTAGGTATTAAGTATTTAACTCACCATTAACATTCACAATGAGACATAACACTAAGAGAACAGATAATAACTTTAATGTAATCATATTTTAAATTTAAATATCACACGAGTATACTTTACAAATGAATCGTTATACATGACTGAATTACACATTGTACACGCAAAGAAAACTGGTTTTAGGGTTCCGTACCCAAAGGCTAAAACGGGACCCTTGTTTTCGCTCATCTGTCCGTCCGTCCGTCCTTCTGTCACGGATGTATCTCATGAATCGTGATATTTAGAGAGCTGAAATTTTTACAGATGATGTATTTTTGTTGCCGCTATAACAACAAATACTGAAAACTAGAATTAAATAAATGTTTTGGGGGCTCCCATACAACAATGTGATTTTTGTCCGTTTTATAAATAATGGTACGGGACCCTTCGTGCGCGATTGCGACTCGCACTTGGCCGGTTTTTAACTATAGAGGAAAATACCTAGGTACTCATTGGTCGGTAATTCCTGATTCATACTTATGAATAATGCGTAAGACAAAGTAAAATAATCCCATGTTTGTCATCGGCGTTTTGTAATGTTTGGAATTTTAGCACACATTGCCCAAAGGGGAAAACGGGATGCGCTCGGAAGACGCAGCGTTGGCAAGCCTAGATGGACGGACGATCTGGGACTCGATTCTGCTAATTTTACTTTAGCGACATATAATTCACATCCGACTGAGATCCAATCACGACACAAAATTACGATAGAAGCGTATGTGGCATTCCGCTATTTTTTCTTGTAAATAAACGTTTAATTTACGATTGCAATATGCTTATAGGGCAAACTACCGTATTGACCAAATGGCAGACCAATCGCAAACCAATCAAATGTCATTGGAATAGGATTGGTCTTACTTATATTAGTAACAGAATGCCCGCTTAGGTTAAAGCTGCTATTGCGATTCAATTGTTATTCAATTTTCACAATATAAACTTAGCAGTATTCGGGCCTCTGGCTAAGGTCGCCGGGAAGCAGTGGATGTGGGTTGCTGAAGACTAAGACTTTGCTTGCAAAGTGACCAACCTTGGGGAGGCAGCTGTCCAGCAGTGGACGTGTTTCGGCGAAACCGGGCTTGACAGTTAGTAGACATTTTCGCAGATCATTTAGAATTTTGATCCCCAAAATTATGATCGGTTTGGTCGCCTTTGACATGATAATATGCGTTTATTTTAATTTGCAGTGCAGACATTATTCATTCATTCAGTATGTGTATAATGCGGAAAAACTAATCTAGATACATACAATACTTATGTACCTACTTAGTTGTTACCATATTTATGCAACATGCATTATGCAAATGATGCAACTATAGAGTTGTCGCTTGTCGCATGTTGCATGTATAATTTTGAATCCCGCAAAGTTGGTCAAATAGGTTTGATCAGGCTTTACATCCTACTTATATGTACCTATTATAAATCCTACTTATATTATAAACTAGCTTCCGCCAGCGGCTTCGCCCGCGTGGTGATGGTGTGTTGATAAAAGTAGCATAAGTGTTAATCCAGGGTATCGCCTATCTACATACCAAATTTCAATCAAATCGGTCCAGCCGTTTTTGCGTGAAAGAATAACAAACATACATTCGTCACATTTATAATTTTAGTAGGATAGGTATAATATTAGTAGGATGTTCTCGGGGATAATGTAGCTTACCAACAGTGACATATTTTTATCGGTTCAGTAGTTGACTTAGAAATGTTTCCTCTTTACATTAGTACTTAGTTGGTAGATTAGAAAAGATACAACATTTAATTACCTACTTACCTCAATATTTCCGTTTATTACCGGTCTTCACAGTACATTTTAATGTTCTTTTTATTTCGACTTCGAGTCTAGTTGCTTCTTGGGGAGATAAACCGGCAGACTTCAACTGTGATAGCTTAGCCTTGTAGAAATTACATGCCACAACCTTTGAGGTACACTCAAACTTTTCACTGAAAATAAAACGTCAATAATGAAGTTAGGACAGAGATCTCAAGCAGAACAAATATTTACTTTCCCGTAGTTCCAACTTTCAGACTCCGGTATGCTTTCAAAACCAAAATCAAAATTAAAAATCATTTATTCAACCTTGGCTGCTAGACAGCACTTTTTGAACGTCAGGAATTCACAAAAGCCCCCAAAACGCCCACCCACCACCACGTTCCTATGTGTTTTGCTGGGAAGAAGAAGTGGCGCAACAAACTTCACATCATCAAAGCACTTTGTGAAAGCTTATATCCCCGAGACTATTTCAGCTTGAACCGGGAATCGAACCCGACATCCACTACACAACACATCTACATCTACTTAACCAACGGGGCAAAATCTTAAATTCTTTTAGTTAGGCAATCTTATTATATCTTATTATATCTTATTTATATCTACTTTATAGAGCCAAGTTATTCAAATAAAATTACAATTAATTAATCCTACACTAGCCGTTTTCCCGCGGTTTCGCCCGCGTCCCGTGGAGCTACTGCCCGCACCGGGGTAAAATATAGCCTATGTTACTCGCAGATAATATAGCTTTCTAATGTCGAAAGAATATTTAAAATCGGTCCAGTAGTTTTGAGTTTATCCATTACAACCAAACAAAGTTTTCCTCTTTATAATATTAGTATAGATATAGATTAAAACTCACCTTCAGCTTCAACAGTATAAAATACTAATAAGAGCAAAACCACTAAATTAAAGTATTTCATATTGTTTTCACAAACATGCACAGCGCGAGGAACAACTGACAACTTAGAAGTAATAAAAGGTCCTGACAAGACTGAAGTTGGTGACAAAGCTATATATATTATGCAGCGTTATATTAGGTAAATGGTATGCAAAGTATAGGTTGAATACTAAGAGGTTTTACATATCTACATTAATGACTATTATATACTTAACTAGCGACCCTCTCGATAACAGTATTTCCCCACTATTTAATGATTGTTATTATACGCATAACTCTATATGTACCTACTTCTCTTATGAACTCTCGTATGAACACCCCTATAAGCTTTCCTCTTATATACTCCTCTTATGTACTCTCTAATGTACTTCTCTTATGTACTCCTCTTATATACCTACTCATCTTATGTCCTCTCTTATGAATCTCTAATATCATTGTTTTACATATATACAAGTCGACCTGTTTTATTAGGTGTGTTAAAAAGTAAGTAATAAATATAATATCTACTAGGCTTAGATAAAATGATCGAATAAAAGTTCAGTATTGGTTGCTTAAAAACTTCTCCGCTACAAAACTCAAACTCAACATATTTTATTTTAAACTAGCCGTTTTCCTGCGGTTTCAACCGCATCCCGTGGTAACTACTGCCCGTACCGGGATAACATATAGCCTATGTTAGTCGTGGATAATGTAACTTTCGAATGGTGGATCTGGTGGTTTAGGATGAATGGTTAATTTAAAATACAAGTCAAAATTTAATTATATTTATTTCCTTTTTCAATGCAAGAACAATTAATAAAAGATGATTATGATTACATGATAAGTAGGTATCTAATGATTTAAATTTTAAATAATAGGTTTACCTAGTGAATATGTAAGTAATATGTATTTATTAAATCGAGATGAATGATTCTAACACGAGGTAGATTTATAAATATTCATAAAACGAGTAAACCCGTGAACGATTAGTGAAGTAGGTTGAGGGCGCTATACTTAGTGACTCACCGTATTACCAATATCCTCATTAATCCTGAAGTACATTCCTCTCGTACCCGGATAAAATGTAACCTATTCCTGAGAAATAGCTTATAAATTAGTATCATCCGCGTTTTATGGGAACAACTACCGTACCGGAATAAAATATAGCCTATGTTAGTCGCAGATAATGTGGCCTTCTTATTGGTGAAATATGTAATTTAAAAATCGGTATTTTAAGTTTATCCATTACCAACAAAGAAAGTTTTCCTCTTTGTAATATTAGTAAAGATAGTACCTACCTAATTGTCGTTTACAACATTAGACGTTATAGTATGATGCATGGATTGTGTGAAAGTCGACATGGCTAGAAAGAATGCTACTTGTGAGATGACGGCAGATAGAAGAGTATGGAAGGAGAAAACTTGCTGCGTCAACGATAAATGAAATTGTGTAAAAGGCAGGAGGATGATGATGATGAATTATTAGTGTGATTTGATATTAGCGTAAAAATAATAATAACAACTAAGCGTTTTATATTTTTACATTTTTATTTGTATAGTGAATATTTAAAATGAAAATGTGTTAAATTAATACGATAAAAAGTGTTTAAATCATTCTATTAAATATTTTACAAAATAACATGGTATAAAATAATATATTCAACGAAAACTACACAAATAAAGAAATGTAGGTCGCGACGTTAGCAGGTTTGCCTGTACGTGAACCGTACAATAATATAATTTTCATCCCACCATCTCGGAAAGAGTAGTTTTACCCTTTGATATCTGAGCGCAAAACGCGTTTTTATCCTCTAGAGCGGCAAAGTGATTTGAATTTAGAACATCGTGTGCAATACTCCATTTGTGACAATCTTGATAAGACTTTTCAAACAAATACATTTTAAACAAATAGAATACTGCTTAAATTAATTATTCAATTAATTAAGTAATTTTATTTTTGTTTTTACATAGATTTTCAACCTCGTTTCATTTTTAAACTGAGTTTTCAAATACATGAACTTTAATAGGAACTTCTTTATAATTTGATACTCGTATGTGCGCGCCATTTTGTTTTTGCATTTAGTAATTTCCTCGATGAGGTGGGATGAAAAGTTACGTGTTGCACTCGAGTGCAAGATTTTTCACCTTGCTCTTTTGATTCCTCGCTATCGCTCAGGATTCTAATTATTGAAACACTCGCTACGCTCGTGTTTCAATTTTAGAATCCTTCGCTTGCTCGGTCATCAAAATTGAGCCCGCGGTTAAAAGCAACTTTGCACTCTAACCTATTTTTATATTTTTAAATGTTTTTTTTTTTATATTTTTTATTAATATTTAAAAATGTAGGTACCTTATATGTTTTAAAATAAATAGGTACATGAAATTATCTTAATAAGCCGTTCTCTTATGATGTCTACGACGGATAGGTCTCTTGTGAGGACGTTGCCTCTCAAATCTTCTGTTTTCTGGGCGCCTATGTCCTGGGCGCCTATGCCCTGGTCTTCTGATCTCTGGTCTTTTATGTCTTATTGGTCTTTTGACACGACGAACCATGCTAGGGGGCTCGGGGTGATAATAGCCACGTTGAAATCTTTTCGCAGTGACTAATGCTGGGCCGGCTGTGAAAGAATATTGAAGTTAATTGTTTTAAATATGAAATTGCAAATTGTTTGAAATTCTGCTCTCGGTCTAAATATAGAGGTCTACTACACGCCAATTCAAAAGTTCTTGTGATAATGATATCAGATAGAAAAGTATAGATGAACATGATATGCTGTGCAGTCCCTATACAATGTGTCCCGGGATAAGTGACCGCCCGAAATTTTTTAATATTTGTACAAAATTAAGGATAATTTCATTTATATTTTGAAAAAAATCATTAAAAAAAATTTATTGTCAGGCCTGTTAATAACAGGCTTTGCTCTTTTTTTTCAAATTTCAACTGACTGTATTTTTGCATTTGTTTGAAATAGCAACAAACATTGTTGTGAGCTATTGTAGGAAATATCATGTAGTTAATTAATAAATTAAAAGAAAGTGATATTAAGGGGGCATTTATTGGACTTATTTTGAAAAAACTGAAAAAAGGCGTTATTTTCTTTGAATTTTTATTTTCTTTTTTTTCTAATAAATGTTTTATTACATTTTTGTTATGTTTGATAATTTTAATTGATAAACTATGATGTCGGCTAGTCAATAAAGAAAAAGGAATTTAAAAGATGTAAAACTTATGAAATATCTTAAAAACTGCAGCACGTCACAGTATTTACTAAAAATCATTAAAAAACCAAAGGCGGAAAGTCCCAAATATAAAGGAAATTATCCTTAATTTTGTACAAATATTCAAAAAGTGTCGTGGTGGCCTAGTGAGTAGTGGGTAAAGAACCAACCTTTCGAGTATGAGGGTCTGGGTTCGATTCCAGGGTCAGGCAAGTACCAATGCAACTTTTCTAAGTTTGTATGTACTTTCTAAGTATACTTAGACACCAATGGCTGATAAAAGGTGAAGGAAAACATCTTGAGGAAACCTGGACTATAAAGTCTGAAATCACCAACCCGCATTGAGCAAGCGTGGTGATTGATGCTCAATCCTTCTCCGTATGAGAGGAGGTCTGTGCCCAGCAGTGGGACGATAAAAGGCTGTAACAGTATTCAAAAATTTCGGGCGGTCACTTATCCCCGGGACACATTGTATAAAATTGGAATATGGGCAGGAGGAAGATCCACCTTACTGACATGGTCTAAAATAATGGCCTTACTACAAAAACTTAAACACCTGTTTTACACTTATCCAGAAAAAAAAATTGAATAGACGTTTAAAAGTTTTTGTGGTAAGACGGTACCAGTTTAAATACTAAGTAAATGGACTAAACCTAAGTTGACGCTTCTCGTGACCAAAAGACTGGCTATTACCGGCCAAAGGATTAGCGATCCAACAAGGTAATGCTGCCAGCCTCTTGTGCACGCTCTCAGTCGACAGTTTTAGTTTTATAGTTGTAGTGGTTATACGTTTTTGTTGGTTTTACTAGAATAGATTTATATTTAAAATGTAAATAATAGTAACTATAATGATGTAAATAAAATTAACTAAAGCCAGTACTTTTAGGAGCACGTTCTATAATAGGGTGGGAACCTTGGAACCTAAGTTCGCCAACAACTTAAAAGTCAGTTTTTAAACCACTGCTTATTTAGAATGAATTTTCACGTTTCAAGTTCGAAGTAAACAGTTGTCGGTGAAAATGGGCATAAGCATAGACTAATATACTAATATTAGGCTGTGGCATAAGTATTAAGTATGTATTTACCTTTCGGTCCATAATCTTTATGTACAACAGAAACTTGTGGAGAGTTCTCTTCATTTCCTTTGACCAAAGTGACCACACACAGGACGAACAAAGCAAGTAATATTTTCATGGTTGTGACGTCACAAGACGCGTTCCCAGCTGACACTATGTAGTACCACTGTTCCCAAGTGTCAATTGCCCATTTATATATAGTAGGCGTTGTACTAAATATAGGGATTACAGGAAAATATAGATAACAATGGAATTAAATCGGGTAAATAAGGAAACTGGGTTGTGACAAGTTAGGAATGTTAAACTAGCTATTTTCAAATGATTTTATTACCTGAATTGGTAGTGTATGGTGTAGGTACGTAGGCATATTGTAGGTACCTATGGACTTATTTCGTCAATTTTGGCGTTTCATTTCCTTCAATAGATACGATTCTACCGAAAAGTAAACATTAGGTAGGTTCTTGTACGGTTCACACATTTTCAAAATTACATCAAACGTAGGTATTTTTCAATTTTACTGCGACATATTTAACTACATGACTGTGATGATCCAACAGGAAAATATATTGTTGGTACCAAACAGTCCAGCCAAATATGGAATTATTTATAAGTTATCTATTTATACATACTTACTGAAACTTTTGTTTGTAACCTAACCTAAAAGCTCCAAAACTACCGAACCAATTAAAAAATTTCACTGTTGGAAAGCTACACTCTTCCCGAGTAACATAGGCTATATTCATCCCGGTACGCGGGACGGGACGGACGCGGGTCAAGCCGGGGAAATCGGCTTATGTGTATTAAATCATCAAATAGGGTAAATAACTGTATGAGGACAAAAATAATAACATAAATGATGATGAATATAGTCATCAACTGAAATAACATTAACTGCTTTGTGATTAATGACCCTTAAATGGAGTTTTCAGTGGTAATTGGTTTTCAGCAACATTTGGTAAGACTAAAATAGTTGTTAACAGACTACTAAAATGATATAAGGATTTTTCTAGAAAATCTAGCTGTTACCAGTTCTCCTTCTACGAACATAAATTAGTTTTAAATTATATTTGAGTTTATTATTTTTCAATAAGGCAGTTTGTAGAATTACTTCAGGCACTGCCACAAAACGTAAACGCGGGAAAAGAAAGTAACACGTAGTACAAAAAACTTTTTAAACTTCAGTAAAGAATTATTACTTTTAATGCTCTTCAAAGTTATCCTCCTATTTATTATTTATTTCTGTAATATTCATTTCACACAATACAAAACAACATTTGCTCATATGAAAAACTAGTATCAATTGTTTCTCATAGGCTGTTTGGTATGGTACCTTGACAAGTCTGTCAACTTGCAAGCGCGGGAAAAACTAAACTGAACCATAGTTTTACAACATTAGTTATTTTATATTCTCTTTTATAACTAGACAACCAAAATTTATCGACAAGATCTATATCACTTTAAAACCTAACTTGTTTTTGTAATATGTGTCTATACAAACCAATGCGCAAGGATGCAAATAGCTAACTTTTGAATTATTCAAAAGTATATATTTGGCGCAAACTGTAGGTAAGTATCTATAACACAGATATTTATAAGATTTTTAGTGAAACCAAAAATTATATATGTTATGGACCACGTGATAAATTGGGCATTATACATAATGCCCGGTCATTATGAAAAATGCCCAATATGAGAGTGCAATTTGATGATAATTATTCAAATAATCAAATTGACCGGGCACTATACATATTGCCCGTGACCTTTGGGCAAAGTAATACAAACATATTTAATTTCATTTTTTAACATAACACATCCCATATTAATTGACCCAGCATGGAAGTAAGCATGCAACATGCAGCAAGCATCGCTTCTGTCACGACTCCGGCGCTGCGGGCTCCGGCGGTCCCATGCGAGCTTATCGTCGCAGATGGTTTTCACGCTCACCACCGCAGCTTCGGCTTGCTGGCCGGCTCAGCCGGCCAGCCTCAGCGCGGCGGCGAGCGCTTCAACTACCTGCGCCTCAGCTCGCAGGCCGCCTCGCCCTCCGCGCCTACGCGGTTTTGAATTGCACTCTAGGGTAGGGCAGACAAGACTACGTGGAGTCGGTTTTGCAGCGATTCGTTTTCTTCACTAAGTTCAATTTTTAATACAATGTTTTGAATCCAAATTAAATTCGACCATAAAAAAAACGAGCCAAGAAAAATGAGATCAAGAAAAACGAGGCCGAGTAAGTAAATCAGATGACAATTGTCCAATTAATAATTTTGTGGCTAGACTTGTAATTTTCCATTAAAATAGAACATATAATTTAAAACAATAATCATAAAATATGTAGCAAGTAACAGGATTTATTTATTAGAACAACTGCCACCCTCGCACCGCATAAAATATAGCTTTATTATCAAATTGCCCAACTATCATATAGCAATATAATAATGCCCGTACAATGTGATAAATAATGAAGTTAAGATAGTTATTAATCACTTGGCCCGATAAAGCTAGACATTAATCATAATGCTCGGGCATTATAAATAATGCCCGAATTAATCACATGGTCCATAACATATACATCAGTTGAGTAACTTTTTCATGTGCGCTCTACATAATATGTGCTGCTTTCCTCAATTTTAAAATCGGTATTTGTTGTTTTTCATTTTGATCGTAGAATATTTTTTTTAATATCAAGGGTTTTGTTGTTAGAATTTGCGTTTTCTTTCTCACTCATTGACGATCTATCATACGGTAGTGGGGTGCTAAATCTACCCATGAAGGAAGTGTTATAGTTAAATGAAATTGATCTCTATGATAATTAATACTTACGATTTTCTTTACTTACCTCTTTCTTTCTTCATCATCATCCTCCGAGCCTTTTTCCCAACTATGTTGGGGTCGGCTTCCAGTCTAACCGGATTCAGCTGATTACCAGTGCTTTACAAGAAGCGACTGCTATCCGAAACACAGTAATTCTTGTCTAAGATATACTTAGAAAGTACATACAACTTTAAAGTTGCATTGGTACTTGCCGAACCCGCGCCCTCATACTTGAGAGGTCGGTCTTACACCCGCTAGGCCACCACTCTTACCTCTTTCTTTCTTCACGTGTAATTTAGTGATCAACATTATCAAACCGCGTCCATAATAATGTGATAACAGTTTTTCCAAGCAATTGTGTGGTTTGGACCCTTGGAGTAAAATTAATCAATATGATATTAGTATAGAAGGTTAAATTCTGTGTAGAATACTCTTCTAATATTTTTTAGGTACAGTTAGTATGTAAAGGTCTACACCAAAGCCGCTGATGCCGGCGGCACAGCCGGCGGCCCAACCCGCCGGCCGTATTTTGTACAATCATGCCGCCGGCTTTCATAGAGTATTTGACAATTACTAGAACACCACATGCCGCGGCAGCCGGGCTGTGCCGCCGGGTCAGCGGCTTTGGTGTGTAGATCCTTAATGAAGTTGGTATTCAGGAGAGAAATAAAAGACGTCAATTTGACAGAATGGCGTATTATTGCTGCACAGTAACAATATAATATATTTACAACAACAAGCTAAGGAAAGGATTCACATACAACTACAATTCAGAACTTATGAGGTACGTCACCAACTAAGCGTATGTCTAAGGCCCCAACGACAACATGAGGCCGAGCCATTTGTATATGATAATACAGTATATGATACTTACTAATTATATATGTATACACATACTTAAACCGGGAGTTTTTTTGTTGCGAGCCCTTTTTCCTAACAGCTCATTACGTCCAATCAACTGCTACGAAAAACTAACTCACTGCTTTTTTTGAATAATGCAACGAACGACTCGATACCATTTTGTTTGTTTACATGAAACCCCAATAACGCGAACATTAGTCTATTCGGCACTAGCTACGGCGCAATACAATCTAGCAGCTAGAGGAGGTTGTCACGTGACCTCGGGCGACAGGTCCGGCTTGGGCGGCGCGTCGGCGTCGGGCGGCGCGTCGGGCCGCGGCGGCCGGCGCTTGAGCTGCGGCGCCGCGAAGGCGATGGCCGACACGTTGGCGGGCGGCAGCAGCTTGTGCGGCAGCGGCACGGCCTTGTGCAGCAGGTTGGCGACCAGGGCCGCGGCGCCACGGTGACGGCGGGCGGGCGCCGCGCCAGCTGCAGCGCGGGCCGCGGCGCCGCCTGGCGCACCACGTTGACGAGGTGCGGGCCCTTGCCCAGCTGCCCCGCCTTGATCTCGAACAGCTGCGCCACGGAGCCGCCGGCCGCCTTGTCCAGCGCCGCCAGCGACACGACGGCGGGCAGGTGCAGCGCGCGGTTCTGCGCCAGCAGCGCGGCGCGCTGGGAGTGCGACAGCGGGTGCGCGTGCAGCACCTTGAGCTTGGAGTGCGGCGCGTGCGGCACCACGAGCGGCACGTGCTTGTGCACCGGCAGGCGCAGACCCCCCGCCCGCGCGCCCACCACGCCCGGGAACGGCCCGTTGCCCACCACCACGCCCGCCTGCCCCGACACCAGGTGGTTCTGCAGCCGCACCTGCAACAACAGACAATTGTTATCAAATTGGTACTAATCAAGTTTGGAGTAACACGATATTCCTAAGAAGGTCAGCCTCGTTCGTATGAGCCCTGCGCTTTCACAGTGACTGTTTGTTCATGTGTTTAAATCACGCGGCGTTTGATGCTTCAGCCTGCATCGCACCGTGAGCATGCGTAGTGCCACCTGAACAGCTGATGAGCATATCGAGCTACACGCACCGCCGCACACTAGACAGGTCACCGACCCGGCCGCGCGTGTACATGACCGGACGCGCATCGAGCGACCTCTTCTACTCTTTTTGAACATGAAAATTGAAGTCACCGGCATACAACTGGAGCTCAGCAATCAATTTTCAAGCGGTAAATGTCTGTCACGCGGTTTTATAGAGGAAATATATAAATATGTATTTACATATTATGCATAAGCATTTCAATAGCTTTATCAGAGACAGCTTTCATAATTCATTTTATATAGTTACAAAAGTAACATACCTTCAAACTATCAGACACAGCGACGGTAACGATCTGCGGCTGCGACGTATGCGGCTGAGCCTGACCATCCGGCACCGACGTCACGATTGTGACGTCACTCGCCCTGCGATGTCCCGCCGAACTAATTATATGCTTCTTCAGCGGCGAATGTTTCGTCTGGACAGTCTTCAACTGCCCGTGGGGCAACTGGACTTCCTCTATAGTATCTTCTTTGCGTTTCTTCTCGATCTTTATATGTGGTACTTCGTTAACTTCTTCTATAATAATGTTGGATGTGGGTACTGGGGCGGGCACGTCGACAATTTTTCCTCTTTGACTGTTGGCTTGGGCGTTTCGATTTTGATAGGCGGCGGTTCGGCCTTGACCATGTCGATGTATATGGGCTCCTTATCCGCGTTTGTAACGTTCACTACGGTCGAACCAAACGAGTCCGCCTGGGGAAGAAAAAGGTTTGTTAAAGTAACTTTTATGTCATGTCATAAGTAGTGTCCTTGATGGTCGAAGAATCGGTGAAGAATTACCAAGAATGTTTCGACTAGTAGAGACCTTTGATATAATTCTAAGCTCCAAGGCTAGAACTTCTAAGCTATATTTTATACCATTTTCTCAGGACTCTCACTAAATACTAATGAAGTCTTCACCAATATTATAAACAGGTGAAGTTGGATAACCTGAAGAGATCAAAAGTTCTATGATCTTGCCCCGAGTTTAAACTGTCATTTCCGCCACAGCATTTTCAGACAAATCGGTTCGGCCGTTCATATAAGGAGTGTAACAAACATGTCATTTTTACCCTCCTCCGAAACTACTAAACCGATTTGATTTTTAAGCACACTAAGACTATATTTTGTCTTGGTAGTAACTACAAGAAGACGTTCCTCTGTAATACGAGTGAAACCTCGAAAACAGCTTACTATATACCCAATCAAGTAAAAACACCCACCTTTCTGTAGTCCGGGCCAGAGTGGGCACGCCCCCGTACTCTGGCCGTGCGATAAAACGACGCCTCCGCCTGCACCGGCAACTGCCCGCCCGCCGCCGCCGCCGCAGACAGGAACTGCCCGCCCGGCGCTGGCGCGGGGACCAGGCTGTCCACCTGCGCTGACGATAGACCTGGGAAACAGGAATAACATCATCATCATCAGCCTATCGCAGTCCACTGCTGGACATGACCTCTCCAAGTGCACATGTGGAATAACATGATAAATTAAATATTTTTTCAATGAGTGAGGTTTAGTCACCTAACAACCCCTAAAGTTAAAATTTTCTCAAATCCGGCTGACAGTCTCTGACACATATACACACTTGGAAATAGTAGAGAAATAATAAACAAACAAATAACAACTGTACTTAAAGTAGGATAATTCATTTGTTTCTTAGATCTGATTAAAATCTAGTTTTTGACCTCAGACAATCGTGGACTTATTTTTGCTGGTCAATTATGATTCCTAATTTTAGTATTTTGAATAATTTCGCATAGGGAACTGAGAACAATTTTAAACTATCAAGACTTTTAGACACAATAGGATTTTAACTATGTATTCTAATAAACAATCAACAAAAACACTCACCCGTAAAATTCTCACTAAGCAAATCGTCCGAACTAATATCTAATCCGGTCCCACTATTATCCAACACCGGGTTTATATCCGGGTACAGATCGGCGAGAGTGAACTCTGAGGTAGTGAAAGTGTCGTGAGTGTCGGACACGGTGTCGGACCGGATCTCGACAGCGATGGGCGTGTAGCGACACGGGGAACTCGGTGTCGTGGCTCTCTGGGCGTGGGGCGACGGTGGGGGTTTTGGTCGGAAATGTAACCTGAAACGAAGAAATAGGTATTATTAGTTTTTAAAACATAAGCCGAACGGTTGGCATTTTGGTACGAGACGCAAATGTAATTGAAATTTCGACAGCGATTGATTGTACCGTTGTAATGTATTGAAGTGTATCTGCTCAACGACAGGATTGATTATGATGAAACTTCGTGTGATTATGACGATTGATAAATAAAACCAATAATAAAATAGCCTTTACAATTAACCTCTTGAATGATCTACGCACCGGCATACAAGGTGTCCTTAATAATACAAATAAGAAATGCATGCAATTTGTCTGCCAAATTTTCATGCCAAAAGTGAACTGATTTGAATAAAATTTAGTATACATGTAATTTAGAGACTAAAGGCTCGAGCAGACCGGATGCGTATGCGTAACCACGTCGTAGACACGCGTATTGGCGTAACCATGAGTTGTAATGTATGGAATGGGACAGGCCACACCGCTAGCGTAACGACGCGCACGTCTACGTTACGCAAGGGTGTGGCCTGTCTCATACATTTCCATACATTACAACTCATGGTTACGCCGTAACTACGCGCGTGACTACGCTTACGTCTACGCATACGCATCCGGTCTGCTGGAGCCTTAAGAAAGAACATAGGCTATGGCTCATTTAGTTGAGGTATGATTGAAAATTATTGGAACAATGTTTTTCTTAACAATAGTAAAAACTCACCATTTCTTATTAACTTCATTGATAAACTGCTCAAACTCCTTCTCAACCGGTTGCAGACTCTCATCCGAATCATAACTGCTATCCGAACACCCGCCCAAGCTCTCTTCCTCATCACCCGTTGTAAATTATCTCTCACTACACCATCTAAAGTCCTTGCACTAAACCTAATATCACTTTTAACACTATTAACACTGTCTTGGATGACGTCGGGCAAGTCGGATCGGATGTCGGGCAGGTCGGATCGGACGTCGGGTAAGTCCGACTTGGTTGGTTCCTGCTTGATGTCCGTATCGGCTGTCCAGAGGTCGGGATTGCGGGCGAGGTGGCGTCGGAAGGCGTGTCTCCAAGGATATTTGCCGCTGCTGTGGTAATCCATTGATAGTTCTTTGGAGTTCTTTGCGCTTTCGTTTCGATGTCCTCCTGTAATTAAGATTGGTATGTTTAAGTTAAAATTTAAAATATTATTCCGTCTGTTTTGTTAAGAGAGAGTTTTAGAGCATACACCGTGATTTGCAGAAAAAGCTTCTTTAATACTGCGGTCCAGCGCCACCCATAGCAGAGTATATAGCCAGTAGTGATACATACGTGTGGCTGGTGGGGCTGGGGCGGGAAGGGCAGCGCGTGAACAGGTCGTGCAGCGGCGTCCGCGTGCGGTCCAGCGCCACCCATAGCAGAGTATATAGCCAGTAGTGATACATACGTGTGGCTGGTGGGCTGGGGCGGGAAGGGCAGGCGCGTGAACAGGTCGTGCAGCGGCGTCCGCGTGCGGTCCAGCGCCACCCATAGCAGAGTATATAGCCAGTAGTGATACATACGTGTGGCTGGTGGGGCTGGGGCGGGAAGGGCAGGCGCGTGAACAGGTCGTGCAGCGGCGTCCGCGCGGTCCAGCGCCACCCATAGCAGAGTATATAGCCAGTAGTGATACATACGTGTGGCTGGTGGGGCTGGGGCGGGAAGGGCAGGCGCGTGAACAGGTCGTGCAGCGGCGTCCGCGTGCGGTCCAGCGCCACCCATAGCAGAGTATATAGCCAGTAGTGATACATACGTGTGGCTGGTGGGGCTGGGGCGGGAAGGGCAGGCGCGTGAACAGGTCGTGCAGCGGCGTCCGCGTGCGGTCCAGCGCCACGCGCCCGCCGCGGCACAGGCGCCGCCGGGCGAAGCCGATGCAGCCAGACCGGAGGGAAGTCAGCGTGTACCTGTGAACACAAATAAGAAGGTCAATCACATGTTGAATTGGTAGGTCCTGGCTGTCATTTGAAGATCTTTGGCAGTCGTGACAGAAAGCCAGACAACCAGTCATAAAGAGTTCCTCGGGTAACTAACTGGTTTGAGAGGGTTAGACGGTTACCTAACCCGTACTACTGCACTCGTATAAATTGAAAGCCGAGCCCAACATTGTTGGGTACACATTTTATTTTACGGAATCTATTCCTAGTAATATTTCAAAGCTGAAGAGTTTGTTTGAAAACGCATATCTCCGGAATTATTGGTCCTATTTAAAAGTGATTACAGCGTTAGATAGCCGATTTATCAAGGAATACTATCGTCTACATTTTATCCGGGTTCGGAAAATAGTAATCACATAACAGGCGTGAAACTGCGTAAATTACTTTTTATCCGGGTACGAGAATAGCACCCACATGACACGAGTGGAACAGCTAGCAAAGAATATAAGTAATATAATAAAGAATGTGTTACCTATGCCTCTCATCCATCTCGTGCTCAAACATCCCGTCTTTGGAAGGATCATCAGGGTCCACGGGATCGCCGTACAGAGTCGACGTCGGCTGCAAATATAATGCTATATATTAAACACGATTAAAACTATTTCGTTCTATTCTATTTTTTTTCATGATGAACTTTTTCGATGTCGACGATTCTGCCACTGACGATTCAAATGAGAATAATTTCTATTTTTAGTTCAAAAAAGTTAAGTTTTTCTTGGTAATTTTCCACGGAATTGGTATGAACATTTAAACCTGAATGATATCACAGATTTTTACATCAAGCAATACAGTTATTTTGCTTATACATTTAAGATAGCAGTGGTGTTCTATCGTCAATTTGTAGAACGATTTGACACTTTCGGACTCGCACAGATTCCTTTGTCACAGAAAATATTTTGTGTGGCAACTTAACTTTCACACACTTAACTTTCTAGGTAATAGGTATCTACATATTTAGAAATCTGTGCTATAGGATCCATATTGTGTTACTTCTACCATATGCCAATGTGATGTATCTTACAAATGGAATCTAGGCACTAAGATCTTGAATTATTTCCAATATAAATGTAACATTATATCTCACCATTTCATAATAACAGCCGGGCTTGCGTCGGAAGGCGAAGGGCCCGTCGTCTGGCGGCGTGGCGGCGTCGGCTCGGCCGCTGCCCTCTTCCTCCGAAGAAGTGTACACGCCTGAATCTGTAATGTTACAAATATATCCACACTGTTATTTTTATTTCTTAGGACTCAAGTCACCAAGAATACTTCGATTAAGGTAAACAGCTGTTTATAATATTTTTTATAAATTACAATTATTATTTTTGGAGTTTTGTTTCTAAATCGATAGGATTCCCAAAAATACTATAAGTTCATTGTTAGAAAAGATTCTTTTGAATGATTTACGACCACTTTATCGGTGTAATTGGCCGTTTGAGGATCTTAAATCAATATTTTGACATGGCCAGTTTATAGAAAGTGCGGTAAGTAAATAGTAATAATATTTAAATTTAAAGAGTGATATTGAAAATATTGTACACTTTCGATAAACTGTATGTACCAAAATATTTTAAGAGGTTTAGAACTACCGTTCATTGTACCTTGTGACAAAACGTAGGTACCCTAATTTTCAAATTATTGAATGGACGAATGGTTGTAAATTTTAATATTTCTATTATAGAGTGCAGTATCCAGTACAAGAGATTAGATGCAGGAAACACATTAATATTAAACGGCAGTTTTACTTTTCTTTTCAGTTATCCTATAGCTTATTTAAAATCACAAAACAAAGCCTACCTGTATGAATCTTTATCCATATTATTACAAGATAATATTTATGAAGAAGAATATAAAGTCTCATTCATTGAATTAAACACTGAGACTATTGATTACTCAACTATTAAGTTAAAAATGTAAAACCCGATCAATACTACCTTTTAATTTCGCTCCTTAGAAGGATTTATAGTGAAAACCCTCGACACTATAGCTCATTATATAAATAAACCTAGTCACCTCAAAGGTTTATTTAGTACGTATAAGCGCCATGACATTTTAGCGCCACGACATTACAGCGCTACAACGTATTTGCGCCATGACATTTTGCGCCACGATGTTTTTGCGCCACATCGTGAAAGCGCCACGTATAAACTGATACGTACCTCGCAGCCCTGCACGGAGCCGACGACGGGATGCCTGTGTTTCCGTCTCTTGTACGGACGCTTTTCTCGCTGGAAGGCAACAGACTATCATGATATCTTACTCGCTTTTTTCTTACTTTAATATATGTATATAAAATTTGCTTTTTTATTTAGTGAAACATCTATTAGCGCGTTTAACACGTTCCCTACTTCCATATATTTTTATAAAAATGTATTCAAATTAGGCTGAAAAGCAGCACATTAATTTGAATATTAACTCGACGCTTTGAGTTGCGGAAAAACTCCCCATTTAACTTTATTTTTGGCTTATAAATACTTGAAAGCCTTAGTATTTGTGTGGGTGTGACGTATCAAAATACTTCGTAGTAAGTGCCTTTAGATGTTTCACTGTTAACCGGTCGACCGGTAATCACTTAAATATTTTTCGGTCTTAATCGGTAGGTCTTTAAGTTGCGAGTATCAAGCCCCATTTTCGTGCAGATTTCAAACACATTTTTTAAACACAGTGGCATTTCAATGAATCGATGTAATTTTTTCAAATTTTTAATCAATATACCTTTACGATTCGGTACATAATTCCTGCCACTGTTCCAATGTCTAACTTGTTTCTTAACATGTAAGGTCCATCATAGATAAGGCAACACAAATCTCCGATACATTGCAATATTTGTCTTTGGACGACTAATATAATTGACATTCATATACATTCGTACAAACGTAGCGAGCGATTTATGTACAAACTTATATGCATTTGTCATGCTAGGTACAAATATCACCGTATTTCGGAGAAGTGTTGCCATATCTACTTGGACCCTAAGACATAGAGGTGATATATCTGTGGGTACCTGTCGCGGCTGGTCGACGGGCGCGGGGGCGGCCGCGGGGTGTAGTGCGGGAGGGGTACGCCTCGCGACGGAACGACGACGACGTCAGCGGGACTGGAGTGTACGCGGGCCTGGAAATGGAAAGAATACATTTTTAATTACAAGATTATAGTGAAATTCAGGGTATTCGGAGAAGCTCGTGGCTTCTGGTACGATGTCCTCCTAGCTATATAATTGGCCATGGCGGCAGTTCTCATATTAGAAGATTAGCCAACTGCGCCGGACATATTATAGTGCAAGTGCAAGCATTCGCAGACACAGATGCACTCTTTATTCCTTCTCTCATAGTCCAATGGGACGGTAAGCCGACACGACCGGAGAAAGATCAGGAGAGACATTAACGAGATCTCCGATGCACAGGTGTGTTAATCACCAACTTCCAGGCTCCGGGCTGCTTTGTGAAAGTTTTAAACTCACAAAGCCCGTCCTGCGAATTTCGGCCCGTCCTGGGAATCGAACCCAAGATCTCGTGCTCAGCAGCCGCGCTTTAGCTAGCCCAACGAGGCAGTTGTCCAGGGTTGCCATGTGATGTTGGGCTTGCAAACCTTTGACAGACAGGATCCCGGGTAATGAGGGGACGTATTACACATACCTGGGCGGCGGGTCGGGCAGCAGCTGGTTGGCGAAGTCGCCGGCGGCGTAGCGGCGCTCGGCGATGAGCGCGGTGAGGCGCACGAGCTCGCGCTTGGCACTCTCGCGTCGCGCCACCAGCTCCAGCAAATTCAGTGCCCGAGCGAGATCACGACGGAGTTTCAGCATCTTCTCGTATGAGCTCTCGTCGTTTTTCCTGTAAAAGAATTAAGATTTATTGTTTAATGTGTGCAAGTTGGTGGTTTAAGCCAAAGACAGGAGTAGATTAATCATCATCGCTGATTGACGGTGAAGGAAAATATTGTTGAAAAAGTTGGACCAAAGTTTGAGCAAGCGCAGTTTTGGATGCTCATATCTTCTCTGTATGAAATGAGATGAAAGGAAACCATAACGCTTTGCAATTGTATAATTTAAATGTCAATCAACACATAGTCACACGTTTAAAATAATGTAAGCTTTTCTTCTTTGCTCTGGATGACACATAACAAATATCTGAAAACCATTAATTAAAGCAACTGTACTCTATTCTAGTGTCAGCTGTAGGTAGACGATTTCGTAAAGATTCTTATAATAAACTGAATGTGTTCGGCACTCACCTATTTTCCTAGTCTGCATCTTTTCCGTCCGCCGCCTGAACGCCAAATAGGGGTTATTAGAGGACTGGCCCGGCCTGTTCTCTGTTTTCACTGACAGGACCAATGGGTGTTGCTGTGGACAAAACAGTTCATGCAATCAATATTGGAGCGTCGGAGTCTTGTTAAATCTAAGGCAATTCTAATAGTCTATCCTTGTGCTCTTGGTTGCACCTGTCTCGGGTAACTACTTCCCGATCATGGATAAATAGTAGCGTATATGTCATACCGATATGTCAGCTATTTTATTGCCAAGTTTCACCAAAATCCATCCAAGTAGTTACTTACAAACTTTCGCAGAGTATTTTCATTTAATTAAAGATTCTGTCGGGATTCTAAAACTGTTATATTCCATTGCATCCCAATACCGTTTCCCCATTCAATTTTCTTGTCAATGGCAAAGATAAAACACAAAATAGAAAGGAGTTACCGTTTTCAAACATAACATACAAACACAAAATAACTAAACAATAACTTAAGTAAGTTTTAAAATGTGCAACTCACCGTATTGAGGCGCTTATTGAGCCAGTAATCGTACACGGCGATGACGAGGTCATCGTTCCTCTCCAGAAGCAGTTTAGCCTCGTTCAAGGTCACGACCGTCTGGCCTGAACTCTTCTCCAGTTTGTCCATCATCTGCTCGAATTTTAGCTCTGGAAATAAACAGAAGAAAATGTCAAGAAGTGTAGAAAGGATTGGATATGTTGGAGCGAAAATGATAATGTATTTATACGTGCCAATCCAGCTTTACAGGTATATTATATTGGAGACTATGGTTTCCAGGCCGAAAACATTTACGGATAGAGATGAAACGCAGGACCTGTAAATGTGTCCTTGCAAGCAAGTAAGTATCTCGTGTCATCAAACTACATCAAACATACCAGTTAGTATCACTATTTTAAAATTATTGTGGCTACATGCATCATACAATGCAACTTTTCTAAGTTTGTATGTACTTTCTTAGTATATCTTGGACATCAATGGCTGATAAAAGGTGAAGGAAAACATCTTGAGGAAACCTTGACTATCGCATTGAGCAAGCGTGGGGATTAATACTCAATCCTTGTCCGTGTGAGAGGAGGCCGCAGCCCAGCAGTGGGACGATAAAAGGCTGTAACAGTAACAGCGTATCTACATAGGCACCTTGTGAAACTTCTTCAGCTTTGAGTAGCTGTGGACCCCAAAGTGGTGACAGTAGGAGATTTTAATCTCCTACTGTCACCACTTCCTATCTGTTAGTAGTGGTTCCTGACCTTTTGTATTTTTCCACTTTGAACTCATATAGATGGTCATTCAGCCACAGAACGACTATGACCAGTTCTATCTCCCATTAATGAGCCAATACTTAATGCTACTGTTACTTATCCACTCGCTCCTCAAATTAGTCGTTAGTAGGTAACTACTAGTAAATAAATAACAATAATTTACATACGGGTGATTATGTATACCTGTGAGCTCTGGATGCCTCTGCTGCTTCAGCCAGCGCTCGTCGTCCGTGTCGATGTCGTATTCCGGCGCCTCTTGTTCCTCCCATAGCGCTGTAACAAATAAAAATACGTTTTGAATAATAGAATACATACAGAAATTGTAAACTTTTACTTAAATTGGTCTTTTCCTTTTAAAACTGCCTTTCTTTAACTTATATCTCAAATTCAACTTACAGTGGGTTGGAACGTTTCTGCATAACTACGTCCAATTATACCTTATATCATTATGTACTTCTCATAACACTAGGTCTGTGATCTTAAAAACTAAAATACTGCAGGCTTTCGAATCCTTAGAAACATCAAACACCTCTCAAAATCCCTTACATAATTGTAGATTCTAGAATATTCTGCCAAATAATTGTATAACGTAGTTAAAAATCCAACCTTATTCCGAAAAACCCTTATATAAAACAACGACTTCTAATGAAAAGGTTATGTAATCGGTATGGCTTGTTTGTATCACGTTTCCTGGAAAAGTGCGACCGTTAAATCAGTTACCCTCTTTTTCAGTTAATGAGCTATTGTTTAATTAAAGAATATGTATGTATTGTTAATTTTACGGGATACAATTAATTACATACCTATTATGCCATGCTATTTATAATTATCTCCAATTAATTAATGATTTAATATTGGGTGTAGATAATAAGCCGTTATTATACTCAGAAAATGAAGTAATTCTATCTGCCCATTTCTTGAGAGCTCAACGTTTATTGTCCTAATTTTATTTGGCATAATTATGTATGTTATTTGAACCCATATATTATGTATATAGGTTTAATATACCCATATCCCACATATTACTGCCCGCATCAACGGAGAACCGGGGTATTTGCAGTTTTTAAATAATTTTTCCTCATATACCAACTTAATAAAGAATACAGAAGTTATGCATATTACGGTAATTAATGTTTTTAACCCAACACACAATAAAACTGGTACATAATCCCGCAGCCCGCTACACGACAACTCCGCTCGGCGTCCGCCATGGTTCTACGAAGGCCGACACTCGACAGTGTAGAGAGCTCACAGCTGACAGCGCCGGCTAACGTAATCGCATCACCAGACGCGTGCGCAGACTTGATAAACACACACGAGGTTTTATGTCTCAAGATACCGAGTGGCATTTGTTTTGTTAGGGAATAAAATTGTGGTTTAAATTGAAAAATAATGTCTATAATGTCCGAAACAATTAGGTACGTTTGCGAACGTATGTAGAAACAGGCAATTATAATTGTCACTGGAGGCAACTCTTTAATTTAAAATGATCAAGTAAATCCCAAGATCAACCACAACATAAATCCATTTTTCTTAAAACTATTTACTTTGCAAATTGCGTGTAATAGTAAAGTTTGTTTAAGAAAGCTGACGTTTACTTAGTCCGTACTAAATTAAGTCCCAAAATATCGATGGGATTAACAAAAGTTAAGCCTAAAAGACAAAGGATGTAGAATCATCAACGTACAAAACTAAAGCTTATAAAACTATTTCATAACAACAACCGTATTATACATTTCCCCTAATCCCGCGGAGCAATTAAGAGTTAATCCTGGGCCGTCAAATAACCTCGCCAAGCGCGTATGTATATAACTAATAACTAGATAGTAGATAACATAAGCTGGGAAAGGGCAACAATAGCTAATTAATGTACTATACAAAGCGTTTGTATTCGGCTACTTATTACGTAAAATGGTAGTAAACATAAATTATGTAACTTTCCTATAGTCTATTTAGTAATCTGTGCATATAATTGGGTTAAAGTATATGTAGGAATAATCACATTTCTGTAAGTTATTCAAAAGAATCGTTACCAAATAGACATCCCCATAGAAATAGACCCTACTGGTATCTATAAAAATATAATGTGAATTTCTGTGACTGACGCCACGGGAACCAGCTAGTTTATTACAAAGACCTATGTTCACCGATAACAAACGTCTGTTTGTCTTAAAACAACTGTTTACTATGAATTTTCACGTTCAATTTTCAAAGTAAACTGTCGTTTTAAGAACATTTACGTTGTGGTTTAACTTGGCCTTATTCCTCCATACATCAAACATTCCCTTAATATTTATTCAAGAAACTATATGAAACAAAAATCAAAGTGGAAAGCATTTAATTGCCATTGAAAGCAATAACGCTACGTAATTAGGACAGACAGGTAGACAGGGCTGAAGTAGTGGCATAGCCAGACTATTCAATAACTAGCGTAAAGGGATTCGCTGCGGTTGGGGCACTCAGATCGGCTTTGGCAAACTATGAAATGCCTGTATCAACTGTACCCATATTGGGTTGATGGAAAGCTACGTGTATTAGTTATAATGTACAGCCTAAAGGGGAGTAGTAACTCAACTACATATTTTTCAAAATCCTTGCTATGTAATATTATAAATGCGAAAGTGTGTGTGTCTGGCATTTAAGCAAAAAGTACTAAACAGATTGAAATGCCATTTTGAACACAGACAGTCTAGAACCAGAAATATATAGGGCATAGGTTACTTTTATACAGATGCGGGATATAGTTCTTTTGGACCATGGGTGGATCCGTGGGGACAGCTAATTATGGTAAAAGAGAACATCGAAAATCCATAGAGCAAATCTGCAAAAGACTATGCACAAGCATGATGAAGCCAGAACACGGATACGAACTAAAACTCACGTGTCAGAATTCAAAAGGTTGCTCCCCTTTAAAGAAAAAACGTTCATAACAATGTAAAAGAAATTCAACTTATTCAGAACTTCTAAAGCTTCCGCTTGTTTCCCAAGGTTTTGTTTAAAAACAAATAGAAAGAGAAATTGGGACAAAACAAGGAAAACGTCATTTTGTAAGGTAAAATGAAATTATTTTTTGTTAACTTTTTAATTTGAGGTGGGAATAGAATTTCGAAATACATTTTCAAATAAAAGTGGACAACTCTTGCTAACAAGTTTTTTAGGACTTCAGCTCTAGAACTTTCATCCCTTTTCGTTTTTACTTTTTAATATTAGGTACACTTTGAACCCAATTTCGAAAATCAAAGGTAATTCCAGTCAAAACACTCATAAATTCTAATAAAAAATATTATGTTTATAGGCACACTCAAAATTCAATTTACGAGCCATTTCTAATGTTGATTTTACTTCAAACAGTAAATAGGTCAAAATAATTTAATTTTCGCCTTGTTTTTCGACGGAGACCGAAAATGTTTCATGTTTTTGTTTAATTTTAATTATATTTAAGCAACATCGAAAGACTTTCAATTAACGACCAATCTACGCAGTCTTTACATTTCAAATTAATTTTACCACGAAAATAATTACATTACAAAAAAAAATCTCACGACAAAAATATCTTCGGACAATTTACTACGCGTGCGTCCATCCTTATCACCCAGACATACACATACAATAGTTTACTTACACGCACACATTTGCAGAGCAACACACACAGACTCAAAGCGGTTTTGCTCGGTTCCTCAGTAATTCATCTAGCGCTAGCAATTGCTTTTATTGTAAAGACTATTTTGTCAGTCTCAAGTATTCCGTAAGGTCGTTGTTAACGCTGATTCTTTGCTAAAAGTGATTTATTGGACTTTAATAGACGCACAGGTTTTTGGAGATTTCAATAGTACAGGTAAAATTGTCCTTTACTTGCCGGGTCTGCGGGTTTGTTCGAAAGTGTTACCCTGGTACACAAAGGGCTTAAGAAGGAACATGGTGGAGTTTTAGTCAGTTAGAGTCTGACACTCCCTCACGCTGCACCCACAGCGGGAGGGGTCATATGATAATTCCACAATCTTTTATAAAGTACTAAACATATAAGACCACATTCGCTTTATATAAACTAGACATATAGATACTGTTACTAGGACACAATCCAAAGGAAAACCATGACGTAAGCTGAAATAATCTTCATGACGTAGATGTAACTGTAAGACGGTAGATTATAATTATAATCAGTTGTCACATTTTGCGAAGTCCTATGACCCATAATAATGATGACTCTTTAAAGAAGAATATGCTAATTAGGATCCCGTTTAGCAACGCGGGTTTGGTAAAAGTACATCTTCAGGCTGTCATTGAACATCCTTGGCAGTCGTCTACGGGTAGTCAGAAGCCAGTAAGACTCCAGTCTAACCAAGGGGTATCGGGTTGCCCGGGTAACTGGGTTGAGGAGGTCAGATAGGCAGTCGCTTCTCGTAAAGCACTGGTACTCAGCTGAATCCGGTTAGACTGGAAGCCGACCCCAACATAGTTGGGAAAAATGGATGGATGGATGAGGACACCTTCAGACACCATTCCCATACTTGGTACACCTTTTCAGGTTTGAAAACTAAACTAAAGAGAACAGAGAATGGATTGTGCTGAAGACGAGTAGCCTAGAGTTGGACTGCATACTGAGAAAATTTCAAACAGAATCGTATAAAAGCCAAGGATATTTTTATATACATCATTTTAACGGTACATAATGCAAATCAGATACATAAACGTTGTTGCTACGTCGTTCAGTCATAAAAATACGACAAGAATGAGTCATTGAAGATTTTCTTGGTAACACTAATGATAATGGGCTCGTAAAATCGATCCGATATGGACGGGATGAGATTTAAATGGCTGCTCTGCCCACATAATATCTATGTGGTTAATATGAGAGGCAAGAGAAAATCTTCATAGTTTTATGATTATTTTACCTGATGAGGAAAGCCTTATTTTAAAGAATATCAGTAGTAACCACTTGGGGCTGAAAATGGGAGGAAATTATGAGACAAATAAGTAGGTATTCTAGGGTTAACACAAAAGCCTTAATTACCCTAACGACACGTTGGCTTAAACATAGTAATTATATGTACTAAAAATACCAGTATAATAATTTCCCGAACTTACTTTAATCCGCTTTGTGAAAGATCACAAAGAGAGATCACTAATCGAAATCGAAACCTTACGAGCTCTGCTCGCAATTAATTTATGAAAGAACCACCTACGTCAGGAAAAACTATTAAGAATGATGGTATTTGATAATCCTACTAATATTATAAACGCGAAAGTTTGTATACATGGATGTTTGTTCCACCTTCACGGTGAAACTACTGGATGGATTTTCAGAATCAGAATCAGAAAAACATATAGGCTACTTTTTACCCAAATGCTGGAGTAATTCCCGAGGAGAAACCACAGGAGGAAACCAGAATTGTATGCGCACAATAATTGCTAACCATCAGGTGTGATAGTTGCAAAAACACCAAAAACCGGCACACGCCAAAACAATTATGCAAATAAATCCATTCCCGTTGTAACCCGAGATTCGATTAAACCCAGCATATGAAACATCAAAACATTTACATACGCATCAGGTTTGAGTAACCACCCATATAAATTTTAAACAGGTAACAAAACAAGGGTTGAAATACCCCTTCACTAATAAATAACGCTCAATCGGCAGGAACAATAGCCCAAAATGAAAAGAAACAAGTGCGAGTCGGATTCGCGCACGAAGGGTTCCGTACCATCCAAACTAATATTCTATATACATATATTTATGGATATCAAGCAAAATGAGCAAAAATCACGTTTGTTAAAAGTTTCCCCGAAAGCGGCAACAGAAATACATCATCTGTGAAAATTTCAGCTCTCAACTAACACGGTTCATGAGATACAGCCTGGTGACAGACGGACGGACGGACAGAGGAGTGAAAACAATAGGGTCCCGTTTTACCATTTGGGTACGGAACCATAAAACTGCAATTTTAACAAAGGGTTCTGTACATCGGGTTTTAGGTATCAATTTCAATATCCGGGGTGCTATGAAGAATTTATTCAAAAATGAATTCTATTTGTTAGACTTTAAGTTGATTTATTGATTGTGTCGTGATATTATGAGTGGGTGGTCAGACAAAACAGATGGCTGTGTTGTGAAATGGCTTCCATAAACGAAGGTACATCGTTCATGGTAAAGGATTTGAGGCAATAGTACTCCTACATAGAGTTTACGTTATGCAAACAAAACACTTCTGGTCTGGGAGAGGCACTTCGGGCTTCGGTAAAGCCGTTTCAAAAGGCTTTAGCAGAATATGTACTCAAATTATGTACAATATGTACAGACTATATTACATTTTGTGATAATAATAATAATACACCTGCCTGACGCGGTTTATCTGTAAATTCATATAAGTCAATTTTGGCTACCTATCAAAACAAAATCTGAAAATCTGGACAACCATTTTTACAAGAGATCTATAACCATTACTATGGACATCATAAAGGGAATTGGGCCAAAATTATGAACCCCAAGCCGTACGCGTCCAACAATGAAATCATTTTTCAAATCAGTTCAGTAATTTTGGAGCCTTTAGATAAACTGGAGAATCGTGCTACCTTTTTCCATTAGAATTAGCCAACGCCTTCGCATACGAACAAAATATACTACGTGGAGTTTATTGACCCCAAAATGTTGCAAATAGACGACCTTCCCATCCCTTTGAGAGTTCAAAGAGATATTCGGATGCGAGGGACGATATTAGCTCGCATGGGGTGCAAATTATATCGGACTGTTTTCCTTATTAAGAAGTGGATATTATGACAAATGTTTATCAGGAAACTAATTTTAGTAATGAGTTTTATGATAGAAACATGATACATGATGTTGTCAGTGAACCAACTGCCTAGTCATTTCCCAACTAAGTTGGAGTCGGCTTCCAGTCTAACCGGTTGTAGCTGTGTACCGGTGTTTTACATGGTGCGTCTGCCTATCTGACTTCCACAACCCAGTCAGTCACCAGAACAATCCGATACTCTTTCTCATGACTGGTTGACAGATTTTCTGGCTTCTGACTACCCGTAACGACTGCCAAAGATGTAAAATGACAGTCAGGACCCACCAATTAACCGCCCTTCCGAAACACGAAAACAATAGAAAACAAAAGACGTTCAAAGAGTCAACATGGTTAGTTTTGGCCTGCCTCTGCAGCGTACCACATGAACACAATGCGTGAACTAAATTATACGTTTTAATATAAAACGGGATAAAGCACATATATTCTGATATGTGATAACGTAATAATGTGGTGTGAAGTCGTAATTTCCCTCGGGCAGCGTGGGTAGGGTCCACGGCGTAATATAATATCGTAATATTGCCATATCATAGCGTTTTCGATAAAGCATTCGGAGATAAGACCGAATATCGGGTTATTAAAGGAGTATAGCTCAAAGTTACGTTTATAGGTATGGACATAATATAATGTTTATCTGTTTCCCACGTCCTTAGGGATTGGCAGCAAAGGCTTGCAACTTAAAAGCATCATTTGAGGGTACCAAATCAGTCTGTCATTCAGGGCGACCTATATTTGAGCAATGTTTAGCTTTAGAAATGAAATTCTACGAAAGAAATTCTAGAGATATGAAACGCCACTGATTTTGTAGTTACAGAGATTATCCCTATACATATCCTCATTAAGAACTCCTATCTTCCCTTAATCAGTCACATACGTGTTTCAAAGCCAGGAACATGTACTCCTGCTAAATCAATTCGAGACACAAACACATAAATTAGCTCAACCTCTAAACATACATACGTATAGACCACACAACAGCATGGATACGCCAATCAATTAAACTTTCATATTACATTCGATTCGACCTTGTCGCGTCAAACCGAGTGCTGTAAATTGATGTCAAACGGCACGTCAAAGTGGTGTCAAATCAAGTACTGTGTAGAAGCATTGGGACTTACAATCTCGATTGATTTATGGTTAGTTTCATCTGGACCTATTCCATCTTCTTTTCTTTTTATCGAGTGAGCTGCAGGTTTTATTAACCTAACAAGCTTGACTTTCTTTGACGTGGAATTCACCAATTTACATATTCTATGATGAGAAGAAAAGTTGCTAGTCGATATAAACTACATAAAACCGTGTTCGCCTAATGCTCCTCATCGTCAAATGAGTCCAGTTGTTTAGGGAGATTGAAGCAGTTTCTTAACTAAGTGAAATAAATCTGATTATGTTTCTTTAGCTACCCAGGGAGGAATACCTGCTTGGATTTAGAACATCAGTTGTCTTGAAAATATGTAGTTTAACATCATAACAGAACAAAACCAACATGACCATATGGCTTTTTAACAGGGGAAAATCCTCATGGACTACCCTCCACCTGGGGTCGGTGGAGGGTGTGCCGGACTCTTACCGGCTAAAACCCACCCAGTGTTGCCACCAATTACCTTGTGTCGAGGGCACGGGTATCGCCTAAGCAATGACCATATGGCTTCACCTACTCAATCCGACTAAATGATCTCTTTCTTGAAAATTAAAGAGATCGGAGTAATCATGAGGGGATCAACATTTAAAACATTTTAAATGAGCCTTCGAACTTAAAAACACCAGCTCATTCGAAAATATTAATCCAGTCCACCAATTCGCAAGCAAGCAATTTGAAGACAGATCGGTGTCAAATCTATCAGGAGAACCCTCGAATGGAAGACCCACTTGACCCATATCTAGTTGTTTGGCTATTTACTATAGTCGAACTGTTAAGTTTCGATGAAGCCGTTGAAACAGTCGTGTATTTGTTTAGTTTTGGGATTGACTGTTCCTGTTTACGTATTAAGTTTGAGAGGAGATAGAAAATTTAAAATATTGGCCATGAAAGTAGATAATCGTTTGTTTTATCGACAGATTGAGACCTTTAGACGTGATAGATAAATTGTAGGATGAGAAGGAGATAAATTAATTTCAAATGAAATCAAATCAATTTTAAATGCCATAAACGTGAATGTATGTTTAGTGCACATGTTTGTTACACTTTCACACAAAACTACTGATTTATTTTGAGAATACCATCGTTATATTGCATAACATCCGAGTGATACATAGGCTACTTTTATCCATATGCAAGAAGAAGTTCCCTCAGGACGTGGGTGAAACCGCAGACTGAAGATGGTATGAAATATTACAACGGCATAGGCATAGAAATACAATTGAAAACGGTTTTATTTATAGAACTTAAAAAGGAACACGACACAATACAACATTTCTGTTCATAGCTCTTGGAGTAGAAATCCCACAAGAGCGATTTCTATTTATTAATGGAAATGGAATATATCGATTGCTTTGCGGTTTCGGCTATCCGATACGTCTGCGTATCTGGCAGATTGTTCATGCTGGTTCGTTGCTTTTACTTGTCAGTTCAATATTTGAATTTACCCTTTATATTAAACTAGTTACAGAATTTGTCAGTACAATTTTGCTATAAAACGGCAGATGACATCAGAGATAGACGTAGGTGAATACTTTCCAAGGATATTGGATGAAATCGGGAAACTGGGAGTAGTCTATACTTTTGAAACCTAACAGAATTTCCCTCAACTTAAGCTTTGCGCACCCAGATAAAAAGTGGATCTATCTATACCATAGACTAACCTCCCCACTCAGAGACATTTAATGGTTAAATAAGCCATTCCTTAGTGAATGATTTGTATGACATTCCGTCACTAAGGAGTGACTTAAGTAATCATTAAATGTCTCTGAGTGGGGAGGTTAGACTTACTGGATAAATGGGCCATTCAGCGCGGAAAGTATTTTTGAATCAGATATCATACCAGTATATTCTAAGATTAGTTCCTTGACACAAACAAACTCATCAGCTTCATAACATTACTACCTAGAGATATTTTGACGTAAGATGTAAAATCATAACATCAGTAGGTATATATATTTTGACGTATGAAGTAAAAACGTGGCTAGAATATGAATCGTCGTAGCTTCAATGAATAGGTGCAATAAATACACGTAGGTGCCACGAGTCGGGTTGCCAACGTGATTAACTGGTGAAGCTGGCTGATACTGCCAACTATGACTAACGGTTTAGTTTAAGAACATTTGTTATAGTTATTTAGTAGTTAGGATTACTAATAGGTTTACGTCACGCTTTTTCAAACGTGGGTAAATGGTATCATAACGACAGATCTGTTTCAAATCGCATCCCTGATAATAATCGTACCTATTTTTCAGGGTTCCGTACCCAAAGGGTAAAACGGGACCCTATTGTTTCGCTCCTCTGTCCGTCCGTCCGTCCGTCACCAGGCTGTATCTCATGAACCGTGATAGTTAGAGAGTTGAAATTTTCACAGATTATGTATTATTTCTGTTGCCGCTATAACAACAAATTGACTGAAAATGAATTGAAAACTAAAATAAATATTTTGGGGGCTCCCATACAACAAATGTGATTTTTTGCTCATTTTAAATAATGGTACGGAACCCTTCTTGCGCGAGTCCGACTCGCACTTGGCCGGTTTTTTCTAATTCACATATTATATATGGTATATGTTAACAGAAAATATGATTCCATATATTCTACCAATAAACAAATGAAAGTGCTTTTAGGAAAACTATGAAATGTGTCCAATACAATTTCATTTAGCCATTTTCCGAGAAATTTTAGGAAATAATATTAATTTACTAGGAACTCGGTAAAAGTATACAAAATACACATTCGCTCTGACAAAATAAAACATTAATTATATGAGAGTCTGTGTTTGTTTTACGAACGTTAGCTAAATAAATATACCGTGTCTCCGGCAATATTTCAGGGTAAACGTTTGTTTTATGCCCGTAAATAATTTTGTATTGTACAAAGTTGTGTGTAAAGGGATGGTTAGGTTTATATTTACATACTAGCTTCCGGAAGCGGTTTTACCTGCGTACACAGAGAACTATCTTCTTCCTAGTAGTCTTTCTTGATAAATACTATGTTAACACTGAAATATTTTTCAAATCGAACCAAACGTTCCTCAGATTAGTGCGTTCAAGCAAACAAACTCTACAGCTTTATAATAAGAGTATAGATATGGCAGAATGTCCCTACATTTACAAGCCATGTACAAAAACGTAGCCAAAAACTAAAACTTAAAAGCCGAAAATACAAATATGGGTGGTGCTTTTAGAAAATGGTTCAAAGAAACTGACCCACATACCTGGTACGTGTGTAGACAGATAACTAATACGGGCTAAAACCTCGTCGGAAAAATTGGTAGAAAAACCAGCTAAAGCTTAGATTTTCTAGCGACTCTTATATGTCACCAGTATATGAGATGGGGTTTATAAAATCTGTTCCTAGATAAGAGCAGAAGTTACTACTATGACTACAAGAGGACAAGCATCTATACATATGACCAGGATCCCGTTTTTATCTTCATACCTAATTTAACCACGACTGAACACTTCTGTCCTCAAAAATTACGTAAGTAACTTCCGTAAATTTTAAGCGCGATGCGCGACTTCCACTTCATTAGTTAGTTTATCTTAAGTTAATTACGTAGCAAAACTTACAAGTGCAAGGGCGGCCTAAGAAGAAACACATCTAAATGACCAGAATCCCTGTCTATCTTCATATTCACATGTCTATCTTTCAAACACTGTCAACTAAGGGTGGTCGGTCACACTACGCGACTTGGAAAACAAGATACGCCTTACAATTTTCCTATTAAAAGCCAGACAATGGCTATATCAATATAATAAATTGAATTTAATTACACACAGGGCACCCTTTGTGTTCGATATTGAAAATAAACTTGTAGGGAGTCCGCAGGCAGTCTGCTGGGAGTTTATAGGGGAGGGCTCTATGATTTAATTAAGAGTTTTCAAAGAACGGCGTATAGGATTGTTTTTACTTTTAATGTGACAACCATTTTATGTTAGACATAGAAGTAATTTCCATATTGTTTAGTTAAGTATATGTAATTAATAGCTGTTCCCGTAACCGGATAAAACTTTTGTTCAATAGGATCAGTATTTTTGTCGAAAAACCTGACAGACAAAGTTACTTTCTCATTATCTTTATTTCTATTCTATAAATAAGAAAACCATAACCATAATATGAATTAACCTTTTAAATACTTATCGAGTACAAAACTTCTGAACTAAAAATAACATGATTAATAGTTGTTGATCTTTATGAAACTTTACTTAAAAGTAAAGAAATAAAAAGCTTATCATCTCGTAGCAATTAAAACGTGGAAAAACAACTACATAAAGAAAACTGCTTCGGTGACAAAAACTTGATCCTCAAGTCAGATAGAGCTATTCAATTTTCCGTCAGGAAATTGTGAATAGCCGAGCAAAGATTTATATTAAAAACTTCAAGTGAATTAGGACTTACTAGTCACTTTGAGCTGATAACAAGAAAGGACACGACTTAATAAATGATCTTACTCATCTAAGAACTAAATAAAGTAATAGGTATAATACCTAACATTTTAAAATTGATTGTCCGTTTATAACATAAATACTCTGATATTACTGAACTTATCACTATCCCCGGGTGTGTATCAAAGGCTATGAGCATTGAGCATATTTTGTCCAGTCCGGGAATGGAATGCGGGCGCAACCGCGAGAAACCTTAAGCTTATAAATAGACCATATACTACTCAAAACATACTCTACAAACATGAAAATTTTCTAAATAAATTTTCACGTAGATTTCAACCCTACACTTCAGTAATAAGGTTGAAAACACGAGAAAACTTGTCGACCATTCATTTTTCATATAGAGCACACAGTTGGTAAAAATGTACTTAACTAATTATATACCTCGAAAAAGTGACCTAAATAAAAAGAACTTTGAAAAGGCTTGTATGTATAAATGAGCAAGGGCTATTTAAAATTAACATATGTATATTATTTACGAGTATGTACGGTACGCTCGTTAACTGAATACTCGACGAGATTCCGACGATGCAGAATGCTGGCTGATGACTAATGGAAGCCGCGAAATGTATAAAAAATGTGGTGATGTTTGTGCAGGTGTATAAAAGACGGGTTCCGTACATAAAGTAGCACTGTTATTTATACGTAGTAGTACAACATCATAGGAAAATAAGACCTAAGTTTGTAGCATGAAGGCTCCAGAACTACTGAACCGATTTGAAAAATTCTTTAACTGTTGGGAGGCTACACTATCCAAGAGTGACGTAGGCTATATTTTGCCCGGGTACGAAAGAAGTTCCCTGACTGCGGGTGAAACCAATATCTCTTATTGTTACTGTTACAGCCTTTTATCGTCCCACTGCTGGGCTGCGGCCTCCTCTCATACGGAGGATTGAGCATTAATCACCACTGGCTCAATGCGGGTTGGTGATTTCGGATTATATAATCCAGGTTTTCTCAAGAGTGTTTTCCTTCACCTTTTATCAGCCATTGGCGTCCAAGATAAACTTAGAAAGTACATACAAACTTAAAAATTGCATTGGTACTTGCCGGAACTGGAATCGAACCCACACCATCATACTCGAGAGGTTGGTTCTTTACCCACTAGGCCACCACGACTTACCGATATCAAAAATAAGACATTCAGCAAGTTCAGATATCTCATACAAATTATTTTAAGCCAAAACGATTTTTCAAAGGCGACTTCCTCATTTCTCTACAGAACCCTAACTCACCCGTATAAAATACGTGCGGTTTCCACAGCACTGCTAGTGGTTGTAAAACTTGATGTCTTCAGTTCTATCTTTATCTTCATTGCAATGTTACGTAGAGGTTAACAACCGGTCACTATTGTCCGATGCTTTATCGATGTTGATGTAGGCTACGTTATTTAGTTAATCGATTATGTAGCCTTGGCCTTTGTTGTTTCAGGGTTAACTGTCCTGTTCTAATTGAGGTGAAAGAGGTCAAGCTAGTTAAATTACCTTCCTTCTTTTAACTATACGAGGGTCACACTGAAAGTTTTAGAACTGGCCACTTATAAACAATATAATAAAAAATAATTCTAAAATTCGAAAATAGGACTCTTTACCAATATTACTGAGTATATATTTAATTCATTTGTCATTTGTTTTACGATTTGGCGGCAAATTGAAAATTGTCTGTGTCACGTCAACATGAATTTAACACGAGAAAATTTTCGTGCAATGATTTTTTATGACTTTCGATGTCATTTAAGTCAACAAGAAAGTTATGATAGACTACGATTGGCCTTTCACGATGAAGCCCCATCTCGTGCGACTGTTTACAACTGGTTTAATGAGTTTAAACGTGGTCGCACTAATCTCACTGATGATTTACCTGAGGGACGGCCTTCTACGGCGACGACTGAAGATTACATCTGTGTTGTGCGGCGTATGATAGAGACTGATAGAAGAGTGACCTATCAGCAGATTCGGACAAGCTTAGGCATCGTTATGAGTCAAGTGCACAAAATCCTCCACGAACATTAAGCGGTCAGGAAGCTTTGCGCCTGGTGGATACCTCATAATTTGACTGAGGCTCAAAAACTCCATAGTGTGGATTGGTGCCGTAAAATGATTAAAAGATTTAACGGAGGTGACTCAAATGCTGTGTTCGACGTACTAACACTACAATAAAACATATAATAAAACGAATAACTGGCTAATGTAACCAGATTCTGATTTTCTAAGAACTTTCAGTTTGACCCTCGTAGTATGTATTTCCTGCCTGGGATTCTGTTTAACTTATTTTTGTCCACTCGCTTCAAGTTTTCAAATGCCAAAATACGTCTTAATCGATTCAATGAATAGAATGTTTCATTTGAAATCGGCTCCACACGTCTTTTCTTCCATATTTCTCCGGCTAACGTGATTTCATTCACCGCGAAGGAGTTACAAACTACTTTGTAATCAATATGCATATTAGTTTACAATACAGGATAATATATTATTATCCAATATCCACATAGCCAAAGTTAGATGCTCTGCTATTCTCCCGAGGGAGTTTGAACTATGTTTGGAACCATTGCCTGTGAATACAAACAATCTGTATTTCATAGCCCATGGGAGTATTATTCTATGGCACAATCAACTGTGATTGCAAGCCAGCATAGGTGGATATTCAGGCTGCATAATATGAGTATAGAACTTGGGAATATACCTGGAAATGCTTGTTTATTAAGAGACATATTCAGAAGACTACATTTGAACAAATCAACATGACCGGAGAGAGATCAGGTGCAGGACCGACAAGAACATGCTTTCCGATGTACGGGTGTATCAATCACCAACTTAAAGGCTCGGGGCTGCTTTGTGAAAGTTTCTAAAGCACTTTCGGCCTGACCCGGGAACTGTACTCGAGACCCCGTGCGCCAGAGATGTCAGCAACCCAGCGGGGCCAGAAGAGCCAAGGAATGCCGGGGCTGCAGGATTGTTCGAAAGAGTTACCGCGGCCCAGGTACATAAAAGGCCTTCGACGGAACACGACGGTTTTAATCAGTAAGAGTCTGACACTCCCTCACCGCTGCACTGTGTTTTCAATAGAACAAGCTAGCTAGACAAAAGTCACTGTCGAATTTCCTGGAATTTATCACATGAGCCTAGAGCCACATAAATGCATGTCCCAATTCTAAGAATTGTTTTGCTTCAATGTCAACTACTGGTAAGATAATGAGGGCAGTATAAAAGAGAAGAGGTAAAATTACTTATTTCTTGCATTTTGCGCTTATCGAAGTAACAACATATGACAGTGAGTTTAAGTTTTTGAAAATGTTAGTGATGGATCTTCAAGTAAAAGGTATGTACTTTTCAATTCTAGTTAGAAAATAGATATACTTTCACCGCACTGTTTTTAAATACCTAGAGTTTTAAAGAGTATGTTATTTTTGGTCAATTTTCTGAATTAATTGGACTAGAAAGTACTTGTACCCTTATGTACCCGGGCTGAAAATGATATGTATTACAGCCATATCTGTGAGCTTTATATTTTACTCATTTTGATCCGCGCATTTGAGTGCAACTTTGTCATTCTGTCTGTTGTTTCAGAATACGAGTTCTCAGTCTCAAAATTGAGTTTTTGATGGATGGCAGAAACATCCCAAAGAGAATCGTAATAGTAGACTATATGACTTTCTATCGATGAAACGTGATCTTGGGAATATCACGGAAGCATCTGCGCGGGAAATTAAAATGACAATTGGAAGATTGTCATCCAAATTTGTAGAGAAATGGGGAAAGTTCTGGAAAGCGTCGCGATCGTTTTCTGACTAAGAATTCTGAGTGGTTATCTGGTGATTTTACGTTCAGAGTATCCATCTACTACTCAGCACCATCATCATCAAGTAAGACTTCGGTTTCTGGGCGTCCATCGGTGGATTTTACTGAAGCTAGTGAAAAAACGAAAAGGAGGCGCGTGGACGACCTTCTTCGAACACGGGATGTAAACCAGTTAGTAGTGGCTGCTGAACTATCAGTGCGATTGTCTGGACATCGGAACTTCTGTGATTAAAGATGCAAGTCAAAGTCCTGAAAAGTGCCAAATAATGAAAGCAAGTGTGGGTGTACGCGAAGAATCGAGATGTTTGTCAAAGGAAGAGGCTTTGGCATATTACGTAGATGCCAAATCTTTAAAATGCCAAATATTTAAAATCTGTAACTCCTGGTTCATCACTATCCCTTATAAGCAAATGGGGGTGCTATGGAAGTTCCAGTCATAATCAAAATCAAAACTCATTTATTCAAACTTGGCTGCAAAACAGCACTTTTCGAACGTCAAAAAAAAAGTCATAGTAGTTTTTATCAAAATATCAGTAGAGCTCTAAATAATATTGTACTAATCAATTTATAAGAATGTGTACCTTATCTAACTTTATTATTAGTTAAAAAATATTGATAAAAAGTACTAATAGTGTCCCATTGTGTAATTAGTAGCTAGACTATTAGTAGTTGAGTATTTTATGACTATTGTTAATTTTATTTATTGTTGTCTTTTAATTTTCCGTCATAAACGAAATATCTTTTGTCATTTTTTGTTTTTTTGGTGCACGTGACCCTCCCTACCTCTTTTTATTTGGGTGTTTGGTGCTAAAACCGCATTAGAATATCATAATAAAGCCATACGAAGCAAAATACCCCAATAAATAATTTTGTCTAGCTAGCTTGTTCTAATGAAACCACTGTGCGCTGCACAGCGGGATCTTTGTCGTCGTTAAAAAAGACCCGTGCGCCGAAGTCGCGCTATGCGACCACTAGTCCAAAGGTGCCATACCTCCCATTTCAACAAATTTCAAAACACGGTCGAAACGAGCTCAATAGTTTTATTTTACTACTTCCCTACACTGCTAGACTGTAGTAGTTAAATACAAACTTCTTCGTGCTAATGAAAACTATAGAGCAGGTAATGTATGAAAGTTTCCGCAACTGGTTTCCGAACTTCATACCTACCAGCGTTTATGAGTATTGAGTACGTTTATGTTAAGAGTTTGTTAACATTTAAACTTGTTTATTGGATTTATGATTGCTTTTAAGTTTAAGACCTGGTTGGACCACATAATAACGATAACCAGACGTTTACTTCTGCCCATTGAGCAAATTAGCGATTTGATAACTGAAAATTTTCGGTCATCGTTATAGTTGAATGGTATCAACTCATCGTAAGCTTCTAGTGGTCGCATGTTTCGATTTTTTTTAAGTTGTAGATCCTTGAATCAGAACAAAAGTTACACCTTATAACATTCTTTTGTTTACGGAGACCAGCCATCCTCCGAACCTTTTTCCCAACTATGTTGGGGTCGATCTCAAATCGATCTCAGTGGCGTGCACTTGAAGAGGCCTATGTCCAGCAGTGGAGTGCGATAGGCTGATGATGATGATGATGTTGGGGTCGGCTTCCAGTCTAACAGGATGTAGCTGAGTACCAGAGCTTTACAAGAAGCGACCAGATGACTTAGTTAGTATATCTTAGTATACAAACATTAAGCATATGGTTTTAATGTAAATTGTACATGTACGTACATACATTAGACTTGTATTTACTGTATATAGTATTGATGCTTAGTCACTACTTATCAAGTCTGGTATGACTAATCTATTGAGGAGATCAGACAAGGGAGAATCAATGGAGTGTAACCGAATTGATATAGCATCATGTACGTAGTTAAACATGTTTTTAACGATACACTACATTTTGCCGTCATCGAGTTTCTTCTCCAAAACGAATCTCTCTCAATTAAATGTATCCAGTAACCTAGAATTTTATAATTTTGGAAAGCTTACAAAATTGAGCATAATTGCGTTCAAACTTTCCGTTGTAATAATTACTTAAAATTACTACCAATTAAGGTATAATTAGGAAGACTAGCTATTGTCACAATTCTTGAAAGTCGCTATTGATTACGTGAAGGATAAATGGCTTGCAAAACCAACTATTAATTAACTAAATATTCTGTACCAAACACAGATTAAAATATTGTAGACCAGACTAGATATTTCATATAGAATGGTTCTTTATTTGTAATCCTAACGAGAAAGTATGTCTTCAGGTACACATTAAGGCAATTTCTTTTAACTAGTTGAAAAGAACCGAAGCTATGGAACACTAAGGACTCAAAAAGAAACAGAAAGCAGCGTGCAAAAGCCTTGTACATCTGTTCTATAACTACAAGCATTATGTACAACATACATAAAAGAACGATTAAAATCACCCAGTTTTATACCTATACATAGGTATACTCGTACACATATGTCATGTGCACAAAAGCTTTTAACCAGAGCATTCAACGTGAACAGTTGACGACCTGCCCTTTGGGTGCGTCCGGATTAAATATAGCTACAGATATTTTATTCTGCATTTACGTTACAAAGCCAAAATCGAATTAAAATGTGTTTCCGTAGTGAAAAGTGGGACTGTTATGATTTTTGAATCCCAATAGCTGATTTTGCAAACCATGAAATTCACATAACATTATACAGAGGAAAAATTGTATGTTTGTTTGTTTATCATGGATAAACTCAAAAACTACTGGACCGATTTACAAAATTCTTTCACCACTAGAAAACTACATTATCTGCGAGTAACATGGACTATATTTTATTCTAGTACGGGAGTAGTTATTATAGGACGCGGGTGAAAAGCAGCGAACCGTGGTAAATATTTCGAAATTAACTTTTGTACCAAAACTGTATCCCTATTTTAACACAAGGAAAAATAAAACAGGATTTATTCATCTGCTATCAATTTCAAACAACCAGGAAAACTGTACTGGTGCGTCGGTATTATAAAAATGCAACAACACACAATTACGTACTCTGTTTACCGATACAGCCGTTTCCGAGTAACGATAGGTACATACAACAAGACAGATGTTACGCGTCATATGGCGTGCAATTGCGACGCCAACGTCCGGTAGAATTGCGAGCTTTCTATATATTAAATTATATTTTATTTTATTTAGTTCAATAACATTAAGTCTTGATACTGGGTTGGGGATAGAGGAACAATTTGAGCAGGTGCATAACTTTTACTTTTCTCAGGGTCAAAAGGTCACTTTGAACATCCCTTTAGTCAGAAAGAACGAAAAATATAATCATTGTATCCTAGCATAGATATATAGCTATGTATAACGTATGTACCTATGCTTTTGAGGTTAAATTTCTGTCTATTCTAGGTCTATTTGCCTGGAGACGGATTATAAAGCAAAATTGTTTGTTCACGCACCAATCTCAGGAAAGGTTCGATGTGAAAAATATTTCCGTGTTATATAGCCTATTTATTGAGGAAGGCTAGAGGCTACTTTTAATTTTATGTACCTACTAGCGCTGGCGGAAAAATTAACAAAGCATATTAATTAGCAAAGCATATTTTTAAGTTACGATTACTTTTGGCCGATATAGTGCTCGAATAAACTTATAACCACTAATAACCTACATGTTTAACACTCATCATCATCATCATCTCAGCTGGCGGACGTCCACTGCTGAACATAGGCCTCCCCTTAGAGCTCCACAGATACCTGTTGAGGCGACCTGCATCCAGCGTCTTCCGGCGACCTTTATAAGGTCGTCTGTCTACCTTGTTGGTGGACGTCCTACGCTGCGATGTTGAACACTATAATATAATAATATAACGTTGTTTGTCTCACTTGTCTGTCCGTACAAATCCTGAGGGACAAGAAGACATATTATTCATTAATTTGACACAACACCCCTGTCGGCTCACAGCTGGGCAGAAGTGTTGACATGTTTATTTGTATAACGTTATGTTATTTTATGATAATGTACTCGTAAAATATTTTATTAAGGAAAAGAAATACTCTCTACATTTGATCACTATGTCTGTGTGGGAGTATTCCACCTACAGGACCAAAATCTTTGGAGTTTTTGTTTGTCTGACGGGTGTTCAGGCCAAAACTACAATTTTTTTATTTATTATTACGTTGAAGTACACAGTATACTAGAGGCTGAGTGAGGACATAGGCTACTACTAGGCTACAAGGCTAGACTTTTAACCGGTCGCGCGTAGTAAAATTCGCTCAAAACAAGAGTGGAGCCGCTGAAGTAACCTAAAGTCTAGATTTATATTATTCTTTATTTCGCATATAAACATGTTTAATACAGAAGGTTTATGTACAAAGGCGAGCTTAACCCAGAGTTGGGTTATCTAACAGCAAAGCTTAGTGATATCCTCACCTAAAGGAAGAAGGACATCCACGTAGTAGTTACATACTTAAGCAAAAAACCATGAACTATGCAGATAAGTTGATTTACAGTAGCATGATTGATTGATCTTGCCTTACGGAGACACGATGCTTCCTACAAATTCTATTCAACAGAAAAAAACTAGCAAAGGTCATAATCCTTTCGAAATTAGCTTCACAAATCAATGTCATCTATTGTCTAGAGTCTAGAAGTATTATGCACTATTCTATAACGATTATAGACTTTATTTCTAAGTGTTAAGGACTAAAGCGAACGCATTAGAGGAATGTTTGGTAATTTTATGGTAGACTAGCTGTTTCCCGCAGTACGGCCTGGAAACAGCTTCCCCACCCGGGTAAAATATAGTCTATGACACCCGGGGATAGTGTAGCTGCCCTACAGTCAAAGATATTGTCAAAACGGTTCAATAGTTTCGGAGCCTTTGCGTTTAAACAAACAAAACGAAGTTTCCTCTTTATTATATTAGAATAGAAGTATACATAGAGGAATGAACTTCACGCCATTGACTTTAACGTCGCGAAAGCAAATATTATCTGTTTGACAATGATATTCTGTTGATGTAGGGTTACCACTGTAATGTAATAGAAAATCGCAAACAATACGTGAGGTGAAATAAATTAATATGGATATAGCCAACAGAAATAAATATCAAAAACTAAACATTGTTATGTTAAACTGCTTTTGCACTAACTAAATCCATATACGACACCGCCAATATGAACTAAGCAGATAAATCCGCTAATTTAAAAGGGCTTTGAAATAAAGCTATCGTGATTCAGATATTGGTTAAATTCATTCATTTAAATCTTACACTGAAAGAGATTTTAATATTAGTCGAAGTTTTAGCCTTTTCTTTAGCTAAAGATATATTGTTAAGTTGTTAATTTAGTTACTGTGATACCATTTGTGAAATACACCGTTTGTCTTTTTTTCAGCGGTCCCGCGTGTGAAGGGAATCTCTGCCTGTATCCGATTCCTTTTTCAGGCTCTGTCCAGACTATCTGTGTACCTTATTTTATGTAAATCGGTTCAATAGTTTTGGCGTGAAAGCCAGACTCAGAGTTACTTTCGCATTATTTTACAAGACAACGTTTAATATAACCTTGGTAAAGACATCCTTACATAATAATACAACAGTAGTTTACTAATTACGACTGTCCTGTATCGCATGTGTGTGACCTAGATCAAAATATAGGTCCGATCGATTCCAGGAACAAAGACCTTGGACTAGTTCTATAGTACTAGCAGATTTGGTGCCAATTCACAGAATACAAAGCCTATGCAGATGATGCGGGAATATACGTATGTACATATTTGTGAGTTTCTCGAACAAAGTTGATATACTTAGAAAGTACATCATTATCTCCCGAGCCTTTTATGCCAATGAGCCCAACTAAGTTCGGGTCGGCTACTAGCTTACTGGATGCAGCTGAGTACTAGTGTTTTACAAGGAGCGACTGCCTATCTGATCTCCTCTGCCTAGTTACCTGGGCAACCCTGGCTTCTAGACTAAATGCCTTCTGACTACCCGTAAAGGCTGCCAAAGATGTTCAATGACAGCCGCGACCTATGGTTTAACATGCCCTCCGAAACTCAGTCATTGGTGACCAAGATGTACTTAAAAGTACATACAACTTAAAAGTTACATTGGAACTTGCCTAACCTTCAATCGAACCCGCATACTCCTACTTAAATGACTGCTTCTTAAACCACAAGGCCACCGTGACTATAAAACAGAATCCTAGGATTAGAAACCCTTCACATATTAGGGTCGACCATTTAAACCTAGGGCTTAATGGCCTTAGGGCCTAAACACGATTTCGACTGGAAAATCCCCTAACCTTAAAACCGAAAGCTTTTCAATCCCCGTTTCTAGGTACAATATCGTTTTTGACTCAGGCCAATGGCCGAATGGGTCATTGACTCTTTCACAGTTAATTTAGTAGAAAAGGGACATTGTTGGTAGCTGAAAATGACCGCTTCATGGCTTTTGACGTTGTCATTTAAATAAAAGTACATTTACAAGTACATTTAAATAAATTAAGCGAAAGCTTGAAGAGAATGCGAGGACTGTATAAGCTAAAAATACAAGGTTTTATTAATTAGATATTTTAGTACATTTAGGGAGGTACATGGTACAGAACAAAACCACATATTTACGCGGAATTATCATGAAAACATTTAAAGTACTAACTGTTCCCCACGGTTCCACCCGCATCCTGAGAGAACTACTTTAATCACCCAGACGAAAAGTAGCCTATGTTGTCCTTAGGCTCTAAACTATCTGGGTACCAAAATATCAGTTCAGTAGTTTTGATGGGAAAGCCAGACAGATAGAGTAACTTTCGCATTTATAATATTGGAAGGATCCAGGTTATTCGCAGTAAAATATGGCAGAAATAGAATTGATAGTACAAAAGCTATTATTCTTTCTCGACCAGAGCCATAATTTTACGTTACTATACACACTTCTAGCAACATATTATTAAGCGTAAATTCAACTATGAAACACCGCAACATTATAGAAAAATAAAGTATACCTATAGTGTTCTACATAAAATATACCGATGTACCTTTATAAAAGTTCATTAACATATATAAAGCACGAACTCTTAAAATATTTACATATAAAATAAAAAGAACGCCGGAAATTTTGAGTCGTTATTCAAAGGAATAATTCACGGTATCTTGATGTGGAAAAATGTATTAGATTACACATAAACAGCAGATGTCAAAGAAAATATATTTTAAAAGCTTAAATATTTGTTAAAGATAATGCAAGAGTCGAGTAAGCTTCTCCAAGCAAATTCACTAGTATACCTATTGTTAGAGCAGCTTTTCGGCTTCAACAACTGAAAACCTCTATTTTGATTGGCGTGACTGCTCATTCTATTCTTAACTAAAAGCCATTAAGTATATCCTGTCAAACTCAGCTGAGCATGAAATGGTCATGTCACCCAAGGACAGGTGGTTAACTTATCATTAAATGCGGCCAAATCCTTGATATATTTCCATGAAATAATAAGTCCTTAAATTAAAAGAACATTATCTACTGAGGCCCAAGTTCACCGACAACATTAACGGCCGGTTTTCTCAAAACAACCGCTTACTTTGAAATTTGTACGAAAAAATCATAGTAAACGGTTGTTTTAAGTAAACTGGCGTTTATTTTGTTGGTGGGCTTGAGCTTAAACGACACTGCAAAACGTCTACATAATATCACGTACGCACGTACGTAAAAATCCGTAACGATACTGAGATAACACGACAAAATTGGAATGGTTTTCGACTTACGCTGCATATGTATGTGCTGCTTGGGCATTTTGTAATCGGGCGGGTAACATCGCTCGTAGAATTCTAGGTCGCTGACCTGGCATACCTCAGGCGTTGGTATTATCAGACCAGTGCCTGATATCGCCTTCTGGAGATGGTGTTCCTGTGGACAAGAAAAACATATGTTAGACTATAATTGTTAGTGTTAGACGCCTAATGTTGAGACTGGTGAACTCGATAGAAAGATCGGAAGGTGTGGAAGCGAGATGGGGAGGCCTTTGCCCAGCAGTGGGACATTATAGACTATAATATTATAAGGCTAGAGTCTTGTTTTCTAGTGTTTCTCTGTTTGAAAGCTCGCAGGAACTGCTGGATCGCTTTGAATTTTGTCAGTGTTCGATAGCCCATTTTTGAGGAAGGCCATACTGGCTTTTAGGTCTTTATCCGGTTGTGCGGAGTAGTTCCTACGGGCGCGAGCGAAACCATTGGCAAAAGGTACATAGTTCCCATAATGTCAGATCTACATAGAGCAGAATATACAATTTTAAATAAAATGATTGCAATCTGACTCCTACTCAATGTTAATACCCGTCAAAGATAGACGAATATGCTCTCCGAATACATCAAAATATTACCAACAAATTATTCATATTTGGTCATCTCATTGCATAATGCATTAAAGTTCAATGCTACATTTTATCTAAGCTCTCAAGTTGTTTCGTAATCCGTATGATGAACGAATTAAAACATTTCACAAAGGTAATGAGTTCTCGCTACAATGCTCAAATTCTCACATTAATTAAACAAATTAGTTGTGAAGTTTTCGTTTCGAAATATACTTTTAGTACTGTAAATGAAGCTGGCAAAGTGAAGAGAGACTGCAACGTTATTCCGCCTGCATTTTATACACATGTCCAGAATTTTATCCCGGCTTGGCACGGTTCTAGATAATAATATAATAAAGAGGAAACGTATTTTGGTTTGTACCCTAAAGGCTCCGCAACTGCTGAAAGTATTTGAAAAATTATTTGACTGTTGAAAAGCTACATTCTTCCCGAATACATTAGCTATATTTTATACCGTTACGGGTAATAGTTATCACGGAATGCGGGTGGAACCCCGGGAAATCGGATAGTAAACTACACACCGAATCTATTGGTGAAAACCGCAATAAAATCCGTGTTTTATTCTAAATCGAACATACGTGGCAGAGAACCCCATATATTTTATTTTCAGCAATTTTATACAAGTTTTCAAAAGTCAATGGACACAGTAAAACTCAAAACAACGTACTAAAACGTATGTTAAGACCACACTGCAAGCTTAAGCACCAAAACGTGATACTCTAAAAGCCAAATGGTTCCTTCAAATGAAGTAGTTGAGCTGCACCCAGATTTCCAGTAACAGATAAGACATTGCTGGTGATTAAAAGCATCTGGGCACTGATAAACAAGTTGGCAGAAACAAGTATACTTTGTGAGCGTTAACAACTTCAAAGTGATTTTGAAACGTAACTGAGTAAACTGTGATGATTAAGAATGCCTACAAAAGTGTGGTGTTTTTAAGTTTTGGCTTCTTGATTAAGTACTACTTATCTAGGTTTTTCTGCACGTTTCGTTTTGGAGCAATCGTGCGTCTTGTCGAGGGCTGCAATACCGACGCCTTACTGCAGACGCAACAACTTATGCCTGCCTACATAGGGTCGTTTGTCGTATTTTGGGGTGTTGAAAACTAAAGGTGCTTCCTAAGTGAGCGATCGGCATTACACGGCGCGGCGCAGCTTATAACTGTCAATTCGCTTCGGAAATCGCATAAGAATCTAAACTCACAAACAACAGTTAGATATGCCAATTAAAAGAGCACAAATATAAAAGAAAAGAAGAATAAAGAAAAATTGGCACCAAACATTCCAACATCGGGCCAACGTTTGCAGTAAAATTTTAATATCAAAGTCTGGAATACTTCCCACGACTGGTTTTGAATATTAATAAATCCCTTATTGGACCGCTTCAATGCCAAAGGTTCTAACGATGCATTAAAATGAGGTTTTGACTTATTTTCTGAAGTATTTACAATGTTTAAGTATGTAATTTCGTTGAGTGGTTACAAAGCTTCTTTCCTAGGATAAACTTATCAGGCAAAGTAAGTTCTAAGTACGCTTTTACTTCTATTGGTTAGATTGCTGTGGTGCAAATGTGTTTTGAGATATAAAGTTGCTTTGTTGAAGTAACCATTAGCAGAGGAAAGCGGCTTATAAAAATTGTTACAATTATCTACTTCTGCATTCTGTCAAAATTATTAACGAAATCAGAAGTAAGAAGAACTGAAGCACTTTAAAAAGGCAAACTTCATAGATTGAAAAATTAGCTCGCAAATCATAGAGGAATCCTAAAACTAACATTACATCATATAATGAATAGAGGGTTACGTAAATAGAACATTAATATGACAAGAAGGCTCCATTGCACATTGGGTGACTGGACGCTCTATGTACCATTGTGAAAGAATACAAATTAGGTGACTAGGAAAATCATTGTGGTATGTATTAATAGCCTACTAAACTATGATGGTGAATGTCTGACTTATTGAATAGGAAAAGCGTTGTAATTTATGAGTATGTATCAATAGCCTGCAAAATTATGATGAAGAATGTTTATGTAAAAATATACATATTTATAAATCCTACCTATGTTTTTTTAGAAACATCAAACCAGAAACACTGAATACCATTTCATTTAGGCGAGGTGTGGAGAAATTGAAATATTAACCAAAATAGAATAAAATCTGAATCAAGTAACTGGCTCGCGTCGGTGGGTTGGCAGAACTTACCCTTTGGTTTTAGTCATGACAGAAATGCCAAAAATGCAAGCAAAACGAATCATTTCCTTTTTCCGGGTACCAAGTGCAAAATGCAACGCGGATATTACAAAGTAAGCTGAGATTTTTAAACATCATTAAGCCATTACCGTCTACACGGGTAGATAGATAGGTAGCCACATAAGATGGATCGACGGCCTAGTTAGGTAGACTGTGTGCTGGCCAAGACTGATCGTTTGTAGCCAATGTTCATGTCAGCAAGTAGCTAGGGGTAGTCAAAGAAGACTTTTAAGATATAGAGGGTTAAACATTTTGTGTTCCATAACTATAGACTGAAGAATGGAGGCCAGCCCCAAAATAGTTGTTAAAAGGAAGATGATGAACTTTAAAGACGATATGAACTTATTGCTTTTGGATCACTGTCTTTCTTTATAATATTTATGTTTGTGTATGTTGTCTGTTTTGCTTTTGCGCTGAAACAGCTTTAACTTTTGAGACGAATTTCAGCATGGAGATATGTGGAACACTGGAGACCTTTAAAAGCTACGTATTAGTGCAATGTGAGTGGGAATTAATTACCAAGGCTAGAAATTAAGTTGCATCATCGTATTCTATATCTTAGAGAAGGCTGTTTGTGACACATCATAATAAAACAGCATGTAATACAAAACTTGGCAATACAATGCCTCTAGCTAAGCGTACTCTGCCAAACAGTTAAATCCAAGGATACATACATATCTAGCCGACAATCCGATAAAAACTATTCATGAGCTACTTACATTAAGCCGATTACGAGCAAAGTCGGGAATTTAGCACAAAATAGCACTGACTCGAGAATCTAATTAAAATTAATTATGATGGCGTAGGTAGGGATTTTTTCTATGCCTTAAGGTCTATTAATCCTTTATGATATAAAAGAGTGTAATAAAAGGAAGCTTTATTTTAATAGGAGATAAAAGTTTTTTATTAAATTGATATTAAAACTACGTTGATTAAATAAAATGTAAATTCAAAGAATACTTCATTAGTTTTCGCTCAGCACTACCTTCATCATCTTTTACGTCATAAAGCGTTGAATAACCAAACAGTGTTCATCTGAATGTTCAAAACAGAATAGCATATTTTGTTATCCGCAATCAGTGATACAGGGTAAGGTTCCATGTACTTAAAGATCAAGTTGGTACTGACGGACATTACAGTGTGTAATGTAAAGCCGCGTACGCACGTACGAACAAATTTGTTGCGTTACATGATATGCAACAACTTGGTTCGCGCGTGCGTACCACTATCGAACGTCGAACACTCTGTTCGTCAAACATGTTCGCGGCGATCCTTGTAGTGTGTTCTGTATGGACGGTGTTCGAAGAGCTTTAATAAATGTTACGCAACAAAACTGTTCGTATACCTAGATCTGTTTGTACAATACTGTTTCCCACCATCTAGGATTCGCTTTAGGAAACAACATTTCTTGAATCACTGCGAACATCAAAAATTCTCCGCTACTTCACAATCGACCACTTCCAACGGCGCCGTCATGGCTACTAAGATAGAGTTCACGACTGTTGTTCGCGAACTCGACTCGAACTATGTTTGCGTTCGTGTTCGAATATGCCGTCCATACGTACGAACCAAATGTTCGGGTCTGGTGTTTGTGTTCGCTATGTTCGTGTTCGTACGTGCGTACGCGCCTTAACATGTTACAGGGCGAGCATTCATGTGATCAGTAAGTAGTATGTTGATGTCCTCCTAGCCGATTATCGGCTACGGCGGCTGTTCTCATGTAAGGAGATTAGCCAACTACGCATGACATATTATAGTGCACGAGCATTTGCGCACAGGTGCACTCACTATTCCTTAACTCTCATAGCAAGTAGTATGTTACAAGCAAACCAACGAGTAAAGAGCATCTCGATACATACGTGTAACATGTTACAAAACGCTTCATAACGTCTCGATCAGCAACGCACTTTATGTGTACAGTATACCTGTATGACTGCATTTCCCGGAATCGAACTAGGACTACGTGCTACGAGTAGTTACGAGTGTGCATACTGGGATTTTCCAGGGGAATTTCCCAGTACGAACACATTGTCGGGAATATGTTATACTCGTCCCTTTAAAATTGTTGTCTAGGCAGTAACAGTGACGCACATAAGTAAAACCTTTTAATCGTAAGCTTCTGGTGTCTGCCTATCCACGATAATCAGTCACTAGAAGCTGGAATGACAGCTAAATGCCCCAATGCTTTCCGAAACACAGAAGAACTCATTTGAACTCGCCAAGCGTTACTTAAACTGTTAATGTGATCGACCGACCCGTTTTGCAAATATACAAATTACATTGTATACAAATGTACATTTTAGGTTCTTCTAACCTACAGACAGACATGTGTTGCTGCGGATTTTGTTGAGCCGCTTCTTCTTCCCAGCAAAACATATAGGAAGTGGTAAAGGGTGGACGTTTTGACGGCTGCCTATTGTAAATTCCTGACGTCCAAAAGTGCTGTCTTGCAGCCAAGTTTGAATAAATGATTTTTGATTTTGATTTTAACCACGACCTCCTCAGGGACAATAATATGACAAAACTATGACTGCATACCATACAATTCCCAGACTTCTGATACTGCATACGAGCTACAGAAATTGGAATCGTTCCCACAGTTCAGCATCTCGAATCCGCAGCGTTACGTCACTAAACAAACGTATGACAATACTGCGGAATTATTGATAACGTATCTAAAAGTATGTGTTGTCTATTGATTAGAGTCGTGACGTCACAATACGTGTAATATTAAAACAATGAACAATTAAAACAGTTTAATGTAGGTAAGAGCAGAAGTTACTATTTCTTTGTGCAAAATTAGCAAGTCATGGAGCTGTATAAAATGGAGTGCGACGCCGTCGTTTAAGCTAAACTATCAACCGTCCTGACAAAAATCGCGTAGAAGTACAAGAACAATGTTACCAAATAGTATGTTTTATACATTATAGCAAAATATAGACTCTTCGACGAATTCAGGCGCCGACTATACCACTGCAAAATTAACGTATAAGATGGAAATATACTGAAACTGTTAAAGCCTGGCTGATACGCTAATTCACTAAACAAACACTCCATTTACTCAAAATCCATGTCTGTACCACTGATAAATTAATTCACTTTGCTTCTTCATATTTTCCAAGCCAAAGTAAGCGCGTAATTATATAAAATGTTATCATTTATCAACATTATTAGTTACCGCTTGCTGGGGCGTTTTTCCGCATATTTTACAAGGAAGCTGGGGAGCGCTGATATGGAAATAAAGCGGGGAAAACACTCACAGTCATTTGTTTCTATAAAATGTTTCCTTTGTTATAGTGGAAGGGCAAACTTAAGTGATTTATTAACAGAAAATTTTGGGATGAAACTTCAACAGAACATAAACATGACGAATTCGAACTAATTTGGATCTAACTGTGTCCCCAGACATGTCTTAAGAGAAGATTTTTGGAGTCAACCTATAAAATATTGTAATAACTTTTTTTTAAGAGAGTCCATGGAGTTTCTTGCCGGTTCTTCCCCATAAGAATCACTTGGAACCGTGCACCTAGCTACTCTTAGACATTTCTAAAGCACCTGTAATATGAAATAGAAACCGTTTGACTTTAAGACACCTATCACTCTTAAGAATGTGCAAAACTGTAACAGCACACACTTACTATTACTAATTTGAAATACAATTTCTCTAATACTAAAATCTGCATAAAACTATAAAAATAAATCTTCGTTTCCATATTTTTAAAATCTATTCACGAAACAGACGTAGTCTATACTTTAATCAAGGCCACACAATTTCTAACTGGAATTACTGACCAAAACTCTTGATAATCACGCGATACTTGAAAATATTAATTATTAGGGTGGCGTTTAGAATAAATGAATAAAGGACTAGAATAAGAGCTTTCTTTCTTACCCTTTTAAATTGGTAAGTATAATGTAAACAGACTGTTTCGTTGTTCCGTCTTTTTATGCGGGGATAGAATGAGCAATCGCTCATTTGCTTCAAACGCATCCTCTATCATTAATTACTTCTTTGTTTTGTTATTATCTAAAGCAAATTAATGTTCCAGTAAAAGTTTTTTATTTGAAAAACTACTTCGCTACGTTTTGTTGTAGGTAGGTAGTCTAGGCTTTAATGATCGGACGAGCTGTTAATCATGATATTGATTTTGAAGACGGTAAAATGGTAGGGTCAAACAAAACGTGAATTATAGAATTAAACCGATCACATTTTTTTAAATCGACGTCAATAATCATCAAATGACCCCTCCCGCCGTGGGTTAGCAGCGGTGAGGGTGTTTCAGACTCTTACTGACTAAAACGGTCGTGTTCCGTCGTAGGCCTTTTATGTACCAGGCCGAGGTAAGTAATATACGTACCTCAAATAATAATAAATAAGCTTATCTCTCCGTTATTAAGCTCAATTGACTCTACGTGGGATGATAAAATATGACTTCATTCATATTACTTATCTTTACACTAAGTATATTGTTTAGATAGTCAATAATGTACCCATTTAGTATCGTAGATATGCCAATGGCTGTAATTTTGACCAAATCCAGTCAATTTCTGGCGAAATAATCTTCGAAGCTCTTTAGGTTTAAGAACTGTAAGAGAATTAGATAAAAGTATTTTTTCAGCATAGCAACTTGACATTCCAATACCGCATTCTCAATAGCAGCCGACGACTTTTAACATAATTAGGGAAAAGGCAGATGATGCTCAATGTCATTCGTTTCATTTACCTACTACAATAAAATTTCTTTATAAGATATTTATCCTCGGATATCTTTGACAAGTTTTGTATATAAAATATGTCAAACCGCTATATTTCTTCCTCAGACGGAAGTTAACTGATAATTTAATTAAACAATCGGCCCTTCCTATAAAGATTCCTAATTTAGTTTCCTACACTCTCACTAATGAGGCAAGTTTCGAAGAGCATGTTTTTCCATATTATGATCAGTAGGGCGTACAAACTTGTGTTGTTTACTGATTAGTAGGCAGTGTTGTTTGTTTGTGGACTTAAGTAATTATATCGCACGCTGGGCTGGTCGTTTTAATCGTTGGACTTCTTCCCTTATTATATTCTGTATTTCTCAGTTATAACTAGACTTGAAGAAGAGTTTTAGAATGCTTAAAGTTATCATTAGAAGCCTTATTATATTCCTTTCTCATAACGGATTTCTTTGACACAATTATTGTATTTAAATAAACTAAAAGTGTCAGTAAAATATTCTCTTAGTCAATTCAGGCCTGAGTCAATCTTCATCATCATCATCTCAGCCATAGGATGTCCACTGCTGAACATAGGCCTCCCCTTAGATCTCCACAGATACCTGTTGGAGGCGACCTGCATCCAGAGTCAATCTTATATGATTGGAATAATTCAAAGCAGAAATTACTAACAAAAAGCTTAGAAGTGAAAATTGAAAATCAAAACTTTGTTAAGCCTTACAAATGTAAAGAAGAATGTTTTGCGGTCTCCATGATATAAATAGGCCGTCGCGAGCAGACTGGAGACGAAATAGTTTTGAACAAAACTTCGTAGTGGAAATAATATGTCCAATCTCGCTCCGTCTACTGGGAAGGAAGTGTAAATATAATAAATAACATAAGTACTGTGTAACGGGTTCTCGAAACGTCTCGAGGGGACGATGTGTTGGTAACAGGACAGTTCTGTATTATGGCTATTGTAGTATGGGTACTAAAATATTGACAACAATGGAAATATTAAAACGTCTAATCTGCTCTTTAAACAATACTTACGTATATTACGAAGAGGATTGTAACTTTAACATATTTACATTTACGAACATACGAGCTAGGACGTAAGACTGAACTGAATGAACATAAAACGGAATATTTCTGTTGAGAAATAATATTACATTTAGCCACCTATCCATTTTAAGATTAAAATGCTATAAAATAATAAAATCTAAAAGTACTCAATACTTTTGAAGCCTCCACTTTATACAACAAAACGACCAAGAACCAAAATTTCTAGATGCAGGGACAGACAAAGTCCTCAAAAGGTCTCCTTTCAAACGTAGCTATAATTGAACCAGACAGACGTTACGGTCCAACGCATACGGGCCGGGGTACGGAATGAGTCTTGTTTAGGCTCGGCGCAGACGAGCCACTGCACCAGAGCTGCCGGGTGGCTGGGAATGTTTATAATATGATTTTAATAAGCTTCCGCCGCGGTTTAGTCGCAACCCGGGGATGTTTTATGTAAAATTTATTGCCATGTCTGATTATCAAAAGTTTTGCTTTAAAGAGTAACAAACCTCCACACATCCAAACCGTTTTTAATATTAGTAAATAAATTTTATATGGAATCCGCCGTTGGCGATCATTCGCGATTCAGTATCTGCAACATACCTTATGTGACAACCGCTCGCTTGACTTCCTTGACAATTGCAAAGGGACTGTAGCCACACAGTCACCTAGTCGGTGTCTCGTCTGCACAGTGCCTTAGGTGCTCATAAGATTACTGGACGGAAATGAGAGTTGAGCCTTGTTAGGGGCGAATACTTTGACGTACTTGTGTCCGCGTTACTTCAAACTTGAGTATATCTTGTCTTGAGTGCAGAATTTGATTGGTTGAATTCAATTTTAAGTATGTAGTGGCTTCTTGAGACCAGATCGGCTTGAGATCAACAGACCCTTATAGCAAGATCCCACTATCCCACCAAAATAGTTTTGCTTCATACACGCCTCGAGTCCACTACTAAAGCATGTGTTTGGACACAAAGTTTGCTTTCACGGATATTTTAGAAACTGCACGCTCTCTGTAACTATTTTCGAGAGACTCAATTCTAGGAAATCTTTCACTACAAGTAACCTTTTATTTCCGATATATTTGTAATCCAATCAACAAGACACGTTTATACAAAGAAATTCTTACTTCATAAAGGCTACTTCCTTCGCAAATAAAAAGATAGGAGAAGAAATTCAGTAGCTTTTATTATTTTTATAATAGTTCAATAGAGAACTAAGTTGCAATCGTAATAAAAAGTGAAAAATAAGAATATTCTTAGGAATGAAGCCATTGTACGGACTGCGCTAAGCAATGTAGAAATACTGCGTTTTATTGGTTTTACTAGTTTTTCTTAGAGCTAAGAGAAAAGTTTTCATATTCTTAAGATATTACTCAATTTACTTTAGCAATTATATAAAAACATTTTGTGTTATTAAGTTAAAAGGTTTAAACGAGCAAAATAAAATTCTTTCGCAGAGTTTTGTGTGCTGAATTAATGTCATAGTTCTTTTAACTCAATGAGCTATTTACAGTAAAGTAAGAAATATAAATGTAGATAAAATTTTACATTTAATCATTCAAATACATAAATAGGTGCAGCAGTCTTGACTTAGAGGCGTCACAGACAAACCAACCTCAATTTCGGCATTTGAAACGTTTTACTACTTTTAGGTCATACATTGTATAATATCACACTAACCATTTATATAATTGTTTATAAATAAAACACAGACGGTGACGCATAGTGATAAGAAAGGTATTTTTACTACCAAAGTAATTTCGATAAGACGATAAGGTTTATCGTAATCGTGGCATCAAAGTACGTATTTTGCGAATTTGCGTAGTAAACTAAACCAATAATTGTGTTTGTAGTAAGATGGTTACAAAATAAATACGTTAACTTTTCCCATGAATCCAACTCGTTTTAAAAACATATTGGTTAAAACCGAAAACATTGATAACTCGTTCAGTAATTTTAGGGAACCCAAAGGGAAAAACGGGTCTGTATTGATAACACTTTACTGTACCTGTCTGTCACCAGGTATGTATCACATGAACCGTGTTAGCAGACACATAACATTTTCACCATATGATATATTATTTTTCTGGCTGTTTACAACTACATTATAGGTGCTGACCACTAGAACTAAATACATAAATATTTCAGGGAGCTCCCAAACAACAAGTGTGATAGATCTAGCCGTTTTATAGATTCATTCTGGTATAGAACCCTACGTGTACTATGTAAACACACAGTTCTAAATACAATTCTCTTCAAAACTCGCACTTACACCTATCAAGCCAAGCCCTGTACCAGGCCAGTCCTGTCGTGTCATCGGCCGACGTCACCCGAGTGTAAACCACAGAATAAGGATGGGGCTTAACGCTCGGCTACGTCTCCCACGTGGTATCGAGTTACATCTACCAACCTATCTAGTTTTTCTCGAGCAAGACGGGGTGCGTTTTAAATTGAATATTTACGTTTGCTGGGGAATTAGATCTAAGGGAAGTAGTAATGCTGCGGGTTGTTCGAAAGAGATACCGCGGCCCTGGTACATAAAAGGCCTATGACGGAACACGACGGTTTTAGTCAGTAAGAGTCGACACTCCTCACCGCTGCTAACCCACAGCGGGAGGGTCATTTGATGATTTTTGACGTCGTTAAAAAAGGTAAGTAGTAATGCTATTTATTCTACGTCTGAATCAGCTAGATCGATTAAGTATAACAGAGATCTGATAGTAGCCATGTTAGAACTTTGAGCTCATGTTCACGGCACGTTTTTCTGAATTCACGGCGAATTTGCTATGCCGGCAAAACGTGATGTTCACGGCGCTTTTATCCCTACAAAACCCGATATGCAGACTTTATAAACTCGATAGAAAAGAGGCCTTATAATGATGATGATAATTACAAAAAGTATTCGTTAATAAAGCTGAAATTCTGTCTATCGGCTAAGCCTTCTCTGTTAAACATCTGAGCCAGTAATCATGATATTTGGCAGGCAGCTGAGATAAAACTATGGCTTCTCATGGGGCACGCTGTACAACATAAAAATGCTACAATTTAATTAAATAACCAAGGCAAAACTCTGAAAAAAAACTATTTTCATTCCAAGCCAACAATATAACGTAGGTATAAAAAGCTGCGGTTTGTAGAAATGTAGACTTGCGGTGGTTAGAAATACAAAAAATATAATTCAATTTTATACTCGACGGGATATGAGAAAATTGTACTGCAAGTGAAATAAAATTGTACCCTTATATAACGGAAGTTTATGTCGTTCTTTGTGTAATCCAGTTTAATTTCATTTGTGGAAAGACTGAGGATTTATTGTTTTCGTTTCATTTGTATGTTTTAGCCTATATTTCTAGGATTCCTCGAAATTAAATTATGAACGTGAACATTCTGTTTCTTACGCAAGGGTAGTAGGTACTATACTGAAAACCAAATCATAACCAGCCGTATTCTTGCCACCCATTGGTCAAATAGGCGACTTGACAACTGAAAATGGTTCGGCTATAGCTAAATGATGCAATTCAACGTTAAACGGTAAATTAATTAAAGCACCTATTTCGATAGTAAATATCTGCTGAAAGCTACTTTTATTTTCGGTTGTGAAAAGAAGTTCCTAGTATTTTATCACTCCTCTTTTTCCTTCTTCTATAGTTTTGATGTTTTAATAATTCCTCAGAAGTTCTCAACTATTCTCCTGCAATGTAAAGTACGTAGTCTATTTTTCGCCTTTAAAAGTATCCCTAACAGTATTTACTCTAGAGTAAGAGTAAAAGTAATAAGATAAATAAGTAACAGAGTGTACAGGTGTCGAATTAAGTTAGCTCTCTCCCGGCTACTGTTCTTCCAGTTATAGAGAGTACTAGAACTTTTGCACATGGACTAAGTTTTAACTTGGAAGTTGTGAAATAGAAGTGAAGAACTGTTTTATTGAAGGTTTTATTTTTATATCTAGTTAAGAATCATTTAAATACACTGTTTTTTAGCTCACTTTTTCCATTCATAGATGATTATTGATTCTGCAATTGGTTTTAAGAGAAACTTTCTACAAATACACAAACTCTTTCTTAACACAGTAGAGAAGTCCATACTAATATAATAAAGAGGGCCCATTTGTTTATTTGTTTGTACCCAAAGGGTTCGAAACTACTAAACCGATTTGCAAAATTCTTTAATTGTTAAAAGCTACTCTATTCCCGAATAACATAGGTTATATTTTATCGCGAAAACAGCTAGTGTCTCATAATTAGCTCCCTACGAAAACTCTTTACCTATTTTATTATATATAACGTAGTAAAGAAATATCTAAGTAGATACAGAACAGTACACAATATAACTTGTTTATCATGAACTTAAGGCTAGATCAGTTAGCCTCATAAGATCAAGGATATGGCTTAGTCAACACGAATCCTGATTAAATAACAAATAGGACTAGAAATAGCCGGCGTGAGTCAAGACAAGATGGTAAATACATTGCTTCTTGACTACTGGTAGATATACTTTATTACATTTCATTGTTGATATACATATACTAGATACAAATTCATAAAATCTAGATGTATGATCTAGGATCTTTGAAACCTTTGCAATTTTGTAGTGTAATTAATACATTGACCAAACACAAAGGATCCACCGGTTCAACTGCATTATACCACCAAAAGAGGAACAGTGGCAAATTGCTAGTGTATATAGGCTTTTATTAGTACATAGTTTAAGTAAAGAGAACCTAATACTAACATTTCCAAATTGGCCCTTTTGGCAATGAAAGGGAGGACTACGTTCAGCGGTGGATGGTTGTGATGATGATGACGAAAACGAATGACAGACTGATACCCACCACCATCATCTATCGAGCCTTCTCCCAACTATGTTGGGGTCGGCTTCCAGTCTCATACCCACCATGTCTTTTGTGTTTTAAATAATATATTATTAAAACTCTCAATTTCAAAATTAAAATTGCTCAAGGGATATCACGATTTGGAATTCAACTATCGAAATTCTTATACGCATATTTCGACAGATACGTTATGCGCTTTATGAACGAATAGTCAATTTTGAAATTCTTCATTTTATGGAGATGGCTCCATACGTTACGGACTGAACTAACGAATTCTGTAGCTTTACATCGTTAGATTTAATGTTCTCTTTATATTTTAAAAGAGTGCTCTTGAAGGATAAAAGGTATATTGGAACAACATTTTAGAATTTCTCATTTGATTTTGAACAGAAAATATTCCTAAACTCAGACCACGGTCATTGGAATTTTAAAGATCAGACTGAAAACATTTCGCTTTCCAGGCACAATTTATTTTAAACTACCTAGATGTCCTGAAAACAGTATGGCCTCTTGGGTCTCATCAATCTCCTTACCAAACTACAAAAAACCAATTCATTAATATGTACTTCAAAAAACATCGTCCGTCTATCCTGATCCTGTATATTTCTAGTCTTGAATATTTCTAGAACGTCCTCTTCGTCCTTTCGACCTAGACAGTAGTTCCAGGCCAGACAGGCCTAGTTAAGCAACGCTTGTAACATAAGCCCCTCAAGGCGAAACAGCACCGAATTATGTCTACAATTACTGAAGGAATTACAAGTAATGAAGACGAACTCTTATAAGTGTTTTAATTACGGCTCATTGTTGGGTATACGGCGTTGGTGGTGAATTTATATTTAAATATTATTACTTTACTTTGAAAGTATTTTTTATATTGCTAGGGAACACCCACGCTAGCTTGGCCTGTTTGAAGTTGTATTATGAATCACAGCCTTTTATAGCACTTAGGCTTGTGTGAAGGTAGATAGAAAATATATTAAGGACAGATATTTCCACCATCAGTCAATTCTACGGAAAAATACAGCGGAAAATGTCTAAAAAATCTTCAAATAAAAGATATATATCGCTTATAAAATCTAGAATGAAATCAAATTATTTTAAATAACTGCTCTGATAATACGATATTTCTCACGAAAAAATCTAACAAAATCGTTTGTAGTAATTTAACAGCACATCAAAAGATCCTTCGTAAATCATTTAACAGTATACGTCGATAGCACTAGACTGTTTTCAATAATCTCTCATTGTAAAGAGTACATACGAGTATGCCGCCGTCCTTGAAATATATTCACGGTGAACACAAATTCTATAACTATGCAAACATAGGCTATTCATAGTAATGTTCTCTTATCTAAGAAGGTTGATCACGAGTGCCGTAAAGGGCTAGGAAAGCGATAAAATTGTTAATGTAAACTTGGTTTTATAGTGCGCTATGATTATTTAGTACAAAACAAGGTCATTTGGAGACACGATTTTTATCGTGTTATTAAGTTCTATAAAATCCAGCTCATGTAATTTTTTTCATGATTAACTTATCTACCTATATTAAAAGTAACATTGCTATTAAATAAAAGTAAATTCTACAACTAACAATTTAATAACATGATTATTCGATTATGTTATTAAACGTAAAACACATGTCATTTAGTTTATCTCATAAATTAAATTCATGTTAGTGAAATACTCTGATCACTCCTAAAGGTAACATTCCACTCATGTGTGGCCACTGTGAGGCACACAAATGCTCCTATACTAGTCGCTCTAGCACACAGTAACAAATTGCGAGCGAACTTTTCGAAAATGTCCGCTGCAACATTTTGTAGGCGAACACAGCGCTGACGCGAACACATTTTCTGTTCGCGAACAAATGTACGCGATAGACTCGTGAAATAACAAAACAGTCACCATTTTTCAATCACAAATCGAAACAATCGCTCGTCCTGAAGTATTGGATGGTAATCAACAAAAGAATGGCGTCCGATATAGGCAGAGCCTGGAATTATCTATTCCGAATCACTGACTTTTGTGTTAGGCCCGAATACTGACAAATTAGGACGCTTTCAATGTTTGGAAAAGAGTCACGAGAATTTTTATAAGATACTCGCCCTTCTTTGTTTAAAATGGAAACGGAATAAACTGCAGTTTTAAGATAATAAAAGGGGAGATAAACATCCCCATTTATCCGGATCTCCATTACAAATGACAGGAAATAATTGTGATTTCAATAACCATTAATTTATTAGTTACAGATTAATCTATTAGAATTATAAAAATACTATAATCACCATTTCACTTAACAATCCCATATTGATACAACAAAAAGCCATTCAATTTTCATACACTTTTTACGGATCACGGAAATGTGTTTAAAACCACAAGCATAATATGGACCACAAAATCTACATATTTATAATCTCCAACATTACCCCGGGACGGTAAGGCCATTATTCTTTGTGAATAATCGTTTTCACCCACAATATATCACTGCGGAATTATGAGAGTCAACATAACACGAATTAGGGCAAAGCTCTAACATACTTTTAGGGTATTGGCCCAATTTTATACATAGATTCCTATTTTATATTGAGGCAGGGGTATTTTTATCTATAACTAGCCGTTTTCCCGTCCCATTGGAGCTACTGCCCGCACCGGGATAAAATATAGCCTATGTTACTCGCAGATAATATAGCTTTCTAATGGTGAAAGAATATTTAAAATCGGTCCAGTAGTTTTGAGTTTATCCATTACAACCAAACAAACAAACAAAGTTTTCCTCTTTATAATATTAGTATAGACAAACAGTGTATCATTGGGAAGGAAACGATCAAAGAAAAGATGAATGGACTGTGTGAACGATGATATGGGTGGAAAAAATGTTTCTTGTGAGAATGAAAGAAGAACATACTGAGAAGACCTCAAATAAAATTGGGCTAAAGGAAGAAGGATTAGAGGACTGCTAGTAAGACTTAGTAATGGCATCTGATACTACAATATTAGCTAATGTTTTAAAGAAACAATAGATATGCACTGGGTATCTATAGAAGCTATATAATTATAATAACTGCAATCAATCACACTGCTGCTCCCTTAAGACTGCCAAAATGATTGATTCTAATGCCCTTGCTATAATTGAAGCTTAAACATTAGCTGACGATTTAAAATTAAGGGAGGGAGTAGAGAGATTAGGGAAAACGCAGAGTAGAAAGAACTATCATTTGGTTAAGATGAAAAACCTAAAGTAATAAGGAGGAAGCATTTTTTGTTCCTCAAAGGCTCCGGAACTACTAACCCGATTTGAAAAATTATTTCACTGTTGGGAAGGTTTTGTTTCCCCGGTATAACCGTGGGTCACAGCTAGTGTATAATATTTTTGTTGATTTTATTTCCAAAACCATACTATCATATTATAGATATATTATTCCCATTTCTTAATCACTAGCAGATAGGCAAGCCAACACGTGTTAAGACACCCCTTACACCAAGGCAACGTAACAAAAATAATTTTATGTTAAGCTGTGCAATGTCAAACAAACCGTGGGGCCCTTAGAATGCCAATTAGAATTTCCAAATTGAGCTCGCTCTTTGCTTTGAATATTTCTTCCATTTATTTTAGGGGTACCATTGATTTTTTCTACTGTGTACTGAAAATACTCGTACAGCCTGTGCCGCTGCAATAACAGTCCGATTTCTGACAATGTAATAACGATTGTTGTAGCCAAGTAAAATTGACAAAATGTAGCAATGAAAGGCAAAACCTAAAAATACCTTTGTCCTCATGTCATTGTCCTAAAAGCTGCCTATTAGCATAGGTTTGAGGTTTTTCTCTATACGGACAATGAAACCCGTCTAAGTATGTTACTTCGTATAAAAGCACCCTCACACCAGCGATTTGGATATGTTACCGGCCGAACCCGATTTTAGGATAAACCAGTTTTGCCTAGGCTCAACTAGTTCTTCCTATAAGCGTTAGGATTAACTAGTATAGCCTAGTCCAAACTAATTTATCCTAAGCCCGATAGGACGGACCAGTTTAGGCTAGGCAAAACTAGTTGATCCTAATATCAATACGCACACTCTAGGATAAACTGGTATGGCCTATGTAGTCAAAATTTTTAGAGGTAGTAAATGTAAACCAAGACTCTGAAATATCGTTGAGAACTGCAGCTACGAAACATTCTGTTGGATCAGGACAAGGTTTTGTAAGATGCAGCTGCAACAAGAACTGTTCCACAAACGGATGCCAGTGCAAGAAGGCAATGATACTCTGCAATTCTAACTGTCACCAAAGCAAACCGTGTAAAATAAATAACAATTTTAATAATTAACATAATACTCGTACGATTATTGCTTCTTAAAAAAACAGTATTATTTGTTATAGTGTGATTGTTTGTATTACCAATTATTATCCATAACTTTTAACGACAACAATTTTAATTTGAGATTTGATTATTGCTTCTATTAAAAATACTTACCTATTATTTGTTAGTTTGCTACATATATGTAGTATGATTGTTCGTATTATCAATTTATCCATAACGACGAATCATTATAGTTTAATAAAGATGATTATTTTTCTAAACACGGAGTATTTATTTAGTTCATCTATTTATTTAGACTTTTAGATATGTATATGTTTTGACTAGGCTATACCAGTTTATCCTAGAGTGTGCGTACTTATATCAGGATCAACTAGTTTTGCCTAGGATAAACTGGTCCGTCCTATCGAGCTTGGGACAAATTAGTTTGGACTAGGCTATACTAGTTAATCCTAACGCTTATAGGAAGAACTAGTTGAGCCTAGGCAAAACTGGTTTGTCCTAAAATCGGGTTCGGCCGGTAACAGATACAAGGCGCTACTTTAAACGCAAGCTGATTGCCAGAAAGCCACTCCACACGAAATTAGTCTCCAAACGCCCAAGAAACGCTGTTTACGTTTAATTTCACGAACCGAAATCAGGAAGCGACTTTCGTTGGGGGTGAAAATTCAAGAGTAAGCTATTTCTGCACCGCTTAATTTGGCTTTTGTAGCCTCGTGAGGAATACTTGAATGTTTCATTATAAGATTGGTAACGTCGTGACTCAATTCTCGAAGGGTTTTGGGATCTTAACTTCTTCTATAAGCCTCTTAGAGCCCTTGCGAAATGCGGACTAAACTGTCGGCCGGTAGGCAGTCCGATGATGGTTGGTGATAGGTAATCGCAAGTCTTAAATTTTAAGAATTGCAATTAAACTTTTTGGTCAGTCTGATTATCTGATCGTTATAATATTCGCGCTACCATTCAACCCCGAATCATATTTATGAGCCCAATCAAACTATAGGTCAACTAAAAGTTTTCCATGTGCGAGGGGTCTTAAATAGACGAGACTTGGGCAATTATCATTGACCAAAGACGATCCCAGACTGATCGAAGACCTGAATAACACTTACTGGCTTAAGAAACATTTTCAGAATCTCAAGCTTAGCAATGGATCTGAATAATAACATACTGGTTATTTTTTCAAGTGTCTTTATCAAGTCTTAAAAGATGGCCTTTATAAAGTACACCTTCAGAAAAAAGCTACATTGATCGTCTGTGAAAAGCAACAGCCCGATAAATCAATCAATTTCAGCCTATCTATCTATCTAGTAAATAAACAATAATTATAGCCGTAAATGTGGGAAAACAGCTATAGAGTCGGCCGTATTATCTGTCGTCAAATTGATCCAGATTACGGTGCGAAAATGGGACGGTACTATTGGTCAGAGAGCTCTGTTTCGCTTGCACGTTTAAATCTAAATCAACAACTTTGTTGGTTTATATGGGCCTTGTTTACTGTTAAATTGAAATATGTTTCTGACTACATATAACTTAGTGAGACTTTAGTTACGTCTTTACCTAAAAAGTTATATAAGCTACTGAATTTATTTTGGTCATTTCATGATTTCCCACAAAAAACGCTACAAAATGTATGTATTTGGCTCTTATTGCCTAAAAGAGCATAATAAAAGCCTTATGAGAGAAAAAATATTATAAATCGTCAACAAAAGTCCTCATCTTAGTAAATGCACTACATAATTAAAAATCGGTCCCGTTAGCTAACCACAGAGAACACATTCAGGCCAAAACTCTCAAAACCACATCAACTTACTGGGGACAATAACTCAAAACTACGAAACACATTATCACTATGTAATAGGCAATAAAATATATTCATACGGCGTCTTTCCCTCGCTATGTTGTGTCCTTAAATTCGGCTGTTACGTAACTCGGGGTCGTTGACCTGAGGCCCGGCCAAACCGCGCGGCTCGCAAACTAAAGTTTAACGTGGATCGTGATCAAATAATTCGCTTATACTTTTTTTGGGTATTTTTGGCTTTAGCGTTATTCTTTCGGTGTGAAGTTTAGTTTCCAAAATAGAATTCTTATGAAGAACTTTTATATGAAATAGTTTTATTTTAGAGGGTTTATACAAAACTGATTATTCATATCAAAGATCAAGGATTTATCTCATTATTGCAGACAGCCGACCTTTTCAAGGACAACAAAACAGGTTAGCTTATGACCTTGCGTTAACTCCTAACCATTTATTTTCTTATAAAGGTATTATATAATAGCAAAATTATGCTTATTATATCATTACAACCGACACCTTGTTATTACAACTAATTATTATAAAAATACCAAACAAAAAAAACACAAAGCCATATTTGTCATGCCCTTGAAAACTTTGAAAGGCTGATGACGGTACACTATTACACAGATCTTTAGAAGACTTTGTTAAAGAATGCACAGAGACATGTATGAGAAAGTTTCTTGCCAAACTAAAACCTAACTCAACTGACGTATAATTTGGGGCAGTAACTATTTTTGAGAAGCTGTCCTATTTGTTTATTTTAATCATTGATGTGAAAGATTGATAAAACTTAATCAGCCAAGTTTCAATAAACGCCTTTGGCTTTGAATAAAAATAAAAGCCAATGAGACAAAGTTCCTATAAATTGTAGTTCTTACAAAACTTTACTTTTAAAACGCTCGAGTGACTCGCTTTTGACCGTGAAACTCTTTTGCTAGAAAGTATAGAAAAGCCGCAATTTTCTCGCTATCTAGATAACTGATATTTACTTTTAAAACTTTGTATTTACAAGACAAAATTCTTAAACTATCGTTCAAAGACGTTCCTTATTTTATGTTGCTCCACCATAAATATAAAACTGGGGTCCTACCACTGACATCGCCATCCGTCTATCATGACCTGTATAGGTATTATGAACCATGATAGTTACTCATCAATTATTTTGATTAAAACACTTTAACAATCTATTTGCCGTTCCTTTATTTATCGTAAAAGAAAGTTGAACCGTATCCAGAAGTTGGAACTTCCAAAGTACTAGCATGTCCCTTGTCTTGGCTCAAAAAGTTGGAAAGCACCTCAGACTTTAAAACTTAAGTATCCTGAGTTTTACGAAGCGTACTTGAGAATTTGAAAGCCATGACGGAAACTGCATCTTTTAACTTCAAGTGAGAAAAATATGTTTGAAAGAAATTATATCTACATTCTACAAGCTCTATTTCATGCGTTCCTAACAATTGATTTCAAGGCATAAGTATGAAACAGTCAATCAGGCACGGTTAGTCATTAACGTTAAACCTCGCATACATAGCGAATATTTGAACGATGACTCAAATCGAAATATCGAAATATAAAAGTGCATTAAAGAAGTCCCTGATTTATAAAAAATATGACAGAAGATTAAATTTTACCGTTTTATACTAATTGGTATTCAAAAATTGAAAAGTTAAAAATAACAGGTTTTAAAACAAAACAAGCTTAAAACATGGACTAATCTCACAAGATTTCAGACAAACTCATACGTAAAATCGCGTCAATAAATAAATGTCCAACGACAACAAAATTCCGAAGTAATCCAGCCCCAATCCTTTGGATTCTCATATAAAAGAAATTAAAAATATCGAAGAGAAAACCGGCCAAGTGCGAGTTGGATTCTCGCGCGAAGGATTCCGTGGATAAACAAGTTTGGTGAACGGGAGTCACCTAAAATATATTTTAATTCTAGTTTTAGTATCGAATGTTATAGAGGAAACAGAAATAACTCTTCTGTGAAAATTTTAACTATCTAGCTAGCTATTATTGTTCATGAGATAAGTCAGATGAGCAGGTGTCAGACTTAGGAATAGGGTCCCGTTTTACTGTCCTGGGTACGGAACCCTAAATGTGGCGATAAAAGAGATGTTTTGAAATAATAGGAGCGTTACAAACAACGTAATCCTTTGGTTCTCTCCTCTATAACACAGCTGTTGTCGCTGTAATAGGATTGTCTTTAATGTTTTACAAACATTCCTTATTTACGTTCGCTAGAAATGGGAGCCATGAATAAACGATGTGCTGTTCTCTTTGTCACGTTTATGGGGAAAATACTCCTTCTAAAGTAACAAAGTTATTGATTATAACATGCTTGTACGAAGTGGGATTTCATGAGCAATTTATTGACTCTTTGTCAAAAGAAAGAGATGATTTTAGAAGCAGAGCAACTGATTACTGACCTCGTCTCCTCGGAGTATACATAGAATTGGGATCAAATAATATTTGCATCCAGATAGAATTTGATGATACAGGTTTGCATGTGGCAAACCATGTTCTAACTTTCCCAAATATTCGTTCAGTAGTTTCTGCCTTTACAAAAAATAATGTTACAAGATTTTCACGTGTTTTAAAGTTTTAACATGAATGGGAAGTCATTCTTTCATACATTGTAAGCCTGCATATTTCTCTTTGTCGTAATGGCATCATCCGTAGTTCAGAAAACATCTGAGTGAGTAATAAGTACATATATTTTTTTCTCAGACGATAAATAAGCGTAACATGTAATACCATCGGCCGGTTGACCTTGGAAAGGCAAGGTACTACCTACACATAGTAAATCACGGCCGTATACCATGAACATTTTATTTAGTTTAGAATTAGCAATGCTTTGCAGATATACTCACTACTATATTATTTATTTCTATTAAATACCTAAATAGCCTATCCGCTGTCAGTCATCCTATTTTGAGCTGCAGAATTTTCCGAAAGAGTTACTCCAGCCCTGGTATACAGAGCGCTCCAGAAGGAACATGGTGGGTTTTAGTCAGTAAGAGTCTGACATTCCCTCACGTGTTTCATACAAATAAAGATACCTATAATTCTTATTTCTTATATATTTCTGCACCCACAGCGAGAAAGGTTAAAAATCATCCTATATTGATAGTAAGTAATTGATTGTGTGTTATATTTTTCAACAATTTATGTTAAGTAAAAATATCAAGTTACCTTACTCTACGAAAATACCTCTACATCATTCAAATGTTCTTAGAAATGTTTTATGAAAACATATTCTGGGAAATCGAGTCTATACATATAATATATTTTTGCAAAAGCGTTCTAATTTGGACATTTCAATAACTTACGACTCTTGCTTCTTTATTTTTCTATTTTAACTTTTCTTAGTAAAGGGATTAAAATTCAAAGGTTTGTGTATTTGGCCTGTAATATGGATAAAAATTAGAAAGTTGATGTTTTACAAGAGGCTAATAGTTCTTGAACATCTGGTGGGTATACAACCCCTTATATTCTCCTTTGTTGCATTATAAACACCTGCTTTTGTCGAAAGTTCGTTGACCTTACAATTCAGCGACGTTACAAAGTGGTATCAAAACTAAATTATATTTGTAATTTACACTTGTTTCTGCCAGTGGTTTCACCCATGTTCCGTAGGACAAAGTAGCCTATAATAGCATACCTCTAAATGGCTATCTAACACTGAAATGATTTTAGCATCTGAGATTAGTGCAAACATGCAAACAAACAAAGTCTTCAGATTAATACTATTAAAACCTATCGATTACATAATATCACGGTTTTCCCTACCCAGAATAACTAATACAAATTAGCTTGTTCTTTAATAAAATAATTTTAAAACAGGATAATCCTCAAACTATTTTATACATTGGTACAAAACAAAATACAGAGCCGTTCACCCTAACCGGACGAGGTGTACAAAATAAATATTTTTCCTTATGAGGCGAGCATATCGGCAGAAAACAATAGGGTGGGATGGTGCCGTATCTTCGCGGGTTATAGAGGAAAATACACCTCGTACTGTGGTATGAAAACTTTGGGAATATTTGGTGAAGCGAAAAGAACAGGAAGAATGGGAATTTGTATTAGTAAACAAGTGGTTCAATCAAGGCTGCGCCCGTGGTTACTTTAATCGACTTGAACACTCTTATGTTTGTGGGTGTATGGCAAAAGACAGACACAGCGGTGAACTTTATAATATGTGTGACAGTGACAGTGAAGTAATTTTACGTATTGGGTTGCCTGAGTAACTGGGTTGAGGGGTCAGATAGGCAGTCGCTCGTTTTAAAACACTGGTACCCAGCTGCATCCGATTAGACTGGAAGCCGACCCCAACATATTTGGGAAAAGGCTACGCAGATGATGATTCATTTCCTTAAATAAAAAATGCGTCAAATAAAATGTAAAATCGTATCAACTCGGTATAGTGTAATCGTAAAACGTTCGTCTGTCGTAAATGGCTCTTACGTACAATTTGCTATGTTTATTGCGAACTACGAAGACAGCTTTGTTTTATCGCTGTTAAACAGTAGGTATGCAGGCTGAGATACGGAAAACGTTTTACTTTGAATGCTACGAATACTTTGTATGTTTTAGAGTTTTGTAACGGCTGTAAAATGTTTTGCTTGCATGAGAAGGACTGGCAGACGCTTCGTATTTTATTTAACTTAGTTTAAGTCTGAAATTCTCTCCGACTAAATCATGTTAATAAAAATAACTGCGAGATCTTTTCAGAAAAAATATACACCTACTTAGTTTATGTTGTTAGGCAAAATTGACAACATTTTATCGTCAAGTGCTTAAATATTTATAAACTTCAAAGTTTATTATCGGCCAGTGACCTTTAATTAAGAAAATATTCAGAGATATTTTACGATACTCTCGTCCGAACTCAGTATATTTATGCAATTTTCATTAAGTCGACTTGTGGACACTGAAAATTCGTTCTTATTGCGTCAACTTAGGTGCTAAATTTGAATGAGTCAGGTTTAACTGGAATGTTTGTGTTATTCCAATAATATAAATCTTTGGAAATATTTAATGGAAGCCAAATGTTATTGTTAGTATTTCGAGAGTGACGGGTTCATAGTTATTCTCTTGAATATTTATTCGGATTTATTTCGAGAAGACTGCAATGCAATGTATTGATGATAGATAGCCGACACCTTATGCAAAGGAAAACAATTATTTGAATGAGCTCCAAAATGCAAAAGATACTAGACTTCAATAATCTTAAATACCTTTACAATATATAATTTTGGACTGTTTTGGATCCCTAAGAGGTGACTGAACCTTTAACAAAATATCCGCTTCATGAGAAAATGCAACCCCATGATATTAAGACCAAGAAAATGTATTTCAAATTATCGCTTTTCGCCAAAAAGAGGGTAGCTAGTATCCATCCTATTAAAGATTATCCTGCATATAAAACTTGGTGTGTAGGGATCGAACCCCATGTAGCAAAGTACTGCAAGAATGTAAAGTATCGTATCTTATAGATACGATGGTATACGTCTGTAGCCAATTTTGCGAGTGTAAAATCCTAGGAATCTTGTGTTCGGAATGTCGGTATGTCGATCCTATCGTCTGGGATAGAGATCTTTGCTCCTTCTCATATTAAATGTTCTTTTGAATACTATTTCCTATATAAGTACATAGATCGGACCTTAAAAATATTATATAACTAAGAAGGGCAAATATAAAACCATAGATATTAATTATTTTTAATAGAATGATACAAAACAGACGTAAACAATGTCAGAAATCAAAGTCAAACCATTTTTTTCCATTAGACTATTTACAGACAGTTTTGATCCGTCAAACCATTAGTCTACCAGTCAAAACTAGTTGCCACTAACTAACTGCTATTACTAAAACTTTTTCTTCCGGTCTTAAAACACAGGCATATAAAGATGTCTTTAAAACACCTGAATATAATTTGAAATACACTTTTAAAATCCGATAAACAAACATATAAAAGTTTGCCTTAATTGCTTGCTAGACATTTGTCAAATGACCCTCTCTCTATGGGTGCAGCGATAGGGAGTGTCAGACTTTCACTGATTAAAACTCACCCTTCTGGTGCCCTCACTGGGCTGCGGTAACTCTTTCCAATAATCCCGCAGGCTTGTAGGCAATATGAAATAGGCACTGGAAACACTTGAGTAGAGGAAATGAATCAGCAATTTCGAGTCCTAATCGATGGCCTGGCCGTGACAGCGGAGACCTACATACGACTATGCGAGTATGTGCATTCGAGATCACGTTTGGCAAACATATTGCAAATGGTTGTTTAGAATCGTTCGTTATATCCGAGTTGTTCTAACTTGAAAAATACGATAAAAATACGATAGACTGTGGCCCGGTTTCACTGGTTATTGATAATATTTCAGAGTTATCTGATAGTTAATGCCAGATACAGGCTGCTTAAAATTTCTGCTAGATATTGCTATCCGAAAACTTTGAAACCAAAATTGTTTCTTTTAGATAAGTTCCTAATAGACTATCAGACTCTTTATCAGTCACTGGTGAAACTAGCACGCTAAATTATTATGTTCTAACTAAACAGTAGTTACTTCTCGATTGGGATTATATTTCGGGAGACAACTTATCAAAAGTTAAAGACCTTTTATTTTTCAGCTGAAAGGATCAATACCGTCTTCAGCGTATTCCTTAACAGTTTCATCGTAAAAACATTTTATTATGTCAAGACTTTACGTTCCAAGTTATAAGTTTTGAAATAAACCTTCTTGAGAGTTCAAAATAATTGATAAACAACTGGAAGAGAAACTTGGAGACAATATTATTGTAGATATGTGTAGGAGCGTCGAAAACACGGAAATGAGACGTCTGAGCGAGACGACATGGAGGCGACTTTCGTAGCGACTTTGTGAAGTTGGTTTTGGGTGACGAAATCATTTAGTTTTGTGGTATAAACGGTGCATCCCAGTGTAACACAAAAAGGCTGAAGTTTTTGTTTGATCGAGCGTAACTTATGGTTATAACACTTTTTATAATAAAATATCCAGACCCGGAAAATTTTAATTGTCCTGTGCGAGACTAGAACTCAAAGTTCTATTGATTAGAACTTTGAGTAGACTTCTAATCAAATACAGGCAGGAAAATAAAATCAGCCTTTACATCGTTGTATTAGCAGAGTGAATAATAGGACAAATGTAGTTAAAATGTTGCATAGTTACAATCAATTTATTAAACCAGTATTTTGAGCGATTAATAGTTCCGGTGCAAAAGTTTTTTATTCTCTGACCTTTTGCAGCTGTCTGAAACTAGCTCTATTAAACCGAAAAAAGCCTTGATAATAAAGTATTTAAACTGGTTTTAGTATATGTACGTTACTGCATAGATTTTGACGCATTATTAAAAGAACTTTTAAGAATTTTGCATACAGGTATCTGAAAAAATACCCGTACACGATTCGACGTAGATATTCAAAAATATTTTCGCTTTAACTATCTAACTCACGGTGGATAGTTTTAAATAAAATTTATAACAGTGCGCACTCTGGTACTTTACAATATAGATTTAAAATTGTTTCAATATTTTCAGCAAAAGTTAATAACTTTCCAAGAATTTTGTATGAATTTTGCAACTGACTAATGAAATAAATCCATTTATTTTTTCAACTATATTCAGTTCTGAAAAGTGATTTACTGTGAATATACAGTCATTATTAAAAGATCAGGTTTTAAACCCAATTTACACGGTCATATAGCCTCACATTTTCAGTGCATAGGTATTTTTTTATATGTTCGGTTTAGGCTTACATTTTCTGTGTATATTTTAAAACTAGTAACCTGGGCCGGCTTCGCACGGAAGCACTGCTATTTGATGGAGGTTATTATACATATAAACCTTCCTCTTCAATCACTCTATCTACATATTAAATAAACGCATCAAAATCCATTAAGTACTTTAAAAGATTTAAATACATAGGGACTATATCCCTAGGGCAGAGAAAGAGACTTTGTTTTAAAAATTACTATGTAGTGACGTAGTGATAAAGTCGGTTTTACGTTCGCACACAAAACCGGATATTACACAAACGGTGTCGATACCGATAAATTTCGGGGCTGAAGCCGTAGAAATACATCAACACCAAACACCTACATTTTGACTGAGACCTTTATCAAAAGGGCTTCATTCTTAGGTAAGTGCGTTAACTTATACCAGTCCTTGGTTCATTAATTTATTTTGGATGAAAATAAACACAGTAATTGTTTGACACTATCGGTTTCACGTATCGTGGGACTTCGGCCAGAACTGGGATAAAATATAGCCTATGTTACTCAGGAAGAGTGTAGATTTCCAACAGTGAAAGAATTTTTCAAATCGGTTCAGTAGTTTCGAGCCTTAAATGGGGTAAAACAAACTATACTATTGTTCTTTGATATTGCGTTTCTAGACTTTTTTACCTCACCATCCATTCAAAAATATTAACCATTTTATCACCAAATCACTGTCCTTAGCATTAGATCTAATTTCAATACCTTGATTACCTATAACACAAATACCTATGTACCTAAATTAATATTTGCAGAAACACAACACAGAACTCTCGGCCTAACTATATCCGATATTAATTTATTAACCGGAACACAGTGCAGATTAATCTATAATCAATAATACGAATAAATACATCATAATCAGTCTGACGGTCGGACGTACACGGACGCGATTTATTTGGCACAAATACGAATTAAGCGCATGTCCGGTTTGGCATAAAACAAACGTTGATTTAACCGAATACTGGCGTAATCCTCTTTGTCGGTATTGATCAATTATTATTAAATTGAAAATGAAAATTGGCTTATAGTTTTTAAGAACTGAGCTTATTTTCCGTTAGTTCTTAATTTCCCAAAGCTGGTGGCTAAGTAAAACGCGCATCGACCAGTCACAAAGTTAAGCAAAGCTTGACGTGGTCGGTCCGTGGATGGGTGACTATCTTGTCATAACGAGGTCTTCCTTGTTTAAACTAGAAATTAAAAGGTTGACTGATAATGAATCCTATTCCTCGGATAATAGCCGCATTCTTATAGAGAAACTCCTTTTAAAAAGCCGGTTAAAAATGCGTGATCTTTACTGTCTTACCACAAAACTTTTAAACGTCAGTTTATGCCTCGTCTAAAAATGTCAAATTATGACGTTGACATATGGTTCATTTTGCAGCCAAAATTTTATTAGACAAGTGTAAAACAGGGTTTAAAGTTTTGTAGTAAGGCCCTGCATCTTTATACAAAGAATTTTAACGAAGCCACCCCATTTTTATATTCAAAAACAAGTTACCATTAAGAATTTGCTGAAAAATGTTGATATGCATAACTTTAGGTCGTTACACGGCGTGACGGCAAACCCTCTTTCAAACTCGGCCGGGTTCGAAACCCGACCCCTTTACACTTTGAAACCCTTTGAGGATTCGGTGACATGCTAACAAAATACATATTATTAAGTTAAATTTTGAGACACGTTAGTATTATTATTTTAGGGTGAGAAATTTTTAAAATGAAAATCATACTTGGTATTGGATTTTATGAACAATTGTTTTGAAAAGCCCTTTGAGTGAAAAATATTTCCATATTTTTCCATTTATTATCTAAAAGGAAACTTTAAAAAGAAATCCAAGATGAGTTCTCTTAATATGAATAAAAGTATCTTATCTGCAAAGATTGTGCTCAAAAACGAAGTTAGATCTGATGCTTATATTCGTCCACTATTTATCGTACGTACTAACTAGGGTTATAAACTAAATATGGTTGTTTTATAACATGGGCGAACAGGGAGAAGGGACCCATTAGATCGATGGCTTTGAAAACATGTTGAAGGGAATCCCGTGGCATGTTAAAAAAGCATTATCATTGTTTTCCTACGAAGAGTCATTGTCTGCAATTTTATATGTTTAGCCGTATATTTCAAGGAAAATATACAATCAGGAGAGAATACCACGAAAACTTAACTGGGAAATTCTTTAAAATTTTGTTAATAGTCTAATATCGTTTTTGCATCGATTTTATATAGATTATTTATACGGTTTATTCTTCATAATTATGATATTATCTACGAGAGTTATCGATAAGTAGGTAAGTCAAGGTTGCAGCTTAAGATAATGAGAACAATGAAATACTTAAGTTACAAAATCGGACTTAGTGACAACTATTTTGTAGCATTACTTTATCTTAAGATATAACTTAACTGATAAGTTATTTAATATAAAATTTTAAGATTGACATAATTTTTGGCGAAAATGGCAGGTCACAACGGGTCAAAGTGTGCCAAAGTTTGAACGTCACTTTAGGCAATTAAGCCAAGAATGTGTTCCTTCAATTAGTGGACAAATGCGAAGCTACAATGATAAATACAAATTACAATTACCCCATCTGCATCACAAAACCTCATCAGAAAAAAATTGCACATACATACATAAACATAACGTAAAACCAAGATATTCTCAAAGCGAATTCTCGTTGCAATTTAAATTCCGGCGAGCACGTTGCGGCAACGTCGGACGAACGGTAAACTCGACCGTGTTTCTATTAAGTCTAAGTAAAATATTTTTGCATCAAAAGCGCAGCCGGACTGGCAATGGCCGGTGGTATTCTAAAATGTTCGCAACAACTTCACTGCGGATTTGTTTTGTAGCGTGAATGTTTTAGTTTGTACGTATTTTTATATTAACCTAGATAAAAACTGGGAGTGTACAGTTAACAACTGTAAGTCATTTTAAAATAAAAATAACTTCAACCGCAAAATTATGACACCTGTCAAAAATCGTAATAAAACTTATACTTAAACAAAAGGCCTTAAGTAACATTACCGTGAAGAAGTTCTAAGATGACTAAAACCAGCTCGGTACTTACCTGAAAACAAAGAAAATAAATCATAAGTAACACGTCATTAAAAAGCATTAAAAATTACTATTACATAATACATAATTGATAAGATGTTCGCCAAAATTAGCAAGACCGTTACATTTTATCGGCTAAAAAATAATCTAACACATCCAAGTTACAGTTATCATAATCATAGTATAATAAACGTTATCTAAGCTTTACTTATCGGTTATTTTATTCCTATCAGATTATCTAAGCTCTAGGTACAAACGTAATACCAATAAGAACATATATTTTCCCACGTTCTTCGTCGTGTGCACATTTTCTACATTCTTATCAAACTTACTCAAAAATAAGTGTATATAATTTGATATTTCGCAGTCTAAGCTGTCCAGACATTTGAGAGCACAGATTTTTATTTAAATACTAAAAGCAAAATAACTTAAGCAATCAACTTAAACTTCATTCCAAAGCTGTTTTCCTTCACGAAAAGAAAAACACTCGCTCTTAATCAAAATAAAGAAATGTCAAAGAAAATTTTAATACAGCTTCCGACGACCCTCCCGAAAACCCGCCCACAAAATGTAATTAATTCGAATTAAGAGTTCGTTTTGAGTAATTTCGGAGTCTTAAAGAGAATTACGTAGGGATCCTCGTATATAGAAACAAGGTCAAACTGGGTACAGTTTGTAACAACTACATTAGATTACACTAGCGCCTGGCCCCGGCTTCGCACGGGTATTAATTATAAACTACGTCTTGGACCTTTTGGTGTGACCCGCCTGAAAATCGTCGAGTCTTTTTGAACAGACAAACAGGTTGACCTGAAGATAGAGTACCTAGTAGTTCTTAGACAATCATGTATAGGAAGTTTGTTATCTGTCAGATGGAACCACATAATTATGTACATTGTACATACTTTGCTTATATTGGTATGAAGCTGAAAATGCCTTAAGAAGTTTTGAGTTCATCTTCGATCAAGACTATCTTCATGCAATTTTGACAGAGTAGGTGGGGTTTTATGTGTCATACCTTCTCAAGATGGACTTAGAAAATACCCTGTCTAAATTGCACAAAAATAAGGTAAAATTATGCTTCAAGAAGCAAGTGTCAGCTTCCTACGAGTTACAATTTTACTTATACAATTCTCATTACATAAATTGACATAATACGATCACGTTTACTTTATTATACTCAATAACAAATTTCCAACACACAGAGATTCGTGGAACACGTTGAATGTAGGTAGGTAATCATAGCCCACGAGGGGATCGTTGCCATGGTAACCAGACTAACCGACAAATGTATAGGTAGCACGCGAATCAAAGAGAGCCCAATAATATTTTATGTTGTGAATCAGTGTATTTTGATATTGTACTGTTAACGATTCAGTTAGTTATTATAGTATTTTTGCCTTGTTTGTCTGTTCGAGAAAAGCTTAAAACGAATGAACGGATTCCCGTATGATGAGAAATAGTCATGGGGACCGTTTAATTCTATCATTTATATCCGAGCGAAGAAATTGGCTATCTTTTAATTCTTACAACAAAACAAGTAATGATGCAAAACGAATCATTTAAGTATCGATTTGTTAAAAAGAAATGCCTTAAAATTCGCAGTTTTACGTCTAGAATTTAATATACGCACGTAGACACGCTTAAGCATTTTCTATCTGTAAAAGAATATACGTTTTACTTGTATTTGTATACGGATCGCGTGAGCCGTGCTAAACGATCCTTGTAATATGAAACTTAAGTGCGTCAAAGGGATAGAGAAAATGGCTCTTTTCTGCTTAAGAATATACTTAAGAAATGCTTGAAAAACAAAACGATATAGCTGTGAGTCGTTAAGTAGAGTCTTAACTTAACCTAAGTTTAAGTAAATCAGGGATGATTATATCGTAAATAAAATTGACTTGGAAATGATTATGTTAATTTCGTGTTTCAAAATGGGTTTACAGAAGTCAGAAAGTCTGACAGCCAAGGGGTATCCAGTGCCCGGGCAACTGGGTTGAGGAGGTCAGATAGGCAGTCGCTTCATGCAAAACACTGGTACTCAGCTGCATCCTGTTAGACTGGAAGCCGACCACAACATAGTTTGGAACATGAACGGATCATGCAATCCATGACTTCCTTTCCATCTTTTCTGGAAACTGGTTTAGAAAGCTTTATTGGAAACCTATTATATTGACCATAGTACCTATATTACGTATTTTTCTCACGCCAAGGGATCATTCCAAGCCCCGGTCAACAGTGACGTCACTGTTACAGTCACTAATAATAGAACAAAGTGCGTGCTATGAGGTCAACGGAACCTTTGCTGGACTAGCTTAGCTATAAGCTGTATTTTTATGGCCTAACATATTATTTTCATAGGTTTCATAGTTATACATATACTGGGGTATTTAAAGTTTGTAATCATTTTAGGATAAAAAATTACGACTTCGAAATAACGTCAATTGACGAATGAGGGACTCACTCACAGCTATTTCACAAAATGTTAGTGATAAAGTAAAACTTTGCCGATTCTTTCTCTTTGCAGAGAAATATACTCTTTCCCAAATAAAAGTAGCCATATGCTTTCTCAGCCTCTAGATAACCACATCTCATTAAATCGGTTACTCTCTACTTAACTTCCGCATTTATAATATTACTAAGGATTTTGGGCAATAAGTTCTAACACATAAGACATACAGTGAATATGCCCAGTAGAATAGAATCGTCTAACACGAAGCCGTTAGTGTGAAAACAACTGCAAAATTCACACTCCACAAACAAAGCTCCGTTTAAGCTGCAATTTATCTTTTCAAAACTCCCGTTTGAAGCCACCTCACGGCTATGCGAGCAACTTGAACGGTCCATTATTTTATTTTTAGGCACAGATTCGAATGCGAATCCCGTGGGCTCGAACGCTCGAAAAGCCGCTTTTTCATCGAAAACTCGCAAGTCTAATTTGTAAAGGAATGAAGCGGATTCGATAGATCCCGCTTTAGGTTTTCAAAAGCGATTAGTTCTCTGCACTCAATTCTGTAGCGGTAATGCTTTTGGCATTTTAACAGTAAAACGGCTTTTGTGTTCGCGGCTGAAGCGTTGGTATTTTTTTCAGTTTTTGTTCACTAAATGAAATGAAACTTTACTTTCTAATTTTATATGAATTGCGTACAGAAGAGAATTATATCGCACGTTATAACGACAAGAACTCTTTGCAGGAGAGAAAAGTTAGTGTCACGGAAAAAAAATGCTCTCTGACCTAAACATCTTTAAACGCACAGATTTATGTAACAAATAACGATATAGACCACCGTTGAACACCTACATAAAACTATAAAGTCAATAGTTTGGAAGCAAAACGTCCTTTTCGTACATCAAGTGAAAAAGCCTTAACATAATGTTACAGTTTTCAAGATGGCGACCAAGTAAATAGCAAGAGACTATGTAGGTACTTAGTTCTCAAGTCTCGGGGCCAAGAAAAACAATGTTTTACCAGGTCATGCTGAGCAATTTGCGAAGTTAAACAGGAAAAGACGATTATTGATGGTTTTAGAAGAAAAACAGACAACTACACGTTACAAATGACTTATAAAGATTGGAATAAAATACTGGATTATTACTGATATATTTTTCACCCTGCCCTGTCCAATTTATTTAGGGTCAGCGGAATGTTTTCCGCTTCCATTCCTCAATGTCCAATTATTATTACTGATCCATTTGTGAAAACGAAACCAGAAACAATAATAGGTAATTAAAGCAATTTTCGCAGGATCGTAACCCTTCTCGACAATCGGGTCAAAACAGAAACGACCACATCCAAAAATATGATACCTTCATAAAATTTATTAAAACCAAGTACAGTATCAAAACTCTCAAAATAAACAACCAATCAAAAACAGGAATCAAGTTACAAACATCGCTTGCTACTTCGTTAATAAATACTGTAGCTTTTGTACGTATAAAATACAGAGGGATTCAATTAATTTAATTGGATTAATCACCAGCAAGGCTACGTATTTGGCAGTGCACGGCAGAACCCGGCTATCCTGGAACCAATTGATTATTCCGGAATGAAACGGTAAAATAACATGTTTTATACTTTTACGTAATTTAATTAAACATCGCAATTAGCTGCTGCTACTTGTATAGTTGTGTACTTAAATAGTTACTAGATTTTATAATTAACAGTAAAGAAAGGGATGCTAAGTTGTGTGTATGTGTCTTTTACGGGCTCGAATCTAATAAACGGATGAAAAGATTAGATACCTAATTAGGTTTCTTTGATTGAGAAAATGCGTCTGACACTGCAAAACTTATTGTTACTGACGCAGGGACTTAATATTTAAAACTAGCGGTTTCACCCGGATAAAAGATAGCCTAGTAAGACTTTTTTAAATCGTACTAATATTTTCGGAGATTAGAGCATTCAAGAAAACCAAACGTCAGCTTCAAAAATAATAAGTATAGATGACAAACTCAAAACCCACGTACACTCCTCATCCATTAACTACCAACAGAAACTCCCAGACACAAAACTAATCAAATGCACTCACTTATCCAGAAAAATAAAAGGTGCAAAACAAAGTAATAACCCTATTAGTCAATGAAAGCTCCCTTGCTTTCATTAAGCTCCATTAGCTGGCATAGATAGATAAACGCGGAACACCCACGCGTTTCTAGCGAGATAGAGTCGCAACTACGTCACTCACGGCTTTATATAAATAGTGGATTGACAGTTTGCTTTTTATTACGAAAGTGTAAAACTAGTGATGTTGGAAATTAATAAAAATGTTATTTAGCTGGTCAAAACAAGATATTTGACAGTCACACTCGCTTTTGGTTCATGAACATGATGAATTATACAGCTTCTTTTAATACTTTAAATATAATCATGTAACTTTACCATCAACGATAAAAACAATATAATTAAAGAAGAATATTTTAACTGACATATTATAATCAATACATAGAGATATGAGATTATTCTTTAATACTTACACAGAATAGCAATGACCGACATGTAAGTCCCTATCCAAAAGAACGACTATAAAGGGCAATCGATTGAAATGGGGTCATTCGTTTGAAGTATAAAACAGTAATAAAACATTCCATGATTGTAAAATCAAATTACAGTCGACACAAAAGCATCAAGTAATTAGGAATTAAAGAAAACAAGACTGACTCATTAAGAGATTATGCAAACCCAAAAATCATTTTCAAATGTGCCACACGGCACACCACTTGAATACAATGAATTATGAACTCTAAAGCTTGAGTCACAAAGAGCAATATTGTTCAGCGCAGTCTAACATACAATGTATATAGTACGTCATCACAAGGCAATCCAATTAACGAAGGATTACAGGCTTATTAAGTGTCGCACATAGATCTAATAATAGTCAGTAAGTGATACTTAAGAGAATTACGTTTGACTCCCTTTCTTGTTTGACTTTGGTGGCTTGTGAAGCGTTAATGACTGTTGATGATGAAAACTAAGTTGAGAGTTATTAAAATACACGATGCATGCATGATGATAATACTCTGAGCAAAATTATTTTATATCTATTTGGTAAAGACTAGCTTTTTCAGCCGCGTCCCGGGGAACTTCTACCAGTACCTCGAGAATAGTGTAGCTTTTAAAACTGAAAGAATGTTTCAAATCGGTTCGGTCATTTCGGAGCCTTTACTAACAAACAAACTAATGCTATCTCTTTGACTATATAAACTATAGAAGTATAGTACATTGTGACGCCTGAGAAATATATTCTGGACATCCATTATACGTATATCAAACGAACAATAAAAGCTTCAATATATACTACACAAATATCAAAACATGCCAAACGGCGCAAGGGCACGAGAAATAGTTCAGATATCGACCGATGATATTATGAATTACATAATTTCATCAACTATATTATAAAAGATATAATTTTGTATTAAAATTCTTCAAATCTAACAGACAGGCATGTGATGCTGGGGAGTTTGTTGTGCCACTTCTTCTTCCCAGCAAAACACATAGAAAGTGGCTGAAGGGCAGGCGTTTTGGGGACTGTCTCATATAATTTTGTCGTTCAAAAGTGCTGTTTTCAGCCTACTTTGAATGAATGCTTTTGATTTTGATGTATTATAAATACCAGGTTATAAGTCGTTATAAATGAATTTAAGACAGTCCGGGAACGTACTTCTAAGAGCCCCCGCAGACCACAGACTTTTATCGGCCGATAGTTTAGTCGGGTTGGCCTGCTGGTACGCACACCGAGCCAACTAAACAGTTTAGTCGGTGATGAGCGCGCAAACTATCCAACAGTCTGCCGACTATTTGCTGTTTCTAACCAACTGGTGAAAAGAGTGGTCGCACCGCACAATGAAACTTAATAAAACATTGCATAGAAATGTTATTATTGCTCTCATACACCGGAGAAGGAAAATTAAAAGAGCCCGAGAGTATTGGGTGCATCATATCTTTAGTGATAGATTATTAAATGGAAAATTTTACACTAACTATGCCTTCCAAATTACTCGATTATTAAAGTGCAGGGCGTTTTTCGACTTTCTCGATCAAAGTTACGATCGAATATTCCGAAATAAGTGACTGAGAATTGGGCGACGCCATTTTACAAAACACGCGCGACCAACCATTCGCTGTCAAAGCTCGGACCGAACTAAACAATCGGCTTAGTCGGCCGACTAAAAATCGTCATGTGTGCGCGCGTGGTAGGAGCCAATACTGATTATACGGTCGGTCGATAGTTTGCCGACAGTTTAGTTTGAATTGAATCGGGAAGCCCATCAAACTTGTTTATCGGCCGATACCAAATCGTCATAGTGTGCGCACTTGCTTACATCTGCGTACTGATTAAGAGCCCGACCAAACTATCGGCCGATAAAAGTCTGTGGTCTGCGGGGCTCTAAGGGCTACAGCTGCTACTTACAAATAATTTATAACTATTTCTGTAAATATACGTTTCCTTTGATATTAGGTTTAGAAGTCTAGGAATTTTGTTGGATTAAAGCAGTTTCTAGAAACTAATAAAACTTGATTAATGTAGCCTGTAGCGAGAATAGTGACATTAGGGAATCGGGAAAACAAACTTAATGTTCATTTAGGTTATAAGATTACCACAACAAAGACACATCTAAGGACAAACAATTAACAAATAATATTAAGATCAAAGAGAGGCCTAAATACATCAGAATTGGATTAACCATCTCTATATTAAGTAGACATTAACTTTTTCAAGCAGAAGTATGTTTTGTTACGTTATAGTATTGTATAAAACGTAATTTATTTTCTTGCCAATATTCACTCAGATTAACTTTTCTATCTAATAGAAAAATACAAAAATCTGTTAAGTATATCCAGACGCGTTCAAACAATTACACAGATCAGGTTATTATATTTACAGAAACACAACAAGTATATGTAGTCGTATATAATAAAGAAGATATTATATTATAAGATATAAGATCAATAACGCGAGTAAATATCTCATTGTTTACGTTCACCGAATTGTTTGTAGAGAGATCTGTTGCTGGGTAATTTGGGATAAGCCGAACTATTTCGTCTATCGTGAAGCATCCGATAGAGAAACCGCAACATATACGGGCAACCCCGATTATTTAAGTATATCGGTGAATAGTTTATGAAGGAAAATGTATCGTACAAATATCGTACTATAATATTATTAAGGATAATTATAAATATGGCCTGAAATCCTCAAATATATACGGTACATTAAATCATCGACATTGGTAAATATAGATTAATCTTTTTACTGGCAGTCGTGCCCTAGAGGGTAAAGCAATTATTAGTGAGTGTGTTCAATTCCAATAAAGTACCAATGCAACTTTTCTAAGTCTATATGTACTGTTTGATGACTTCGTGTACGCCAATGACTGTTTAAAGGTGAAGGAAAACAGCTCGAGGAAACCTGGACTATTAGTCTGAAATCACCAACCCGCATTGAGCAAGCGTGGTGATTAATAGCAATCCTTCTCTATGTGAGAGGAGGCCGCAGCCCAGTGGGACGATAAAGACAAAGACTAATGATGATGATGATGTGCTTCTCCATCAAGAAATTATCAAGTGTCAAGGGTATCAAGGGCGAATATCATGTAAGAACTATGACGCATCAATTTTTAATTACGTAAAAGTACTTTAGAAACCGTCGCGTTGTTACAAAATATTGTGCAAGGTTTAAAGTTGTTTGTATACTATTTATAGGAATAATCTGGAACTTTCTGAAGACACAAGTGAGTCAGCTGTTATTTTGACGATATCATGTGTACTTATTAACATATGTAGTATGTACATATGTTTGTGTATGTAGTTTTATATTTTGAAAAGTTTTTACAAAATAGTCGGCTGCTAAGATAACCTTATTAATTGGGGTCACGATAGCGGTTTTCAAATTAATTAGACTTTATTTTGCTTAAACATTTTATTTCAGTGGCTAAAAGTTTCTTTGTTATTGAAGAAAAATGGTCTAGTTTTTCTTCATGAACGATGTACTACAAATTATGACGTACAAATATGAAACACCCAAAAATATATAAAACAATTACAAAGGCCCGTTAAAAGTCTACAGAAAAGCGGATATCTGCATATAAATGCGTGTCACCGGTGCATTATAACTATTGGAACGATGCCCGATTTTTTTGATTTTTTCTTGTTTTACACGGCTTGCCGTCTCCGCAATGTCGCGCCGTCAATTTACGTAGCGTCTGGTCTTCAACTTCGGCGGTGTGATCGAAACGGGGTTTTGTTCAAGTTTTAGTTTTGAAGGGATGAAAAACGCTTTAAAATTGGTCATTCATGTGTTTTGCGTCAGGTAAACTGTGAATGGATTTTTAGTACAAGCAAAGTTTTGTATAGGTTATGTATGTAGTTACATGTCTACCAGAACAATGCATTAAGAGATCTGTTGCCAGACATCGTCTGCCTAGCCTTTTCCCAACTATGACTTCCTGTGCCACAAAAATAATGGAAGTATACAAATCTATGTTTTAACTTTTAAATAAGAGTATATATCAGTCACACATCACAGCAAAAATCAATTTCTAACGAAGTGATACGCGAACAATATTTCCACACATAGAAACTAGCGCTGGGTCCAAACCGGTCGTTACGTCACAAATTACATTATTATTCTCACAGTTGATCGCATTGACCTAGAGTCCTAGACTGTACAGATGTTGATATGGGTAAAACTCTTTTATTATTTATTTTATCAACACTAAAATTACAAGAGCAATTTTTGTTTGTAAGGGCTTCGAAACTACTCCACCGCTTTGGAAAACTCTTTCACTGTTGGAAAGCCACACTAAACCCTCGGTGACTGGGATAGGATTTTAGACCCGCTTTTCGAAAAGTCAAAATCATAGCAGCGAAATCTGGCTGAAATCTGACTAAACCTTATTTTAATTCGATTCTCATTCACAAGCAGGGACACACAGGAGACAATAGAGAAATTAATTGGTTTCAATATAATCACAATGTGTTCCAATGGAAATCAACGAATGAAACTTATACCCGGCTAAAAGGATGTATGCATAATGTTGTGAGAAATATTACGAGATAAACATTTTTATGAGGATATTGGCTTTGAAATCTACATTTTAACGGATTGCATATTACAGCAATAAAACATTATTTTACGACCAGCTTTTGGACGTTAACGTTGTGACAGCTGAGAGTAAAGTTAATACCGATACCTACTGTTATACCTATAAATCAAGTTCAATTTTAAAATAAATAGCTGTTTTACGTAAAACTGACGTTTATCTTGTATGTGAAAACGGGCCGAAGTTTGTAAAACAACAAGTTTAGGGCGAGACTGAGAATAGAATACATACATATGGTGAAGGTTTTTATATTTAAACGTTTCTACCATAAATAACAAAAGGGATATTGGTATTCAATTAACATTCCAGTATCCGTACTTTGCAACATATGTGCAAAATTTAAATACATCGGCAAACGGCTAGGGAAAACTTGATGAGGAAGCCCGTAGCACTAATAAATTCCATCCACGCTTATATTGCTTCGAACGGCAATAGAGGAATTATTAGCTCCAAAACTTGTATATTCAAGCATCGGACTAGTTTTTCTTGGCTTGAAGGAAACTTGGTCTACTTACTACCAGCTTTTCTGGCTATATGCCAGTCTTTTGCGAAGACCTGAGCTCGGAAGGCGAATTTACGAGTCTTCTAGATTCATTTCCATATTTCAAGGTTGAATTTTACGAGCGAGAGAATACCGTTCGGCTTTAATGGACATAAGTTTGATAAAGCTAAGTTTTTGTTCAAGTTATGAGACTGGGAATAAGAGTTCATATTAGCAAGAAACTTTGGAACTCAATTCATACTTTTAATTGAAAGTGTTGTTTTTCTTTAATAAGAAGACAACTTTTTATATGATATTGTCAAACATTGTTTATCCTTCAATAGTCAAATTGAAGTTTTCAGATCAAACTGAGAACCTCCCTGCTTTGAAGGCTGTTAAAAAAGACCACAAAAACTTCTTCCGACTTAAAAAAGCTCATCAAAAATTCCATCTTTTTTTTTTCAAATTCACTAACTCCAGACAAATCAGAATCTACAAAATGCACATACCTTCCTGTTAATAACTGCAATACCGGACCTGGATGCGATCCAATAGTTGGGTAGTACGTAACAGTTGTTTTGTATCGAGCCCTTGATAGCCTTCTAAACGTCGGCACCGTTCGCTTTAGTGAAATTGTTACAATACTGTCATCGGCAGACCGGTGTTGTATCGAATAGAGGTCGAAGTTAGGTAGAATAGAGGTATGTATTTGGTGTTAGGTTATGTTATAATGTTTATTCGTCATCTCTTCTGCCCTTATCCCAATTTTATATGGGGTTGGTGCAGCATGGTTTCTGATTACATACCTACTGTTCTATCTGCTGTCATCTTACAAGTGATATTTTATAACCATAGTTTATTCTTAATCAAATTATTCGTCTGTTCGACTTTCACGCCAAAACTGTTGGACTTCTTGGTACACAGATATCCAATAGCCTGAGAAAGGACAAAACTTCCTTGTGACCAGTAGCAGGAAGTGGTGTGGGTGCAAAATAAGGGAACAGCTAGTCTATAAAGAAAAGCTGCTGAACCAATTTAAACGACGATCGATCCATCGAATAGAAAATATTCTATCTACAAAGACCCTTCATATAAAACCGTTTTCCTATGAAGATTATTTTTCCGGGCATAGCAACATCAGTTATTGTCATTAATAAGATGAAAAGGGTAAGTCAGTAGGCGATGTCTGGCAACTAAACACAGCTCGTGTACTACGGCTCCCAAAACGTACTCAGCACACAGTTGCCAAGTATTTAAATATTGCACGTTCCTCTTGCGATATTGAAATGCGCTTACGCTTAAAACGTTTTATTTTAAAATTTTGCGAGTTCTTTTCTAATATTTTTAGTGCAAAACTGTACGTTATGGCGCCTTGGTAAAACGGCTGCAACTGTAACTATTTTGAAATAAGACTTAGTTAATGGAAAGGCAGAGGTAGACCGAAGAAAATATGGATTGATTGCCTAAAGAGGACATGAAGCAGCAGAAGGAAGAGGATGTGAAATGAAATGAAATTGTTTATTTTGCAAGTTGGACATTACATCACTTTTACACGTCATTTTAAGAACGCTGAGGCCGGCATTTCTAACTGACTGATCCCTGAGAAGAAACGCCGAAACAAACTCAAGGGTCATGTAAGTTTGGCATGAAGAGAGGAATGGAAGAAAAGACATGTTGCGCCGACCCAAATAACTTGAGAACAGGGCAGGAAGATGATGATGATAATATAGATAGATGTAGAGTTATAGAGGAAGAGGACGACTAAAGAAACGATGGATGGATTACGTGAAAGACGATATGGCTGAAAAGAGTGTTACTTGTGAGATGACGTCAGCTAGGAAATTACGGAAGAAGAAAACATGGTGCGACGTCCAAGTAATAAATTGTGATAAGGGTAGGGGAATTATGATGTTGTGATTCTAAAGGATGTAAAGAAAACTGCGGAAAACAACCAGTATAGAAGAGTGGTCTAAAAGTCACATACATAGCATACGCACATACATTAAAATATTTTGGGGCCCACCGATACCAGGAAAAAGTTGTCAATGTTATCTCAATGTCAAACAAAACTGATTAGGGAGTCAAATACTGCCTTATTATGCGAAAAGTTTTCCGTTCATTCGTGATAGTATATTGTTTCAAACACGTGTCTTATTGCTAGGGAAACTTCTGAAGGATATCCAACACCTGAGGCTTCTTTCAAGTTTAGAATGTGTAGTGTGAAATAAATATAAGTTAGAAAGCGTGGTACACATTTTAGAATATTCTCCAAGAGATTGGATAGAAACTAGCTTGGAAACTATTGGTGTTATAAATATTAAACTTTTTCCGACGTAACCCACCAGTGAGCATTCAAGTCAATTCAGGACACCCTACAGAGTTCCATGCGACATATTTAATAGATGAACTAAAAAATAAGGTACGTTAGTTAAAACATATCAAAGCAAACGTTTTAGTACTCGAATGAGGACACAAAACATTACAATGCAACCGTCATACCTATCACCGGCCACATCGCTCACGTTGTCATGTCTCCCGGTTTCCCTTTGTTTGCGAAAACAATTTGAACGTCCCCAAACGGGCACATACCTCGGATACCATTTTCCGAGTAAAATGTACAAAACATAACTACGGTGGGACCTAGTTATTTTTCGGGGAAAATACTTGATTTAATTAACGAAATTCGAATCAGGTATTCCGTCAAATTTTAACAAGGCGGGTACTTTTATGTTTTGTTTACTTTTCGCATATTTTAACCTGTGGAAAAGTACCAAAATAATGTTTGCTGGTTTCATATTATGTTATGGTATATGTGCCCTACCTACTAACGAAATGTTATCTGATAGGTTCGAAAATGTTTTCTGGCGCACCCTCAACAATCAGCATTGCTGCTATAAAATAAATTATATTACATGTAGATAATGTAGTGTACGAAACCCAAAGCCAAATGCTTTTATTTCAAATAGGCCTTTGCAATTATGAAACATCGCACTAGTTGCACGTTTCCAAAAGTTGGTCTCATGGAGAAGAGCCGGCAAGACCCTCCAAGGACACTCTTTCTAGGAAATTACATGTTCACTAGGTATGAGACGTGACGCGCACGGGATAACAGTACTTCCCCATATTTAAAGTATGTTATTATACATATAAAACTTTATCTTTAATCGCTCTATCTATAAAAACCGCATGAAAATCGGTTGCATAGTTTTGAAGAGTTAAGCGTACAAAGGGACAGAGCCACATAAAAGCGACTTTGTTTTATTTTATGTAGAGATAGTAGTGCTTAACAAGGCTGTCAAAAGATATTTTCTATAGATATTCTCGCATATCTGTCTGTATGTTCACTGCACAGATTTTATCGATTCCCGTCTGACAATTTGTCTAATGGCTTCCACATAGCTCGGTCGTGTCCGTCGATAAAATCGATAGACTTCAAGACTTGTCGGGTTCAATTTAAAGCTGAAATGAAAATGCTTGTTTAATGTAGCATAATGTGATATAACGCTATCTTTTCAGCAAATGGGAGAGGCAGAGCTACCTACAGCACACACATTTTGTATTATTTAAAGATTTTGATTGCATTTAGGTGCTTTGAAATGGGCCCTCAATTTTGAGCTGCTATCTCGTGGAATTTGCACAAATTAAAATAGCCGCTGCCAAAATGGGTTTTAGTTTTGTGTGATAGTGGGGTTAGAGCATCTGGATCGCCTTATGGTAAATTATTACATCCGCCTATGGACATCAGCATCACCGGCAAAGTCGCCAAGTGCTTTGCCAGTCCTTTAAGATGAAGTAAGCACTTTTCTTGAAGATTTGAAGGTCATATCGGTTAGAAAATACCGTAGGCAACTGTTCATTAAACAATTTCGTTGTGCGAAACAAAACTTATATAATAAGGCGAATTTATATACAACATAAACGAATAATAGCTAGCTTATAAGTAATGGGTTCGTGTACTGAGACGAATCGGTCAATATAGTAGATAGTTCACGGCAAATATTTCAAACATGCCAACATCTTATATAAGATAAAATAGGAATAATACACAGATTCAAGTATTTTTACCAACCTGTTTCGATACTTCTTATTTGAGAATATAAACTACACACTTTATTCCCACATGTTTTATGCATATAAGTGGTTAATGGTTTTCAAAATACTCGTTTAGAAATCACATAATATGGTGCAATATTATGTGGTTCTTATGTCAAAGGAGGTTTTTTATTTAGAAGTATTTAATGGTTAATTAATGATTATGGTTTTATTTTATGGGCAACTTGATTACTATTGCTGACCATCTTATAATTTGCTGCAGCGTCTAACCTATATTTTGGGTTACAGCTGAATACAGAGATTGTCAAAACATCTTTATAGGAAGTACATATGATCTTTTTGGATACTTGCTGCTACTTTTTGTCTTGTAACCGTCTTTTGTCTAATGAACTCTTTTATTTCGCCTCATAGAGATCAGACACATGCCCTACGCAGCCAATAGCTAACTTCCAGATTAGCCAAAATTTAAATAATTTTATTTGAAAGCCGGTAACTACTTTACACGTGAATAAAGAAAGGTAGACGAAAAATTGCCTGCTATATCTTACAATAGTTGATACATTGTAACGTTTACAAAGGAAACTTGGCGGGTAGCCTATTATATTACGATCTATTCATTATTATATTAGACGTAGACAATCAAAAATATAAGAACGAACTACAATGAAGTAAGCATTAGTCTGACTTCACACATTTAACGTACCTTTTATTTTTCAGTTAATAATATTTAAATTATTAGATATTTATGAGATTGTATGCATTGTATGATTTATTTGTTCAAATATATCATGGATTGAGGTGGTCAGATACGCAGTTGCTCCTTGTAAAACACTGGTACTCAGCTGCATCCGGTTAGACTGGAAGCCGACCCCAACATAGTTGGGAACAGACTCGGGAGATGATGACATCATGTAGTCAGAAAAACCTAACAGATTAAAACAAAACTGACCACCATATTATAGGTCATTTTTTCAATATCCTTTGTGGACGTAAAACGATAACTGGCGTCTGAAAACTGCGCCTTCGCCATTCTACACGTAACCAGTTCTCGCTGGCGCAGACTGGCTAGAAGCCAGAATTCCAATGGTCGGAGTAATATTTCATAACTACCTATCCTCATTTTACTGTTTTTATTAATTTAATGATCTCCGAGATCTAGAGTATTGGAAAATAAAGAAAAACATAACTGCTTTTCCAAACGTGGCTAGAATCCATGCAGACATGAACCAGTTTTTGCGTACCTATATATTTTAGGCAGAAAGACTATGGCGTTTGAAAGTTATTAAATAAAAACAATCAAGCTCTATATTGTATTACTCGCAATAGAAAACTAACCAAATAAAAGCAGAAGCCTTATTATATCTATACAAGCACTAACAATGGAATATTTTTCGGTATATTCAGAAAGAAAGGAACCTTATTGTGTAGTATTTCACAACATTCGGCCAGTTCGCATCAGCGGGACGCTACAAAACAAGTATTGTGAGTGCCTGAGGCGACGGAAACTACTTTACACTGTAGATTATTTGTGCAGACTAGACTTTACTTAATATAGTACTTTAAAACGAGACACATATCTTCAAAAGATAAAATTATACTAGGAATATCATACATAGAAAACGCTTACTCTCTAGATATAATATTTCATAGAATTCGTATCATAAGGTTAAGAAAAGGACACTTGATATCACCAAGTATCTTATTATCCAACATCAGTTATGACGTATACAAAACTAACAATCACCTGATATTACTTCAACAACGTTTCATGATGCATCAATTCTACCTATCTTAAAATATGCATTTAATTATTTATCAAATTAACAAAGAGTGAGAGAGAGTCCAAATTCCGGGCACTCGATAACGTACACGACTGTTTCGGATTGTCTGTTCTGGTTATTATTAATCATTGGTGCTCCACGCTGCATACCACGTGACTGACTGACTCACGTTCATTGAGAGATAAACACTGGTGTCAGCTGTTTAGCAGCCCTCTTACGTCCGTTTGTAATTCAGTGATAGTTTTGTTATCATTTAAGAGGTTATCGCGGGATAGGTTAAATTGTGGTATCTAACGGAATTCGTGTTGTGTTCGTTTTATGTGCGGTAATTAAGGAGAATTTACTTGTATAAACGATTGAGTAAAATTTCTTGAAGAAAGTGTACTAATATCAGGGAGTTCGAAGCGGCTCGTACTTCCTTACATCAAAGTTTACAGCAGTCTGCAGGCTAGCTTCCGCCAAAGCTTTCACCCGCATCCAAGACGAACCCAAATAAAAATAGCCTAAAGCCTTCCGGAATAACAAATGGGCTATCCACTGACAGAATTATTTAAATCGGGATACTACTGAGATAAGCGCGTTCAAACAAACTCAGCTTCAGCTTTATAATATTACTTAGTATAGACTAGTACAGTAGATAAACATATTCGAAACCACGCATTTTGGCTACTGATCTAGCTCAGACAACAAAACCTTTCAAGATTATATACCATAGATACAAAATATATTACTGTATCAGATATAAAAATTCGCTGTAAAATAGATCCGTGCTTACGAAACAGCGAGCATACCTTTCAGCAACGAAGAATGTAAGTAAGACATAAGAAAAATGCTTTGAGAAACAGGAGTACGTTTTTATCATGTTGGCATTTTTAAAGAATGTCTGCGTCGGTTTTCCTTTCCAACCAGATGAAACTGAACAGTTTTTTTTCAGTATAATTTTCTTTAGTTATAGTATAATTTTTATATACAAAGCAAGTAAATGAGTGTGATATAAAAATACTGTATTACGACCGTGCTACATTTTTATTGATTACATATTGAAGATGGCTAGTACTTATGTATTACATAATTTATAATTATTAAAGGATCCTTCAATGTGAACGTTATAATTCAGGTTAATAGTGATTTAATAATTCATGCTATTATTTTAAAGAACAATTCAGTTTCTTATTCCAAAACCGTTACTTTTAATGACTTTATATAGTATCATCATTGAAAGTTGTAATTAATGATTGCTGATCATTAATTAAAACTATTCTTTCTACAAAGTACGTTAAACTATGCTTCCTTTCCAAAACTAATTACATACAAACTCTATCCTCTGATTAGTTTGTACCGTGGTACAAATGTGACAGTTGCCGTATACCGTATATTCCGGGCCGCCGGTTCGCATCCGAGGTTTGCCCGTAATTCCCGGGAATCCTTTCTTTAATTAAGGATTTACCTGCGTTAGGAAAGCCGCCCGTTTTGCGGGCATCAACGAATTTATTTATAAGGACTTAAAACTCAGAATTATTTACAAACGGAGATAGGCAAGTTAAATAAATCGTTTTTCAGAAACAGACAAAGTTAATTTTCGGCTTTCGAGATTTCGAAAGATTATCTTGAGGGAATGGTTATTCTATTCTGTATTTTGAGAAACGGTTCCAATGTTTGTGAGATAAAAGATAAACTAGAGCTTATATTAGATGGATATATATTTTGATAGATGATACCGTTGTAAGGAAAATGATCGTTCCCAAACGACAGCCGATATGAATGGAACAACTACGTGATAAATTGGTATAATGACAAGTGGATGACAAAACGTTATCATAGCCCAAAATAGCCTGGATCTTTATAGAAAAATAATGATGTGACGTGTCTTGGAAAAACCCTCCGCTATGTGAAGTGATGAACTACCTATTTAGACGTAGGTAAGATCAACTGAACTAAAAAGGATTTAATCCTGCGATAATTGACGTAATGAGGACTACATTCCTATCTATGGTACTCAGAATAGTTACTAATAAGTATCTACCCATAAATGAAAGAGTTCTTGTAAATAATGGTATAATTAGTAACAAATTGCCAAACAACAGCAAAAATAGCACCATGGAGAAAATTTTGCTACATTTAGGAGTTATAATTTGTAAAAGAAAAAGAAGAAATTTGAAATAAACCGTAATAAGATTTAATAAAGGCGAAGTTCTACTTTCTTGTCATAAAATTTAAGTATACGTACTTACGTAAAGTACTTAAAAGTAAATTGACATAAATAAGTAAACTTAGTATACAGAAGTCTCGTTTACAAGAAAAATGAATAAAAAAATGTTAAGGTTTGTCCTTGTTTCACCAACAATATAAAATGACATACAATATCGATTTCTATATACTTACAATTTATGAACCAAAAGACCTTCATAGCCTTTTATCCCAAAAAAACATGTTATGGTACCGTAGGGACACCTATCTTAATCCAGTACATACTACCTTAGTGTGTTTCAAGATAGAAGAACTAACAAATATATATAAAATAAAACCATTAGGTTTAAGTACTAAAACTGTTCTACCCAGAAACTCGACAATGCTTAGTTTTGTGCCAACTGACATTTCAGGTACATAAGTGATTGGCTAGCGACCTCGACTCGAAGACATCGGTAAGTTACAGCTACATCCAAAACAAGAAAATCGTAGAAAGATATTTTTGTGAGCCACAGAAGATGTAATTTATACTTGTAATAAAGAAGAAACGTATATTATTTTGTTTGTTTGTTTATACCCTAAAAATTCGAAAGTACCGAACTGATTTGAAAAATTATTTCACTATTGGAAAGCTAGACTATCCGATAATAACGTAGGATAAATTTGATCTAGATACGAAAACAGCTAAATGGAACAGAGAAATGGTATGTCTTACTTAACTTTTATATGAAACAGTATGAACTTTGACGAAAGACGGGTCAATAAAAGTTTTATATCTTAGATCCGCTAAACTGTTAATTAACACTGTGAGGACCATTTTCTCGAGAAAAATATACTCCTACCATCATACATCCATCATCTAGTCACAAAACCATATTTGAAATGCATAATCTTAGTTAAACAGCAACAAACGTGGAAAAAAGAACATACAATTTCACGAAAAGATAACCAGCATACCATTAAAAGGGTTAGTCGAGTTTGCGCGTTAGATTGACCGATAAAGAAGATAAACCTTATCGCATCGTATAACAGTATGACGTCATAGTTTGCACGCGTATCATTAGAGATAGAATTAATTAAGAACTGGCGACCCCGTTGGCGCAATGGTTACTATGCGAGAAGATGGTCCCGGGTTCGATTCTAGGTACGGTCAATATTTTAGGGTTCCGTAGCCAAAATGGCAAAACGGAACCCTTATAGTTTCGTCATGTCCGTCTGTCCGTCTGTCCGTCTGTCACAGCCGATTTACTCGGAAACTATAAGTACTACAGTGATGAAATTTGATGGGAATATGTGTTGTATGAACCGCTACAAAATATGACACTAAATAGTAAAAAGAATTGGGGTGGGGCCCCATACATGTAACTGAGGGATGAAATTTTTTTTCGATGTACATACCCGTGTGGGTATCAATGGAAAGGTCTTTTAAAATGATATAAAGTTTTCTAAAAACATTTTTCTTAAAGTGAACGGTTTTGAGATATCAGCTCTCAAAGTCGTAAAAGTATCCCCCTCTATTTTTATAACTACGGGGTATAAAATTCTAAAAAATAGAGGTGATGCATGCTAATTAACTCTTTCAACGATTTTGGTTTGATCAAAGTATCTCTTATAGTTTTTGAGATAGGTTGATTTAACTGTAATTTACGGAACCCTTCGTGCACGAGTCCGACTCGCACTTGGCCGGTTTTGTGATGAGCATGTATATTGGCTGTGGTTGGGGTGTTATATGTATTTATCTGGCTATAGTATACTAATATTTAAAGGAAACTCATTCTTGTACCTTAAGGGCTCCGAATTTACTGTACCGATTTGACAAATTCTTTCACTGCTGGAAAGCTATACTCTTCCCGAGTAACATAGGCTATATTTTATCCGGGTACGGGACCCGAGAAAAGCCGCGAAAACAGCTAGTACTATATACGTTTTCAGTTGTGTAAGCACCTAACATAAGTTAATCAATAGCTTGGGACTAACCGACCATGTGTGAAAAGGTGTCCCGATATTTATTTAACTTGACTATACGAGTCTATCTGTCTGCTTCACGACAGATCTGAAATATTCGCATACAACTGTGATATCATGTTGGGGCCGCAAGTTTAGCGATTCGATAATATTTTATTTGTACGATTGGCAATCAGGTCGACATAATTTGAGGCCCCTCTAGATATCAGCCGTTTCTGCATGCCAGGCTGGCTAAAACCGACGATGTGCGGTTACCAGCAGTTTTATTTTAAAAGAGTTTATATAACTATCGTGCATTTTACCTACTTTTATATTTCTCTCTTAGGTTCTGTCTGTCATTGAACATCCTTGGTAGTCGTTATGGGTAGTCAGAAGCCAGTAAGACTGACACCAGTCTAACCAAGGGTATTGGGTTGCCGGGTAACTCTGGGTTGAGGAGGTCAGGCAGGGCAGCCGCTTCTGTAAAGCACTGGTACTCAGCTACATCCGGTTAGAGTTCAAGCCGACCCCAACACAGTTGGGAAAAGGGCTCGGAGGATGATGATTTCTATATTTCTCTCTAAGATTTGTATTTCATGATTTAAAGCGAATAGTGCTTCATACAATTTGCATTAAAGAAAAATCGTGAATGCAAGTACTTTTAACCAATGCATGAGGTCGTGATGCGCATGTTTGCAGATGATGAAGTAGATTTTATAGCAGAATAGACGTCAGTAAAGAGGTTGATATTATCGAAGATTTTCGGGCACCAGGCCAATTTGGAACTGTACGAATTTTGGAAACCGACAACCGCACCAAATTATAAAACGTAGAAAATGGAAAACGGATGCTAGTTTTTTTTATGTAACGTAGACGTATTTCAGAGAGAGAACTTCGCAGAGATGCTTATTAATATCATTAACGTAGAATTGTACTTGATTGTAACGAAATAACTAAACTTGGTATAGAAGGAAAACCGCAGGGTAGTGGGAAATTAGTTTTGCTGTAACTAAGCTCAACGTCCCCAACCACGAGACAGGCAGATAAATGACGCGATATAATTAAACTCAAGGTTATTTATTAAGCGACATTTTATAATGATTCAAATATTAAACATTTTACAGTACAACGACCTTAGCGTCCGCTACGATAGCTTTTTAATTAAGAGCATTAAAATAAAATGTAATTTCGTTTTTCTTTAATATTATTAGTAGAGACGTAACTCGAAGGCTGATTTTTTCAAACTAGACTGGACGCATCCCGGATTTTGGTGCCTAGTGCCAAAAATATTACATAGACTAAATCTTTTTCACGACCTTCGGCATTTTGAATCTTTACGTAATTTAACCATTTCAGTGTCCACGATTCAGACAATAGTTAAACAATAGGTGTGTATCACATATGACTCATGGAACAGGGAAGTTATTAACCTCAATTTACTAGACAGTCAATACTTACATATTAGTGCCATACACAGTAATATTATAAAGGACATTATATAGCTTAAACATCAGGATATAGGCTACTTTGATGTGGGAGGCGGTAACTATGGAACACCGGTGAAACCGCTGGTAGAAGCTAGTCTTTACATAGACTTTACAATAGTATTATGCATTGCATACCTTACAGAATTACGTATACATGTAGTCACCCTTACCTATAAGATTTCTGACACTCCCTTTCAGCAAACCGTTGATTAACATTTTCCTAATTAATGCTTTACAGATTACACCGTCAAAGCTTAATGCTGCCAACATGAAAAACATTTTAATAAAATTTCATTAGTACTCGCAAAAATGGTCGTAAAACATTTTCTAACGAGCCGAATTATTGCTTTACAAACCGGTCTAGTGTTGTTAAAGTAATCTTTTATCTTACGAAATGTCTGATAAGTTTATTAGAGTTTACGACATCAAAGTGCGGTGGTTGTGGAATATCAAGATTAAAAGGCTATGGTATCAGTATTTTCCTGTCGATGACAGAACAATTTTATTATCATCATCAGCCTTATTATCTCCTTAATTTGGGTTTGTCTTAGTTTACTACAGAGAAGAGAGAGCAATCTACTGATACTATAAATACGAAAGTTTATAAGGGTTCACGCAAAACCTAGTAAATGGATTTGGAAGTCATTCAAAATACATACCTGAATAACATATAGGCTACTTTTGTTCATATTGACGAAAGTAGTTTCCTCAAAGCGGAAGCTAGTATAAAGTAAATCTTTCGCTCTATGCAATATATGGAGATTTCAGACGTTACGACCAACATACTTGAAACCATAATTCCTTCCTTTCACAAAATAATAACATCAAAACATGTATGCAGCCGGTACAATGCAATTTAATAATATTCCTCATAAGACGAGACCTACATACAAGCAACGAAATGGCAAAGCTTATGAGCAATCTACGAAATGAAAATTAAATGCTTTTAACATAACACTGACAAAACCCACCAACCTAAGTGGTAGTTTGGACTCTCACACGAGAAGTTCTGTACCATTAACATTATCTATAAAACTTACTATATTTAACAGCCTCAAAAAATATGTGCAAGTCTTTGAAGCCCCAAAAACAAACTTGTTTTTGTATTAGTTTAGTATTGGTAAAATTTTCAGTATTAGTTCTTATAGCAGCAACATTCATCATCATAAATACATCATCTATGAAAATCTCTATTAATTTTCACGGCTCACAAGACAACCTGCTGACCGACGCACAGCGAATTCTTCGTTATAGGATCCCCTTTTTCCTTTCGAGTGTGGAAACCTAAAAGCAACAGCAGGAATAAACCTAGACAGTACATAGGCAGCTTATGTTCACAGCATCTACCGTGACGAGCCGATGCGGATGTATGCACCGCCGCACTCTCCCTTCTCCGTGAATGCTACTCCTAAAGGTATCATGGTAAGTACAATCTATTCTACTTGAAAATATGTGTTTGTAAGTTTGTCCGTAGTTATTGCGTTTAAATCTAGTTGATTGGTGGAAAAATTGCGTTGTAAATCAATAGTTACAGGAATTTTCTATACGTAGTACATTTCATACTACACCATGACATTATTTAGAGATAATGTTGGATATACTAAATTAATTTTGAAAATTCTGTTCACATCACGATATGTATGTTATAACAGGCTATATTTTAACATGAACCAGCTGGGATGTAAGATATAAAACCAAGAACAAATATGTATAAGATGTGGCCAAAACACGTGAAAAGATATTAAAATGAAATCAAAAAGATTCCAGTTTTATTAGTGAGCAAAATTATAATGGATACAACAATCATACGTAGTACTAAGGAAAATGGTAAGGCCTGGTAAGAGTACTTATGTTAATTAAAGAAACCCAATACCCTACAATTGCTTCCAAAATTATGAGCACATGATGATTCATAGCTACACTACTAACAAAAAAAAGACGCAGCTTAATCAGTCCAGTTATCTTCAAGTGTAAACTGCGCATTGACAAATATACGAACTTAACAAGAATTTAGTTCAGGACATTAAAACACGCATTACACAATACCGCGATAAGATATCAAGTTTAAAAACAAATATGATGTGGAAATGTTTTATGCTCAAATTTTAGACGAATTTTCCTTCCCAATTTGGTTTAAAAAGATTTAATTATGATATTATCAGGGATATATAATATGGCACAAAATTAACGCTTTGTTATAAAAGACTGAATTCTTCTGAAAGTCCCTGAGAACTTCAATGGTTGAAGACTGATGGTTCAAAACTAGAAGATAAACCTGCCCGCATTGTGCAAGCGTGGTGATTAACACTTTAGTCCTTCTATGCGTGAGAGGAGGCATGTATTCAGCAGTGGCCAATAAAAGGCTATAATGATGAAGAAACCTGCAGATAACAAACCATTCATTTGATCATTAAACACTTCTGGCGCAGACAAGTAAAACTAAAAACATTAGAACTATTTCCGAACAAGGCCTTCAAAGCTCTTACTAAAGACTAAACGACCTTTAAACATAATAAATTATAGAAAGCACAGGTGCCTAAAACAGCCTGAATAACGAATTCATAAACCCACCAGTCTGCGAAGATAATTACAAGTACCACGTCATACTATGACGTCACAACGCCGTAGTTAGTACTTCAGTAATGAATTAGCCGTTCTAAATATAGATGGAAACCGTTAAGTTTGGTTTATTTTCTGCGGAGATTTATAGTTGCTAGTTCAGAAAGAAAATACATTATTTACACAACACTAACACAAATAAGGGAAAAAACCTTCATGGTGTATACCAAATAGATCAAAGTCAGCATTAATGTCTGATGCTGGTTCTCATTTAGACCTTAGAGTTGCGAGTGTTAGTTAATGTTATCATCATCATCATCTCAGCCGTAGGACATCCACTGCTGAACATAGGCCTCCCCTTAGATCTCCACAGATACCTGTTGGAGGCGACCTGCATCCAGCGTCTTCCGGCGACCTTAATAGGTCGTCTGTCCACCGTGTTGGTGGACGTCCTACGCTACGCTTGCTAGCTATGTTAACCTATGTTTAAAATGATTTTTGGGCCGAAAACACAACTTACAAATACTGAATTAATTAAGATCTCAACTTACATTCCATCATCCCCTATTCCTGTTTTATTTATTTGGAGTCAGCGCAGCATGTCTTATTCCATGATTCAGGCTGACGTCATCTCACAAGCAACATTCTTTCCAGCCATATCGTCTTTCACACAGACCATCCATCGTTTATTTAGTCGTCCCTCTTTCAAGTCTCAACTTACATTTAACTACGTAATTGAGGGCTGGACAAATATATGTGGAATCTAAAATTATACTTATCTGAATACATCCCGATTCCCGATACATTTTCATGGAAAGGTCTCGAAATGAATAGTATGGTATATGGAAAACTAGCTTCGAGAACACCCGATTATCCAAGGGAACGACTGCCCGCACCCGGATAAATAGTAGCCCATAGCTATTTTGAGACATAAGCTATATTACCTACTTCAAAATTACTAGCTTAGCATCAAAATTCATGAGTAGCTTTTGTGTGAAAGAGTATGTATGTACATATGTATTTTAAATGCGAAAGTAACTCTGTATGTCTGTCTGTCAGTCTGTCTGTCTGTCTGTTATGCTTTCACGTCTAAACCACTGAACTGATTTTAATAAAATTTGGTACAGAGCTAGAGTTGAACTTGAGAAAGAACATAGGATAGATTTTATTCCGGACTTTTGAAGAATTCTCTTGGAAACGCGATATAACCGAACTCAACGCGGGCGAAGCCGCGGGCGGAAGCTAGTAATCAATATTTTCCTCAATAAAGGAAAGTTGGAACAATCCTATTACGTCCTTTAAGTTTTCCAAGCATGAGTTGTCATTTGCTTATCACGCTGTAACACGTGTGATTTCACTACGTACACGATTAGTCATTTCACTATTTTATACAAAGTCATTGTATCTACACTCGTATGATTCGAAATGAATAGGCTGGGCGTTTTATTGAATAACTTGTGCTGTGACTAACGGCCATTCCCAATATGCTATCTATCTATTGAATTGCATACTAGGATAGGCCGTAACTCGAACAATCGTTGGTAAATCTTATCAAACTCTTTAATAAACGTTTGAAATGCTCTAATTAACTATGAAGGTTATGTTACTGTTAAAACTAGCTAAAGGTGACTGACAGGGTCCATCTTGTTTTTAATAGGCAAAAATATACATATATCAATTAAGCAATAAAGGTTGTGACAGATGCCCAAACAAGTCTAGTTAATATTTCAGATATTTCAACAAAAAGTAAAGATTATGTAAAGTTTTCGCCACATACATAACTCTACCACTACGAAGTTACGAACACGCTAATAATCTAGGCTCATTTTATATGCTTTATCCTTCATAAACTTAACAGAATACCTTCTAAATAATATTCAAAGGAAACCGGCCATCAAAACGCTTTTATTTCACAAAACATTAAAGGTTTCTAAAACCCCATGTGCATGAGTTAACAAATTCGACCCTTATAATTGTCGGTCACGGATCCGGTCCCATGGCGTCAGGGCAGATTAAGGGCTCGTGTTTGCAAGATGGGGTCCACCCATGGTAGGTTATTAATTATGTCTTACAATGTAATCAACGCTTGTCAGGATAATTTATAGGTCCTGTAATATAGGATCAAAGGGAGTTGATCATTATAATATAAAGCAGTTTTAAAAGGTATATTTTGAGTTCTTTGCAAAATGTTCCTAATTTATTAATTTAAAACGAAAATACCCGAATAGAGAAGTTTATCCTTTTGGGAAGGTGGTTAAAAATATTTCATTTTATCAGTATAAAAATTATTTGGTTTTAAATTACAGAGTGTTGACCATACCTATGCTTAATTTACCTTCCGACATTTGTTTTAGACCTAAAATTAGATTTTCCTGTATCCTAGAACTAATATTTCCTTGAGGTCAACCGCAATTTCAATTTTAATTAACCATTCAAGGTTGACGGCACAACAAGGTCTTCATAAAACGTCGGAGGCTTTTAAAAGAGGTTCTATTTTTTATCGTCCCTCAATGAAATTAGCATTTTATAAGGCAGGTTGTTTTCTTGTTTCAGTACTGTATTATTTGTAGCATTTTTTAATGTTAGAATTACAGAGAAATGAGTGTAAAATGTTATTCAAGGAAATCTGTGCTTGGCGAGGCGATCAGAACTAATATTTATTTCTAAATTATCAGAGTAGCAATAAATCCAATAATATTATAAAATGTGAACTCTAAACTACTGGACCTATTCAAATGAAGTTTGCTTCACAGATAGTCAGCCAGAGAAAAAACATGAGCTACTTTTTATCCGGGTACGGGAAGTAGTTCCCTCAGTACTCGGCGCAGAACACCTAGTCATCAATATCCGTGAACAAAATAAGGCTCATCCATTCTATCCGTCTCATAAAAACTCAACAACGTGCTGCAGGTTTAAAATGATCCCTAAAATCAATACATCGCGTCACGTTTTACATTACGAGGGATGAATTCCCTTGGAGACTGCCGAGATAAAAGCATTGCGCAGGACCGTATAGAAAATTCATTTTAAACCCATAGGGTAGAAGTAAAACATTTGTAATACAATTTCTACGTCTAGTAATCCGATTTCACAACTTTAAAAGGTTTTTCAAAATCGTTGTTGGAAAAAATCCGCTCACTACTTGACCCATAGATTTGTAACACGTTTCTCGAATTGCGGATTCATGAGTGGCAAATTAAAATGAATTATTATTAGAGGAGTTTCTACTGAAAGTGTTTATAATAAAGAGAAAGATATATTTCTCAATTTCCTCACACCAGCAGAGCACAAAAGCTTCCATCCCATCAGGATTTCATTAGGTAAAAGAACCGCTTACTTCAAAGTCCAAAAGAAAGAAAGAAAGAACAAAGTACACGAACCTTTCTTTAATACTTCTTATGAGTTCATTCATTCAAACGGTGCCCTACATTCAAATATATAAAAGAAAGAAGGTTATTCAAAGTAGAAAAACCTTTTACAGCTATAACAAGGGCTGGAAACCAATATACCGTAAATCATATACGCTCTCAAAGGCTGTCAACTGATTCGTTACGAAGAAATCGTAAGTACTCGAATTGGGTACACGTTTAATATTAAAAGGGAAAGAAGATTTATTATTGGATTATTTTTCATTATCAGTGTCTCGCGCTTTGAATAATAAAATGATTGGTAGAGTTTCAGTCTTCACTGAGTAAAAATTACACATCAAGTCTTTTTGAATTCAGTGTATACGGAACAGGAGGTTTTCATTGCAACAAAATGAGACGATAACTACAACTTGTCTACGAACCACCAAAGAATACCAGCTTTCATCTAAAGAACCCGCGTCCAAATTGATTCAGCAGTTTAAGAACTACGGTGCCACATAGACAGACACAGCAATCAAACTTACAACACCCATTTTGCGTAGGTTACAAACATATTTTGTCGTAAAGCTGAAGTTTATGAAGCTTATTCATCATGAATATCCACCTTCGTACATAATATACATAACGTTACTCAGACCATCAATCCACCTGCCAACGAAAGCGGGTATCAATCAAGATCATTGAGGAATCCTCTCAGAATTGTTCGCAGTATCAAATGTACCAGGAAGTTTATACCGACGATATTTATAAGCCGGTTACGAATACTGTAACTTGACGATAATGTAACCGTATGTGCGTACGTCTGATTGAAAGAACAAAGGTTAAAAGATGGTTTCATGCTGAAATGTGGTATGAAAGAAGTCGATTTTGATTTAGATAAAATTGATAATCTCCGAAAACCTATATGATGACAAAAACTAGTAAAATACCTACTCAACATAACATCTCTTTCTGAGTAAATAAGTATGTTTTCTTGCAGGAGCATACTCATTTCCAACTCCTCTTATTGGTCGTGACAAAATTAACATAGTCCTGTTGGAATACAAATAAGAATAGTCCATCTGACTATCTATTAATATTTATAACTATAATGTATTTGGCAGATTTCGCAACACACATATTTCTAGGTTGGGTTTCCCGGGAAATATCCTTCTAAAACAAGAAGGATTTATCAATAACAACATATTTATTCCATTACCGAAACCCTAACCCATATCAAACATTGGCCAAACTTTATTAACGAAAGTAAAACTATAATATGAGGTCAGAGTTCCGTAAAATATTTCTCTCTCATCTGCCTAGCCTTTTCCCAAGTATATTGGGGTCGGCTTCCAATCTATCCTGATGCAGCAGAGTACCAGTATTTTACAAGGAGCGACTGCCTATCTGATCTCCTCAACCCAGCTACCCGGACAACCCAATACCCTTGGTAAGACAGGTTGTCAGACTTACTGGCTATTGACTACCCGTAACGACAGCCAAAGATGTTCAATGACAGCCGGGACCTACAGTTGATCGTGCCCTCCGAAAGACGGTAGAACGTTTCTCACTATTAGGCCTTTTATTTTACAGCAGTGTTCAATTTTGTAGATTCCAAGTCGACACATTCAGCTAAAGGTAGCTCACTTAAACGACTCTACTGTGACAAAATAATATTATTCAAATATGGGCTTTAAGTAGTTGCTCTTTAGATTTTCTTTATATTGACAACATAATTTACACTTAGAACTGACTACTCTAGAGTAAACAAGCTTCTAGTGGATTCTTAAATTGCCTAAAGTCACGTACAGCATAGAAGAAAAGTGTATTTCGAGTTCTAGTAAGCTACAAAATATAGATGTCTCATATTTTGTCCTATAATAGTGAAGTAGATTTTCTGCCTCGGCTGGCCTGTGTCCTAAATTCAATTTTGTCATTTCGTGTAAGCCTTGTTTCCTAACAATGTTACCTGGAAGACCATAGCTTATGCTTTTGTGAAAAGATCTGTTCAAAGAGAGACTGGCGTTGTGGTGGGCTTATTTTAGGGTGGCTACTTTAATCCTAACGTATTATAAGGCTTCGATTTATGCTTGAATATTACCCGAAGAGCATATCACATTGCTTAAAATTTAATAAGCCGCTACCAACTTGGTAAAACCTACGTCGTTTTAACAAATCCCCAATCACCCAAGCAAATGTTTGTTCCCCGTGTCAGTTTTCGAGAAAAATACCTCAACGTTAAACAAAGTTGCACCTACCCTTTATCCGGTATAAACGAGATTTTACCAGACATTGTTTCGACTAAACGATCCCTTATGAGCCCTTTATTCTTTGCTTACGTCATCGGCGTATCGCTCAGCCCGGTCGGTCAGGCCATTTCATTTCATTACAGGGAACCGATGAATGCTATAAATTGTATAATAGGATAAGATTTGGCTTGATAGACTAACGGCCGTTCCTAAATTCTATCCATCTTTTGTTTTGCTTAGTAAGGATAGAATTTTGATATTAACACCATTCAAGTAATTTCAAATTCCTATCTCTAGTATGGATGAAAATAATGGATGGATAGAATATTGAGATGGGTCGTAAAAGTATTATGCGGTTTATCTTAGATCCTAAATTATACATGATTGGTATAAAGCCAATTTTGTATGAAGTTCGTTAATTTGAACCTCAATCTTAGTTTATCGATAATTCTAGACCAGGTCTAGAATTATCGATAAACTAGATTGAGGTTCAAATCATACTAAATTAAAGGGATAGGTATTTTTAAGTGTGTTGATGTAGTTATAAGATTTAATAAGCTATTAAAAGAGATGGAAATGTTTCAAATGTTTGTAAGGTTAACGCATGAGGTCATAGAAAACTAAAAGGTATTTCTGACTACTGGTAAACTCGACTACATATTTTCGGTATGAATTTACAAACAAGGCAATACTAACAAGAATTATTTTACTAGTGGAAATAATAACAAAATGCAGATTTCAAAGCGAAAATAATTGCAATCAAGAGACAGTCTGCTCGTTTTAATTTCGTATGCAAGAGTATAAACGTGTACATTTTATACTCACTTCATGTAATTCGACGAAAAGTCAATTGTGTGCCTGAACGAAATATTAATCGCCACCGTTCAAGCTCTGATTGGATTTTTAATTTATTATTTCTGAAGTTATTTTGTTTATTAAATAGTACATAATGCATTATGTATTTTATTATGAACAGGGGCATAAACAAAGACTCAAAAAGCATCATGATCACTTTTGAAGTGTATTTTATTAAGCTTTTCTTACGTAAATCACTTTGATGAAAAATTGCCAAGAAAACCTTATCAGAAACTACTAGAAAAAATCCAGAACATTCCTTAAAACCCGATTACGTCAGTCTATTCCAATTAAATACAGAGTTTTTGTTGATACGTTCACTCAAAGTCCTAACATAGATACTGGGAGACGGATACGAATAAAATTATAATCCACGTATAGCATTTCTATCCGGCAGCCAGGTACTCAAGCAATATACTGAATACAAATTGAAATATTTATGTTGTTTTATGTTAACGTGCTCTGGGTACGGAAAAATGGGAGCTCAGTAGCGCATGTTTAAAGATGAGTCCACATCTACACTCTTGCTATTTATTTTTCCATATTGTTTGCGTTGGGTGAATTGAGTAATTGGGCATATGAGGAAGACCGTATCCCGAATTATGGACTGAATAGAGATTAAATGGAGTTTTGCTGTATTTACGGCAGATAGAAGACATTTTGTGTTCATACTTTCATAATGAACTTTCTGGTATATACTGCAAGAATATTAGGAATGAAGAAACAATTATGGGTTGGTAAGAGCCTTAAATATAATATCTATACCTGGAGATTTTTACTGAATGATACTTAAGTTCCTTTGAGTTACCATGGGTACTCCGTAGGCCATAAAACGGCCATCAAAACTACTATCTTTCTTACGATCTAGCATTGGACAACATTAATGGTAGAATCGCTACCGATCCATTTGGTATTCAAAAATGACATCAATCAGAAATTTTCCTCCTAATATGTATTACTTTGATTGACCCTAACGGCTATGGCAATATGATAGAACGAAATCATGGTGGCTTTGGTGTTTAAAACATCTGCCTCTCAAGTACGAGTGTGCGAAACGGCTAGTCATAGTAAAAACTCTTCGGTATTCGGAGCCAAACCCAGCCTTATATAAACCAGCGAATGAAAATGTTGTTTTAATTTTAAAGCTACTTTAGTACGGGTCTTTGTGCTCGCTTGCAGGTAAATGATTTATTAATTGGACGTCCGCAGGGAATTTTCAACTCATTTTCGAGAGTACTTCATCCTTTTATTACGTTGCAAATTAATTAATTATAAAAATGCTTCAAAAGTATCGATTTTCACTCTGAACTATAATTAATGTGGTACTAGAGCTTCATAAGTCCTGTAAAACCTAACTAGAGTTAGAAATTGGATCTGTATACTGTAGAAATACTAATATTATATACAGGAACCACTTCTTAATTTATTTGTACCCAACGGGCTCCGAAACTACTGAACCGATTTGAAAAATTCTTACACTGTTGGCAAGCTACACTATCGCCGAGTAACATAGGCTATATTTTGTACAGATACTGGAAGCAGTTGAAACTGGTTATTACATAAGCTACATAGAATAACATTTCAAAAACTACCATCTGTGTAACAGGCTATAAACCAAGAGTGTTTATCATGACATCATCAGTATTTCAGGAGGTTCGTCGTCGTCACAGCCTTTTATCGTCCCATTACTTGGCACAGGCCTCCTCTCACACAGAGAAGAATTGCGCTTTAATCACCACGCTTGCTCAATGCGGGTTGGTGATTTTAGACCCGATAGTCCAGGTTTCCTCGAGATGTTTTCCTTCACCTTTTAATCAGCCAATGGCATCCAAGATATTCTTGTAGTATTCAGGAGATTCAATCGTACCAATATTTAGCAGCATCAAATAACTAATAAATAACATAATCCTAATTAGAGGCGGTGCTAAACAATCACAAATTAATGACGTCATTAAGCTGTTCCTTAATGAATGATAACGGTGGTTTAGCGTTAATGAGCTTCTACGAATACGTTATATAAGTTAAGTGATAATATTAATGATACTTTAGTATTGATCATATCATATGTACTGACAAAGAGGGGTTAACATTTCAAATGAAAATTTGGTAGAGTATACGATATTTAGTTACACATAAGAAGAGGCAAAGTTTTTTTAGAGGTTTTCAAAAGGTTAATTTATTCAAAAATATTTCACACGTAACTAACCATTCTTTTACGCATTGAGGATTGCCGTTAAGGGTCCATGGCACTTTAAAATGACGCATACAAGATGAGTCTGCAACGCAAAACCCCTTTCTGAAATTATACGCCTAACTTTTTATGACGTTACAATACTTTGGCGACTTAATTTTTCTCGTCTAGTCTGATTCATTTACTGAAACGGGGTTTTACCAGTGAATCGGTTTGGTTGATAACTAATACCTCCTATGTGGACTAAAATAAAGAATGATTTAGGTACCTACTCCACAATACATAGTTATGCACACAATATGTTGTAGTCTATCTGTTATTTACGAATAGCTCTGAAGGTTATAGGTACATACATATAACATGGATTTTCCCAGTAGCAGTCTGGTTGATTTTGTTCCCGGTCGGTGTCAATAAACTCGTCCCTATTGCATGTGTTATGATTATACCCAGCGAAATATGAAAGTAGTGAACAACACTAATTTAAGTACCTTTTGGAAAATATTGTGTTGTATTGAACAACTGTATTTTGCCTAGCACAGCATTAGCTTCCCACCGCGGTTTTACCCGCGTCCCGTGGGGACTACTTTGCGCACCGGATAAAATATATAAATAGGAAGGCTATCCTTCCTTCCTGTCTATTCATATTGGTTTCTGAATTACTAGTACTTTTAATTATACTTGCTTCTTCTTATAAGTAATGAGGAAAAAAGACTCTCAGGTTATTCTCATCGAAACAGAATTCCGAAACCCAATCTCACTAAAACAACCAAGTACCAAAAGCAACCATACAGGATATTTTGCGCACCAGCATTTCAGAAATATGCGCTTGAGTTCATACTACCTACGATCATTCGGCAACCCGAGACGACTGGAAAATTATATGCCGATGAAAACAGCTCTGACCTTCCAGGAAGGTGGAAAGTTCTCGACTTGTTAAATTAAAGTATGCCAATCCATGGATTAACCACCCTTCCCATAATCCATCTGGTGTTTCGCTTACTTGAGATAGGTTGGTATTTGACATACTTCCATGAGGCTAATGTTAAAATTCTATCTAAACTAAGCTAATCAACAGATAGAATGCTGGGAATGACCCTAAGACAGCCATTGCTTAACCTACAATGGGATAAGGTTGTAGACCAAGTAATGAGACCTTTAGTTCCAGAATAAGAGTGAATGACTTATAGCTTATTGCAAGCGGAAAATTCCTAGAACTTACCGGTCTTACTGACAAACTTTAACCGTACAAAATAACTCGGTATTGTCATGTAGTCTATACTTATAAGTAAGTTCGTAATACAGTGGAAAATGTCAGCTGTTTGTAAAGGAGTGACCACTTAAATATGACTCAGGCTAAGAAATGATGTACCTACTTATCAAAGACGGACTTTGAGTACGACCTTTACATTTATTTTTTCTAAGACATAAACAGTTGCATCATAAAATTGCAGGTAGATTAATTCTTTAATAAACACATCTATGTATGAATAGTTTTCGAAGACTGGGTGCGGATTAAAAATAATAGTGACGTGATGTTTCAAAATTCTTGCGTAGGTTGATGATGGTAGGTCCTAAAAGAAATACTATAAATTACCATGGTTAAGTTTTAATATTCATGTTTGAGTTCTAAGGCGTGAAACATCCAAGTTAGGTAAATGAGAAAAATGCAGACTTTCAAACGGTAAATCTCTAATTTTTATTTTATGAGCATAAAACACGTATGTGCCTGGAATTATCGGTTTTGCAACAAAAGTACCAAAATACACAGACTTAACCCACTGGTCAGAAAATTTTCGGGTCTTCTATTCATTACGGAAGAAGCTAGAAAGTCTGACAAACAATCTTACATGGGTATCAGGTCGCCCAGGCAACTGGGTTAAAGAGGTCGGATAGGCAGTTGATCAATGTAAAACACAGCTGCTCTTGTTAGACTGCAAAATAGTTAGGAGAAGGCTATACAGATAATGATGAGAAGACCACAGCAGTCAGTTTTATAACAGTTTCATCGGCAGTATTTGTATGAAACGGTACGCATAAACATGGTGACAATAGCGAGATATAATGCATGACTCAGCCACTACAATCATGTTGTGAGCATATCTTCGTTGCCCGCGAAATCCGGTCGGATGATAGACAAAATATTTCGCCGAATCGTTATTACGATTCTGATAAGTAATTTGCTTGGTTAATTAGCGAATTTCATAATGAAATTGTAGCTTAAAAGCCGTGTAAGTTTCTCTAAGGATTTAATAAGATACAACTCCCTCATTTTCTCCCTCAGTTTTTACAAAAATATCTCCAACTTTAACTAGTTTCAGTAAAGTACAAACACCCATATTAAGTCCGATAGGCGACTATTTCTATGTGTCTCTGATTTGCAAATTCACAAAAAAGAAAAAATAAAAGATCATTTTGGATTTATCTGAACCTACTCAAAATGGGACCTTATTTTCAAACATTTATAAAATATCCACAGCTACTACCAACCAATTTGAACTAGTCCAAATCAGGTAAAACTGACTACAACTGATAACTAAACTACTACCAACTGTATATGGATTTGACAATGACATAACTGGCAATTTTGGTAGTCATAGTATGATGTGTTAAATGGATGCATGAGGTCATCACCTACCAAAATAAACAGCATATAGGCACATAAGTATGACAATCATAAAATAATTAGCAGTTTATATGTATACTACATATAAACTGCTAATTATTGTAATGTGGCTTTAGATATTTTAGATGGAATAATATTCCATAATAAAAGTATTTTTTGTATCCTAAAGGCGCCTAAACTACTAAACCGATTAGAACAATTCTTTCACTATTGAGTAGTTACACTATTCCTGACTAACATAAGCAGTTTTTTTCCAGGTGCAGGAAGAAGTTCCCCAGAACTTGGATAAACTACATACATAATTTTATTGTAAAAACAAACTACCTATGTAAAATCATAAAGCTAGATCAAGATAACTCTTTCATATAAGTGATATTTTTAGAAAAATTAATACAGTTTTATCTTATGGGAAAACTGGCGTAAAATTCATTAGCATCAAAATCCTGTGAATATAAAAGTATGAACAAAAACGTTGCAATTTATTTAATTTATGACCTTACTTTGAATTAATTATACTAACATGAAGCCATTAAATAAATACAATTACCATTTAAAAGGAATAAATAAAATAAATGTATTCAAATAATGTATGCATACATGTTCTACTTTCCGAGCTAAAATAGTATCAATTTCATGGAATATACAATATACCTAATTGCAACAGAATACTTAAATAAGCACTAACTCTTTGGATTCTGAAGCCATCTCCAAGTCTTGACTCTATATCCTTCTATGTTATTTTTCTTCCCGCTCTGTTTCCAATCTGTTAGGTGTTGGTGCAATATGTTTTCCGCTTCCATTCCTCTTTCAACTCTGTTCCTATTAACTATTCCACGAGTCCAGCCTCTATTGCAAAACCTGATAAAACTACATTACTCTTTATTAAGCCCTATCATCTTCTGCCTAGCCTTTTCCCAACTTTATTGGGGTCGGCTTCCAGTCTAACCAGATGCAACTGAGTACCAGTGTGCCACATGGAGCGACTGCCTGTCTGATCTCCTCAACCCAGTTACCTGAGCAACTTATCATCAACTTAAGTGTCATCCTGATTCTTCTCTTCAAGACTAACTCTATTTCTCTATTTATGGAACTGTAGTAGGTAACCCTTCTACTTCAGATGGTACTTTAAACAAAAGCTCTGATACAAAGGTGTAATAAATAAAATCATATTCGCATTTGCTAAATTGGTTATTCCGACAAACCATGTAAACTCGCTATAGAAAATTCCAGGGCTTAAGTGTAGGTAGTTCAGTGGAACACTTCAATGATGACCTATTAGCTATCTTGCAGCTGCTCTTTTGTATCTTCACAAATGCATGTTTTAAAGAGACATGATAATATGTTCGTTATAAAGTTATACAGATTTCATTCACCGAGATAGACCGTTTTCCTTGGCCAGAGTAGCATTATAAGTGGTCTTATGAGTACATAGCATATATGCTTTTGAAAATCACTAATTCCTTAGCATTGATGTTTTAACAACAAAATATGATCATTTGTGGTTCAAAAGTATCATAAAATTACCTTCTATTTTTTTCTTCTATGTTTTTATAAAACTGATGTATTCTTTTAAAATTTTTATAGTTCCATGATCGAAGAAGTCTAAATAAGGCAATTAAATACGATTAAAATATCTGGTAGTGTCACAAAAATTGTGATATAATAGTAAAGGGAACAAATATAATGACCACCATAAAATGCTTTGATACCCTTAGTTTTGCAACCAGAAAAATCTACTGAACACCAGAAAAATAAAGTCAAAAATGTAATAGTACCAGCTATTTTAGTCACGATTTCACTTTAAATTGTATTCGACCACCAAATTTAGTAAATGATCACCAACTCTTGACGACCAAATTAATGTATTATTTTTTCCTAAATAAGTCACTGTGATTGCCATAAAATGTAGGCTTATTATGAAATAAAGTATTATGATGCCATATTAAGTTATGTGTCCGGCTTGCAATGCATACGTGAGTGTCAGTATGACGAGTGACAGGGAAAATGGAAGAAAATTACATATTGCGCCGACCCAAGTAAAATTGGGAACAGGGCAGGAGAAAGAAGAAGAAGAATGTGTTTCTCAATACACTCCCTCGAAAACACACTCTTATCGCACTGTTTAGAGGCATGCAATAGACAATTTTCCACCCTAGTGCAGGAAAAGGGTCCCCATAATGTTATTACATTTATTGTATCAGGCCGAACTTATTTTTGGAGTCAGTTTACTTAAACAGGATAGCAAGATGTAAAACTTTGATTATCATTTTATATTAAAACGCTGGTATAATTTTGATGATCATTCACTACTTTGGTGATCATTTACTACTTTTGGGATAACAACGATTTATTTGGACTCATTTTGCTTAAATAGGATAGCAGAATGTAAAACTTTGGTTATCATTTTACTTTAAAATGGTGGTTTAATTTTGGTGATCATTTACTATTTTTGGCTTGCGCATGATTTATTTTGGAGTAATTTCACTTAAATAGGATAGCAAAGTGTTAAAACTTTGGTTATCATTTTACATTAAAATGCGAGTTTCATTTTGGTGATCATTTACTATTTTTGTCTGCTATTTGTTACTATTTCTGGTGATCAGTTAAACATAAGCCAATAGTAAATAATGTAATCATTAAGTTGAAGAAGTTACGAAAAATTAAAAAAATAAGAAATTAATAAAATTATCACGTAAAGTGACCTTTCCTCGTCATTGTAGGATGTTGATTTTATTTAAATTAAAATTATAAACTGTGGTTAATTATTAAAACTTGCGCTTGCCGGCGTCCATTGTTTGTAAACAAATAACATATGACCCGGCTGCCGGTTGATGATCATTCCCACACAACTATTCCCACATATCTTCGTCATAAACATACGAAAAAACCAGCAAAATCCGCCTTCAAATAGCTCAGAAAACCCCAATAGAGTGCTAGGGAGATACAGCAAGTTAAAATCACCATGTGGTCATTTAGCGCGCCAAAATTTGACAATAACTTCGACAAATACTCGAGACGGTAAACTAGTTTTCATGTAATTAATACGTCTGAAAACGGAATTATTATATTCTTTTTCTTGCAGGTAGCAGCCAAATACCTTATAATTTTCAAAAATATACAATTTCCCGACAAATTCTACCGCCCCTAGCGGCGAGAATAAGAAACATAACGTAATGGCCGACACACAGTAGTTTCCGATGACTTAACATCTAAATGCGCAAAATACTTACGCTTTCCTCCTCTTTTTCCATTCCAGAGGGCATCTGAGGTACTGCACGGTTAATCGCCGAGTAGTCCGGTAAATCCGGAAGCTCCTCGGCGAGATATATGGGCATTGGTTTCGACGCATCCAGGGCCCTCGCCCTAAACGAGAGCTTCGACATTTTGTTGACAGAACAAAACACGCTAGCGTCGACACAAAAATGCACTTATAAAACACTTTATAGCTCCACTAGGAGGTCCCAAGGGACCTAAAACTAAACTTTGCACACTCTAGTTCGTTCCCATGATTGATTTTTGCACGCACTCAGTCACAATTAACGAAAAACATTAACGAAACTTTACATATTGAGCGTACTTTACAGAAAGCCATCATGGCGGCTTTCCGTTTGGCGGACGACCATGACCAACTTCCACCTAGTACGACGTGCGCGGGAAGGAAACACGCGGGACCAATTTCGTCATTTTCTGAACTATTAAAATTATTTGAAGATTTATTCACTTTTTTGGCACGAAATATTAAAAGTAAATTAGAAAAATATTATTTAAATATAAATATTGATATTAAAATCGTTTTTTAATGTAAAAATTGAAAAAGTACAGAAATGACGCTGGAAGTTACTTGTCAACTCATAGACAAAGACACTCTATGAGTTACGTTTCATTATACGCAATGGACATTTTACGAATTGTTACGCTGTAATTTATGATATAAAACAAATGTTGTATATTTATTTTTACGTTATAACAATTATATAGATCATTATTTTATATAATTGAGTGAAAATAACTATAATGTTTTGGTTGAAATGAAAATTGTAAACCATAGACACGTTACTTTTTGCAAAGGAATTTTTGCTTGCTGCCTACATTAAAATTGCTAAGGAGGGTGAAAACCAATAAATTGATTTCTGATAAAGATGTCCGTTCGTGTTAGTATCCCACATCTTCAGAACTCCTAAATGATTGGCTACTTAATTAAATTTAGCATCCGCATTCAAAATGTAAAGAGTATTTTGTTTTAAATATATATATTTTTACTTGGTCTTTCTTGTACCTACAATTGTATATAAATCCCACGGAAAACCTGCAGATCAATGGTTACTGAGTTACGGATAGGTGTTAGTTTTAGTTCGTACAATATAGCTTGCAGTAGTTAAAAATAAAATGTAAAATATAATTTGGGGTTAGGTTAGGTTACCCGTAAAATGGGAAGGGCTTTTTCGTTCCAAACCTAACTTTTATTGCAGTAAAATAATAGGTGGTTGTTTATGAAAATATTTTTGATAAAAACATCCCACCCTCTAAATTTTAAAACATAACTTAAAGAAATACATGACGGCGCCACCGTCATTGTGTGTCTTATATAAAGCAGCGCCTTATATAAAGCGCGCGCGCGCACGACTCGGGTCATTCCAAAGACTACAATATACCGTCGACTCTTGTTCATTCAAACCTGCGATATTTCGAACCTCTCGTTAATTCAAAGTTATCACGAGTTCCCTACAAAATCTCTTTATATTTCGAACTAAATCAATACATTTTATGCACTTCGTAATTCGAACGAAAAAGCATTGCTATATAACAAAACGACGCGTTAATTCGAATTCTTAGTCGTCCAACACTCGAGAATTCAAAGTTGCAGAGAGAAAGAGGCGGAAAGATTGTAAGTGAGAGTCAGAGAGCAGTCTGAGTAGCAGCAATCTGTTTTGAAGCAATATGACGGAGCTGTTTAGAAAGATTAATTAATTCGCATTATGAATACTTGTATGCACACAAATTAAACTTTTGAAATTGTTATAAAATAGCAGTTAACAAATAATAATTGATCAACACTTGATAGTTCGATGTTTTATTTATTTTCTCTCATAGATTTCGGATTTTATTGAGAACAAAATTCAAAATTTCAATGATATTTCGGAAAGGTTATTCAAAATTAATATACATTCAGCCATCACCATCCTACGATACTGCTGCTTTGGCCCCAAATTAACCTACATCTTGCGTGCTTCTCATTTATGGAAGCACATCAACCTTTTGGATCAAATTGATAAAATAATTCGACATACACTTTCATCAATTTTAAATGTGGCCTTGGACGACAAAGCTTGGTCTCAAGCTACACTTCCCATCCGTATGGGAGGGCTTGGCGTCCGCAAAATTTCCAGTATTAGTTTACCGGCATTTATTTCCTCCGTCCATGGCACTGACAAATTGATCAGGAAAATTCTACCTATTACACTGATCAATTTTGAGGTGCCATGCCTGGCGGAGGCTATTAATGCCTGGAAAGTCACATGCCCGAATACCGATCTACCCGCCAACCCATCCTCCCAGAGACAGTGGGATGAGCCGCTCTGCAGAGTAATACGGAAAAATCTCATTGATACGTCAATTACTTCTGCGGAGCGAGCACGCCTACTGGCTGTGGGTGAATGGGAGTCAGGTCTTTGGCTTCACGCATTTCCGTCGGCAAACATAGGCACCATGTTTGACGACACCACTTTCAGACTCGCTGTCTGCCTGCGTCTGGGTGCTTCGTGCTGCACTCCTCACCGCTGCCACTGCGGGGAAGCTGTCAACAGCCTCGGTCACCACGGCCTGTCGTGCAGTCGGAGTGCGGGCCGCATACCACGACATGCGAATATCAACGACGTGATCCGTCGGGCTCTTGCTGCCGTCGGCGTGCCAGCCGTACTTGAACCAAATGGTTTGGCACGCGACGATGGCAAGAGACCAGACGGCATGTCGCTATTTCCGTGGAAGATGGGTAGGACTTTAGTGTGGGACGCGACCTGCGTCGACACTCTTGCGCCATCCCATCTTCCTAGAACTGCGTGTTGTGTTGGCTCCGCCGCTTCACAAGCAGAGGACCTCAAACGGCGCAAATATAGTAGCCTTATCGGGAATTACATGTTTGAGCCGTTTGGGGTTGAAACTCGGGCCGTGGGGTCCGAGTGCTCACGCGCTTGCGAAGGAAATTTCTAAACGCCTTGTTGACACTTCTCGTGACCCAAGGGCTGGCTTTTATTTCGCACAGAGGTTGAGCATTGCCATCCAACGTGGCAATGCTGCCAGCCTTCTGGGTACATTACCCGGTGACAGCGATGAGGAGCAATTTTTTGATGCAATGTATTAGTTTTAAGTTGTACATATAAGTTTATTTTTAATTTTAAAATTAATGTAAATATTATGTAAATAAAATTTTTTCTCTCACAAATTTCGAACTATTTAATATTTCAAAACTCGATAATTCGTAATATTTTAAGAGTCCCTCGAGTTTCAAATTAACGAGAGTCGACTGTAATAATATAAGGTCATTCGTTGACCAACGTTCGTTTATTTCTTTAAAATTATTTGCAGTGACTAATATTGTGTTAATTAGAATGTGTGAAGACCTCTTTGTTTTATTTAACGATGTCGGAGCCTGACGCCGACATACATACATATATAAAAACTCTTGAAATCAAAACTATAAACAACTAGCTTCTGCCAGCGGTTTCACCTGCATCCCGTGGGAACCTCTGCATGAATCATGATAAAAGCCTATAGCGTAGTAACTATTATAGTAATCTGTGCCTTCCTCGATAAATGGCCTATGTAACACTGAAAGCATTTTTCAAATCGGATTTCTGAAAGTGAACAAAAGTAGGTACACGATCCATTATTAACTTAGGAGAATCGGGCCCTTAAAACTGCTATTACGATTCAATTTCTAATGGATTTTGACATAATTAACTTAGCGGAATCGGGCCCCTAATCTACGCTGATGAACTTAGAAAGCGGAGCACGAATAATTTCGTACGTTGACCTACCCAACTACCAATTACTTATCATTGTTATACCTGCACTGCACATAATAGGTACGATGCGCAGTGCAACTGTGTATGGTACGTAAAATAAAACAAACAGCTAACCAATGTCATGATATTTATTGTTTAAATTATAATACAGCTGACAATTTACCGTTTATTTCAATACAGGCGTGTTTATAATGCTGTTTAATCTCTATAAAACCATTCGAGTGATTGCTACGTTAGTTTTCACTAGATATTAATTATGCTTTACACTGTAAAATTATCAGTAAAGAACTTCACCTTCTACTATTCTTAGTAATCTGGTGTGAGATTTTATCCTACTTATCCCTTGAAAAATTAACCAATTTAGAATGCGAAGAATGTTGGCGAGACTGAAGTAAACTTTTGCGTCATATACCTAGACAACTTTGTTTTAGCATGCGCTCGGAAACGAAAGAATATCGTACGTTGACCTACGTCACTTGTGCACATTGGCAATAGTGCGAGTGTGTGAGTGTCACAAAACATGTATACATAGGTCAACGACCGGAATTATTTTGTTTCCGCGCGCTTGATATATGTAACTCACCATAATCGCCCTTACTAGAAGTGTAGATCGCCTTGAACATTATAATTTTACAGTAAAACACATTTGGTACAAACCTATACTGAATACAGTGAAAATATATATTTATCTGTCGTGTGCAATAAATATAGTGACTTAAAATTTAGTAAATTCGCTTATAAATAGTGTTCACATTGAATTTATTTTATATTTTGATCAGTATTTGATGGTATAATACATAACTACCTACAATTTCCGTGCAGTTGTTAAGCAGGTTAGATTTCTTTGACTATCATAATATATTTTCAAGCATGGCAACAATACCAATAATAAAAAAACAATCATACAATTTTTAGTATTGCCATATAATAAATGCGTGTCGCCATATAAAAAAATGCCTAACACTATAAAACCTTAGATTTTGTACAAATTAATCTTTCAATGTATCTTAACTAGTAATATGCATAGAGTTAAAAATATTTTGCGAGTGATAGATTTATTAATTCTGAGCTACAGCATAGGTACCATCCAGAACTGAGCCTTGGTCACTTTCCCGAAGAGGATTTTCTTAGACAATTATTGTAAATTCCTATCTCTCGCAAACTACTTTTATAAGTTAACTAAACTATCTTAACATTCACAAATTAACAAATCGTTTCACACTAACATACATAACATAACAAAACGTATTATTTAACATTACTTATAATTTTCACATTCAGTGCTTTTCTATCTAATCCATTTCTTATTTCAATATTCCACTTTTCATTTCCCATCTTGCAATCATCAAATATCTTCATCATTTCATATAACAAATAAAGTCCTTCATCAATAAATGTATATAAATCAATTAAAAATCATCCGAATCGAGAACCTCCTACTTTTGGGGAGTCGTTTAAAATATATACAGAAATATCAGAATCAAGAAATGTCTCCTTTTGGCAATTCGTTGAAAACCACTTAAAAGTACAAGCCATTGTAGTTTTATCTATTTAACTCAGGCGTCACTGTCTCTTGAATTTAATAAAATTCGCAAACAATTTTGGATATAAAAGAACTGTAAATAATTAATCATCTCTATGCCAATTAATTTGAAGATATGATTCACTAGCGACTCTATAGATAATAATAAAACCTTTGCGTAACGGGATGCTTGGCATTATGAAATAATGGATAATCAAAGGTAGATGTTCCCACTAATCTTCATGGCGTTTTGTAACTAATTTCAGAACACAAGTATGCGCATTTAACCCTTGCATTGCCCACCCCTACCCCGTCATTTGTTGATACCTAAAATAAAAATAGTTTCTGCGCAGCTACTTGAATCGCCATACAGTTTGACGATAGCTATACAGGTTGTTACTGGCGTGACATTATTACGACGTCACTCTTAGGGTTACGTACCCTACTGTCAGCAGTAGAACTTAAGACCCGTGATAGCTAGAAAATTGAACTTTTCAGCGTTTTTACCTCATGCAATTTCAGCACGCACGATGATCAGATGGGTCGCTAGTACTTCATATCAAAGAGTGGTATTTTAAGTTATTTATTTGCCAGGCATCCCTTGATGATTTACAAATACACCTTTCATCAAATAGCTTTGCTAGTCTGAAGTTGGCTACTGGTGGCTTTTGAATTATTCTCTCCTTGTCATAGTCAACGGATTTTGACATAAGCATTACAAAATTCTCGTTATGCCTCTGTCTAGCAAATAATTTGGGCTGTTTTTGAGAATCTGGCTTTTTTATTTTTGCAATATATAAGGTCTAATTTTGTGTAATTTTCGTTTATCTATGAATTTAGCTTTCAGGCAGACCTGACTTTATTTTATTTTTATGCCTTTTCAAATAGTTTAAATTAGGTCGTTTAATATTTATTTATTATGGATTATTTTATTTCATCTTTTTATATTATTTCATCTGGGTATATATCGAAGTTTATAAATTATTGAGCAGTAATAGATTTTATGTAACAGTATTATTTATTTGGATACATATTAAGTTAGTATTATGGTATTCAAGCTAGCATGTATTTAGGCGTTTGATAAAACTAATTTATATAAAGTTAATTTTAATTAACCTTATTAATATTGTAAAAGCAATGAGGAAACCAGTCATTTACAATCTGCCTAGTCAGATTGTAAAACTGTAAAAAATTAATGGACTTTTGAGTGATGAAAATTGCTTCATTAAAATGATTAGTAAGATCAACTAAAATAACTATTTAAAAATATATGAAGAAAACTGCCAATAGCTTAGTAAAGTTTCTATATTATTTATTTCATAATTCGGTAAAATGTTTTGTTATATTGGGAAAAGTATCAAGACTTTTTAGAAAAAAATAATCCATAGATATTTTAAAATTGCTGCAAACTAAAAATGTTGATTTTAATCAAGAAATATATTTTAACTAATATTATTTATAAATGCGAATTTGATTGAAATATTTAGGTACTGAAAAATGGCTAAAATATAAGTCGGTATCTACGTGTATATTTGTTATTTTAAAGTATTTCTATAAAATCTTGACACTTTTCCATCACAAAAGAGGCATAAATACCTGTTCAACAGTACATTAAAATTTTAGGCGTTTACAATATTTACAATAATTAGCGAAAATGCGAAAATATGTTGTACAAACATGATTAAAAATAAATAATTATTAATTTTAAGAGGAATGTGCAAAATCGTATTTTTTATATTTTTTAGTGTACGTTTTGTAAGACCGCCTTTACACTTGTAAATAGCTTATGTAATTAACTTACGATAAATTTACATTGTAAAATCCCTTTCTAAGTCACTTGCTTAATTTCTTCGAACTTCTTAAAACTTACGTAATTTTACAGAAGCTACTTATAAGTGTAAAGTTGGAATAATATGAGGGCGAATTAACGAAAAAATAAAACTAAAGATATTTTTTTAGCTTTTCTGCGCTAATCGATCTCATAAAAAAATCATTAGTGATGAATGAATATATTTTTTTAATGATTTCTTTTTATAATTTACAATTTTAACCGTCAAGTTTACGAAATATATTAAAATCAACCATTATTACATCTTCGATGAAAACTAAAAATTCATAGTTAAAAGTATAAAAATCCATAATCGTTGCAACAAATAAAATCAATTAAAATTGTAAACTACAAAATATAAATGTGAAAATAAAAAATGAATTAAAACAATAATTTACTGTGAATAAACAAAAATGTTAATACGATTCCATATTCCTACAAAAGTTGAGTATCATAATTTCATTTTTTTTTAATTACATACATTTTCATACAAAAACTTCATGTTTTCATAGGACTTTTCTGTTGCAAAATTGTCTACTAAACTTTGTTTTAAAACATGTAGATTTTAAGTTATAAGTTTGATTGGCATGTGTCTGTATGTCTGACACCAGTCTAACCAAGGGTATTGGGTTGCCCGGTAACTGGGTTGAGGGCAGATAGGCAGTCGCTCCTTGTAAAACACTGGTACTCAGCTGGACCCGGTAAGACTGGAAGCCGACCCCAACATAGTTGCGAAAAGGCTCAGAGGATGACGTGCCTGTGCCTGTGGCACCGTAGATCTTAAACGGGTGAACCGCAAAAATTTAATTTCAAAGCTTTTAAAAGAAACATAAATTGGTGTTATTACAACGACAACAGAAATTTATCAGACATTGAACACATTTTAATAAAACCTTTGCGTTTTTCATCTTTTGTAATTAGAGTGAATTGCACCATTTAACTATAACGATAACCAAACCATTTTCAGTTGTCAAATCGCCAATGTGACCAATGGGCGGCAAGTATACGGCTGGTTATGGTTTGGTTATCGTTATAGTTAAATGGTGCAACCTTCCTGATTCCCAATCACCGACCACATAAACGTCAGTTTTCTCAAAACAACTACCTTCTCTAAATTGTCATATTAGTAAATAATTTTAAGAAAAACAGATGTTTATATTGTTGATAAACTTAGACCTTTACTGACAAAGTTTAGTAGACAATTTTTATCAGTGTTTATAGTTAATCTAGGCTCTCACACACACTGCAAACTAAACAGTCGACCAATAGTTGCTTAATGAAAATTTTTACTGTGAATTCTATGAAAATTTTAGTAGGTCTGATACCAGCCAAATATCTGATCTTTGTAATGTGCCTACTACCATTCATCTTCATACTGATTTATGAGCCCAAACAAACTATTAAGTTGTAGTGGCCTAGTGGGTAAAGAACCAACCTCTCAAGTAAGTTTGGTTTCAATTCCAGGTTAGGCAAGTACCAATGCAACTTTTCTATGTACTTTCCAACTATATATTGGACACAAATGACTGATTAATTGAATCTTGAGGAAACCTGGACTATACAGTCTGAAATCAGCAACCCGCATTGAGCAAGCGTGGTGATTAATGCTCAATCCTTCTCCGTGTGAGAGGAGGCCGCAGCCCAGCAGTGGGACGACAAATAAATAATGATGAATACAGTTTTTAGTAGTCTGTCTGATACCGGAAAAATACCTAATCGTTGTTAAGTGTGTACCTCTATCCATTTTCATAGGCTGATTATGATTATTGCTTCTTGTAAAGCACTGGTACTCAGCTTTATACAGTTAGACGGGAAGCCGACCCCAACATAGTTGGGAAAAGGCTCGGAGATGATGATGATTATTGTTGATTGGTTATGATACTGATTTATGAGCCAAAAACTATGGGGCGACTAAAAGTTTGCAGCGTGCGAGTGTATCTACAGGGTGATGTGATCAGCTCTCTTCGACCATGGAGTCCTCAGACCGCTCGGAGCTCATGCAGTCACCTTTAGGAGCCACTTTCGACGGTTTCGCTGTCTTGCCTACGAAGATTTCTACCTCCTGTAATTAGAAAAAGAATATATTAGTAAAGGGCCATTTTGTTTTAAATTCTATATCAAAATTTAACCAATAGTTAGTTACATGAAAGAGTAACAAAATCCATATATTCTTATGTTGAGTTGCACTATTTACTATTCAACTTGCTATGCTTGCACCATTTATTTAATCCGTGCATCGGAGAGCACGTTAATGTAGGTCCTGCTTGTGATCTCTCTCCGGTGGTGTCGGATTGTCGTCCCATCGCGCTATGAGAGTGAAGGAATAGTGAGTGCACCTGTGTCCAAGCAAATGCTTGTGCACTATAATATGTCCTGCGCAGTTGGCTAATAGTGGCCCGCTCCCGCTTCGCTTCGGTAACCTCAATAATTATTAGTATTCACTACATATATTAATTTATGCATGTATTATATATATAAACCTTTTGAAACACTCTATCTGATAAAAACCGCATGAAAATCGTCTGCGTAGTTTTAAAGATTCAAGCATACATAGGGATATAGGGGCAGAAAAAGCTACTTTGTTTTAAATTATGTAGTAGTAGTGATAATAGTCAGATATATTGTATGCTATAAAAGTATAGTAGTGTGTTACCTGGCTGCCCTCGATGCCCATGTCCTTGTGCAGGTCGTGGCTGGTGCCGGGCGCCGCCGCCCGCGCCGCCAGCTGACGCTCACGAGCCACGCGTCTGAGGAAATTACATATTTGTGTTAGTTTTTGTTGAGTATATATTTTTTCAAATAATTAAAAGAAAGAAAGAATAATTACTTATTGGCACAACACAAAACATACACATAGAATAAAAATACAAAAATAACAATAGGTTGCGCCAAATACATCCAGTTCAGGTATGTCAAACAAATTATTAGAAATAATATTAGAAGAGATTTATTATTTAGTGTATAAAATTTATGTTATATATATGGTAATTTTTATTTGGTTTTCTTGTATTCGTGGCAACTTTTAAAGAAGAAAAAGAAGGGATAAACGTAGCCTTTCTTTATATATGGGCTCTCTATCTACAAGTAGACCACTTTCTCGCTGACTAATACATAATACAATCAAACCTCTTTTTGGAAAGTCGGTTAAACATTACAGACTGGAGTAAGTCTATATCCAACAGTGGGATAATATAAGCTAAAGAAACAAATAATCACCTCCTATGCTCCAACATAGCTTTTCTATCGGCTTCTCGTTTCTCGGCAGCGAGTCGTGCCTTCTCGTTCTTGACGACCGGAGTAGCACGGGCGCGGCGCGGAGACGTCACCGGGGTGGACGGCTGGGGCTTTACTGTTACTGCTATCTGGAATATTGAGAAATTGTCTGGTTAGTTTTATAGTTAAAATTAATGCAGTTACAACCTGGCCGTGCCGTGCTCATACACTTTAGCACATGAGCGAGAGTTGAATACAGCTGTCGCGATTTCTAATCCCATTCTTTATCGGCAAGGGTAGTATGTGAAAATAGATGGTATGAGAGCTGAGTAAACCTCATCATTCCTCGCAGAATAGGGAGGATCCTCCGATCGGATGATTGTTGAGTCCGGTGATCTATATTTATATTCACTTGGCATGCGAACACTGCTTGAGCGATGCTGGATAGTTCGTCTTTCAAGGTGTAGATAGTGGTGTAAGTTGTAAAAATTATTTTCAATTTCCTCACCTCCTGCCAATTATTAGCTTTTAAGCTACATGCTGGTAATAACATGTCCCAAAACCCTTGTAAATCCTCCACTGTCATTTGAACATCTTTGGTAGTTGTTACGGGTAGTCAAAAGCCAGTAAGTCCGACACCAGTCTAACCAAGGGGTATTGTGTTGCCGGGTAACTAACTGGGTGGAGGAGGTTAGATAGGCAGTTGCTCCCGGCAGTCGCTTCTTGTAAAGCACTGGTACTCAACTACATCTGGTTAGACTGGAAGCCAACCCCAACATAATCGAGAAAAAGGTCATTGGGTCATTGGTGTCCAAGATATACTTAGAAAAGCTGTATTGGTCGGGCCACTGGTACTCAGCTGCATCCGGTTAGACTGGAAGCCGACCCCAACATAGTTGGGAAAAGGCTCGGGAGATGATGATGATCTAGAAAACTTCTACAAACTTTCTGAAACGTCTAAAATGTAAGTTTTCTTACCTCCTGCCAATTATTAGCTTTGAGTTCAGCTATATGCTGGTATATAGCGTCGACATTAGCGACTTGTAGACACACCATGTCCCAAAACCCTTGTAGATCTTCAACTGTAGTGGGGAACGGCTCGTCTTGTCGCTCGTTTATATTGTTGTAGCAGAGGCCTGGAAATTAGAAGAAAGAAGCTTAAGAGTCTAAAATTGTATGTATCTCTGAAATCATAAATTATGACACTAATAAAGGATTTTTGTGAGTGAGTGTGTTTCTTACTTCTTCAAATACAAATGGATTCTGATGAATCTTTTAGATACATAGACCGATTTGTTTATTTGCATAGAATGTATATGTACATTGAATGCAAATAAATAAATTACCTATGTTACAATATTTCTTGTTTAGCCTGTGTACATTCTGCCTTACTGGCATGCAAAATTATAACTTACGTTATTTATAAAGCATCAGAATAACTTTTAGACTACTTTTAATTCAATGTTGAAAGCTTCCTGAAGAATCAGGAAGCGATACCGGTGAAACATTTGTATCAGTTAATCCAAAAATTCATTGGCATTTAATTCTGATTGTTAATGTTTATGCGATAAGGATTACGACAAACAGCTATAGAACTACAAGAAAGTTCAGTAGGTCCTAAAAGTTTTCCCCAAGTGCAGGGCTCATAAAATGGCTATGCTTGCTTATGCTGACAGTGAACCTTACCTACCGAGTTACTATTATCTTCTCAATACTATCTAATCCCAATTTAGTAGAAAATATAATAATATTTACCTTCAAACTGCTGCATCTTCTGTGTAGCGAGAAGCCTCGCCTTGCCGGACGCGGCGCGGAGGAAGCCAGCACTTCCTCGCTCACATCCTCGCGATTCTGAAAACATTGTACAAATGTGTTTAGTCAAACTCTATCATTTTTAATAGTGCTAGTTTTATATGGACACAGGTCTCTGGTCGTAAGTTGGTCTATTTACCTATTTATTTACGGTTATTGTTATTAATTATAAAGGTTATATACCAGTAAGAGTGCTTAAATAATTTCAGTACAATATTACCTAAGTAGGTAAATTTTTTTTGGATTGGTACACCAATAATACACAAAGTGCAGCTACTGTGTACTCTCTGATTCTCGGATTCAACTCCCGGATTGGGTCTAAATCGCTTTGCAGGTTTTAAGAAACTTTTAAAGGCAGCCTGAAAGTTGGTGCTTGATACAAATATGCGTCGGGAGTAAGTTAATGTCGGTCCTGCGTCTGATCTCGATCAGGTATGTAGGATTAGCATCCCATTCGGCTATGAGGATGGAGGAATAGTGAATGCACCTGTGTCCAAGCAAATGCTTGTGCACTATAATATGTCCTATGCAGAGGCTGATCTCCTCAGTATCTATTTGAAACTTTTGGAAAAACTTGGCATAATTACTTGGATACTCATTTAAATTCATATAGCATGCAATATTAAATTCAGTCCGTCCAAACGACCATGAAGTAGTTCCACCTGCATCAATATTATTGAAGAAACTTAACATTGAGAATAGGAAAACATCTTTAAACATTCAAATGAGGTATTAACTAATTTGTTCTGGTGTAAGGCCATATTATAATATTATGTCATTGAGTTTTCAGATCAATGTCAAGTTATATTGAAATGTATACTAATATTATAAAGCTGAAGAGTTTTTTATCACCCTATTCTCGAGACCTACAAGACCAATTAAAAAAATATTTCAGTTTTAGATAGCTCATGTACATATTTCAAGAACTACTAGACCGATTTGAAAATTATTTCAATGTTACACATGCCATTTACCTTATAGGAATGCTACTTTTATATCTTTATATCTGGGTGCTCAAAGTAGCTCCCACAGGACGCAGGTAAAATCACTGGAGGAATCTAGTATAGAGTACATAGGCGATACGTCAGGTAGAAGTAGTTAAAAACTCAGACATGGGTCATAAAAATGATATAATGACTAGGTTCCTTTGCAAACTATTTATTGTATTGGTACATTCAAAATTGCCTGTCAGGGTTGGTACTTACACATAAAATTTTGCTACCCATGCGGGCACTATTAAAATAGGATCAAAATTTCAACCATGTGAAGCATTCATACCTTAGAATTAAGGTAAAACGCAAACCACAGTTTGTTTCTATTAAATACTCCAATATTATCTAGCGTAGAAACTACTCCGCGCACCCGGAAAAACTAGGTACAGCCTTCCTCGATAAATGGTCTCATTGGCCTTTCTAAGGGTAATGAGACCATTTGTGAACTCAGAGTTACATTCACATATGTAATATTAATTAAGAAATCCATAATGAAATATTAGACAACCCTATCAATCCACAAACCAGTTCGGCAGACCGAATTTAATTGTGGCAACAGAACTATAACAATTAGATACGCCTTAACCAGACAAGGTCTTAGCTATAATTATTGAAGAGCCCCAAGCTAGACTTAGATATTTTGGTCAGATCTCAATGATATAATTTCTTTTAAAGGATATTTTATTTTGAAACTAAATAATAATTATAATTGTTATAGAAGAGCTCCTTCTAGACATAGATATTTAGATCTTTTGGTCAATGTATTTCTAATTTCAATGTCATTATTTCTTTTAAAGGATATTTTGTTAGGTTTTGAAAATGTTAGGATTTGAACTTGACATTTCCTTTTTAAAATATAGCATAGGCTTTATGTAAGAGGCTGGAAAATTCATTTGGTGAATGACGGCCAATGATGCCGATATGGACATAGGCAGTTAAGGGGTTTAGAAAACTATTGATTTGGAATGAATCAAACACGACAAATCGTATGTTACGTCTCAGATCGCTGCTGCTGACAAAACCACTAATAACTTTAAAATCGTAGAGTAATTTTGATGAAAGATGAAAAACCAGCTATGTGTTAACTAAATATTAAACACGCATCAAAATTGGCACACATAGCGGTATAACTCCCCTTCTTTTACGTTGGTGGTTATAAACCTTGGCCTGAAACCTCTTATGTAGGATAGTAAATTTTAGTAGTAGATTTTTCTCACCTGTAAATTTTCCAACTCCTTTTCCGCAGTAGCAGCGAGAGCCAACAGCCTCTCTGTCTCCTTCTTCTCCAAGCTCAAGAAGTAATGAGCATCCTTCACCACTTCCACACCATTCGAATCACCATTAACACTAATCACCGATTCATCAGCAACATCACTATCGAGTTTTATCACAGAAATACCATTTGTAACCGACACTGCACTTTTATCCTGTTCTTTCTCAGTCTTTTCCAACTTAGGAATGTCTTCAATCTTCTGCGGAGACAGATCACTTTTCACACACTTCTTTGGCGAAATTATTGGCAGTTGAGCGCGGAATTCAGGCCTTAGATGCCTTAGAACTGGTAGGGACACGCTAGAATCCATCTCCCCGTTAGGACTGGTGCACAGATCCTTCTCAATCTCCTCAGGACTCTTCTCGAGTTTTCTGGGGACCCTTTCAGGAGTGTTCAGAGATTTCTCCGTCAAAACCTTAGGGTCGTCATCTTCGCTGGTGCTTTTGAGTTTATGGCGCTTCTGATTGAAGAAACCTTGAGCTAAAGCGCCAGGCCCGTAAAGCCTCTCAACCCTCTGCTGAATAAAACTCTTCATAGGACTTGTTAACTGTTCCCCATTTTCCTTCGTGATTTCTACTCTCTTCGAGACCCCATTAGAAGATATGGTGTAAGATTCAGAGCTGAATCTAGTTTCTTTACCGTTAGAGGTCACAGTCTTCCTGAAATTCGTCTCCGAATAACTGGACTTGAAGGTGATCTCCTTAGAATTATCCACTTCATCGGTTTTATGAAGCATTGATGTAGCGAAATTCTTACTTTCGCTCGATATGTAAGGACGGCTGCTAGTCGTCATATTGCCTAAAAGTCGTTCTTTAACTGCTTATTTTCGGCCGCCATGTAGACATTAAAAGGTGACGTGGCTAAGTAAGGGTCTGTGTGCGCCTTAGTAGGCGCTTTTGTGTCAAATCAGCGCGCGTATCATGGGGCCCGAATGTTGGCACCAGCAGTTTATTCGCACTGACCGGAACTGGGACGAGGAGCGAGTTATTTTCGCTTCTGTACTGGTAAGTGTGTGTAATAGGCCTTATTGGGAAGCCTCTCGACTTTTGTTTATATCCTGCCTTAATTTCGAATCATATGTAGTTAGATTCGTGTATCCGTTGACAGAGCAGGCTAGGTTGAGATAGCTGGGTTTTATGGGGTAACTCGTCCCGTTTTTATGGTGTCCTCTAGATCTGTGGCTGGAGGTGTCGACATAGACAGGGGTGGTTTGAGGAGATTCTCAGACTTCCTGGGGGTGGGTGTGGTGTCTTCTGGGGTTCGGACGGGGGTAGCGACGGGTGTGGGGCTAGCCAGGTAGTTAGGCTGAAGGTTGGACCCTGCCCGTTCCTGTAGACGGGATGTGAAGTCTCGGATCCGACTGGTTGTCGAAGAGGGTGTCAGAAGGTTCAGACTTCCTGATGTGGTATCTGGAATGAGAAGAACTACGTTATTATGTGATCATTTGGTATGTAAAAGGTACCTATTTTGTTTCATGGATGATGCTGAGTCGTTGAAAAATCATTAACTGCAATACACTTAAAACATTAAAACAACGTGACTTAAAGTACGTCAACATGACCTTGCAAATTAAAACAATTTCGTAATAGGTATTTCTGGGCAGTACAAATAATCAATTGATAACTTTTAATGTAGGTAAACATAAATTATAAATGCATGATTAATTATTATAAATGCATGATTAATTTTCTAATCTTTATACCTTTGATTCTTTCTGTTTTGCCTCGCTGTTCCATTTTTAGTTTATTTTAAGTACATACACTGTATGATTGTTGTTTTCTTAGAAAAATACTGACTGCCTTGCGAGTTATTCAATATATTAGGGCTGTCACTACTTATAACAGAAACATTATTCCAGAATCTAATTTCATTAAAAATATTCTATTCAATTCTATTAAAAAATATATATATAATATCATGCCCTAAAAGTAGGTAAAAATAAAAACTCAAAGAGAACAAGACTTGAAATTATTTCATTGATGTAAGATGAGTAAGCACCTTAAACATACCCACACAAAAAAATAGTTTTCATGAATGAAAATACAGAAACATACCAGAATAATAAAATATAATGTATAACATTAACACACAAACAACAATAATAAAGCCAAAACCACTGCCACACAGATAATCCACAGATTAAAACCAGCAAAATCACCAAAAGGTTCGGAACTACCACAAAAACTTTTGCAAACACTCACAGGCATGAAAAATGAGGTAATAATCACACATTTTGTATTTAGAATCATTTAGAAGAATAAAAAGTTCTAATATATAAAAAATAATTACCACACAGCATGGCTGACTATCTTATCAATGAGATATAAGATTGTATGTCCGTGAGAATGTAATATATGATGTAAGTGAGATAAAATGTGTGTATGTGTGCGTATGTTGTCATTGAACTACATTATTTGGGTTGACTAGCTTTTCTTCTGTAGTGTTTCCCGCGTTTTTGATAATTTTAGTAACCAACTCCTATTCTTACATTAAAAATGTTAAAAGATTTTTAAGAAGAAAGCGGTTCTGAATTTGAGCATGTATTTTAGTAAAATTTTTAAATGCAGGATACCAATTTTATGTGAGTATTATTTGAGAATATCGTAATAAACATTTTTCTTTCAAAATATGATAAAACTCAACTTCATAACATATTGGCCAATTAAAGTAAAATTTTGTATGGAGATAGATAATTCCGTTATTCCCACATAAGCTGCATTATAAACCCTGGGTGAGATATTATAAGATTGATGTGTATATTTATTGTTTTTAAGAAACAACAATAAACCAATACAGAACCTTTTATTTTTGCCTATTTAGAAATTCCCTTAAAATAAAATTCAAACATAACCTTGTGTTTATATAAATAACATAGAACTAGGTATAGTATATAAATATAATGGGCATTGTATATTAAAAACACAAAAACCACAGCATCAAAGAAATTCTCGATTTCAAAACACATTCAAACTAAATAAGAAAACTGACCAGTTCACGAACGCCTACACCCATGACTCATATGTCAAGTCAATATGTATGCCAACTATTTCTTTGTGTTTGTTTATTTCTTAAGGCTATGCAATAACATTTGCAAGTCACACCTTATTGTGTAAGGTGGCTCCTCTTGCATTTGACAGTTTGAGAAATTATTCTTTAAACTCTTGTATGCAACATCAAATAAGAGAATAGAATTCAATTGTGTGTCATGTATATCTGCGATGCCAGCATATAACAAGTAAAATATTTTCTAACCAACTTCAAAAAGGGAGGTTCTCAGTTTGTATGTATGTAGGTTTGCATACTAATTATCTCTCATTTTGATGAGGTTTTCGTACTAAGGAGAAAGTTTTGATTTAGTTTTTTTGAGGTCAGAAAGGCAGTCGCTCCTTGTAAAACACTGGTACTCAGTTGCATCCAGTTAGACTGGAAGCAGAGTTGGGAAAAGGGTCGACAGATTTTGTTATATTTTTGATTTAAATAACCTACTTATAATTAAGTGCTGTGAAAAACTTGATTTAAAATAATGTCAAAGTAATAAAACGTATTAATAACTTTGACTTTGAAAGAGAATGCTGAAATGAAATTAAATGAAACAATAAGCAATTAGCAAAAAATCAAGATAGTTATAGCTGTTTAATTATAAAGTGACTATATGTATATTGATAGCTACATTCTATATAGGTAAAGCCTGATAGCATTTTCACCTGATAAATGTGCTATCTATCACTGAAAGCCTTTCAGGGGTTATTCATTCAATTCAATCAAGCAAAGCAACCAACTCGTCAACTTTATAATATTAGTATAGATAGGTATTTTGTTAGTATTTCTCTCTAGGTGTCGGGCAACAGGGTTGATTGCCCGAATAACTGGGTTGAGTAGGTCAGACATGCAGTTGCTCCTTGTAAAACACTGTTACTCAGCGGCATCGGTTTGACTAGAAGCCGACCCTAACACAGTTGGAAAAAGGCTCGGAGATGATGTAGTTTTGTTTCATATTAAGAAATACATCTTTTAAAACAAAATCCTTGTATTTTGAAACTTATTGCATTTAAGAAGCTAGCTACATAAACACAATAATATGTCTATATAAGCAATGATGCAGTAAAAGGTCAAAGTCATACTTCCACAGACAGATTTCAACCTTTTTAGGTTAAAATACTAGAATAAGATAAAAATCTATGAATTTCCAACTTATTAAGCTAAATACATACTTGTCATGTATAAATAAATATTAAAATTAGGTTATAGAGGCAAAAGGTCAAATAATATTTGAAAAACAAGTTGTGGTATTTTTGAACAGATTAACTATACATATTTAACTTTAATTTCGTCCTTATATGATGTATATTATGTATTTTTCTTTTATTACAATATAAGCGACGTATTGTAAAATGACTATCAGATTTTAAGCCAGAAAATAATTAGAAAGATGAATCGTGTTTCTCTGAACTATTATTAATAATCTTATTAGTCATCTACCTTAGGCTGGTTGTAAAAGATACTGCGTCATGCAGGGTCCAACAAATCTAACACAGTTTTATAATCAAAAAGTATTTTCCATAAAATAAAAATGTTACAAAGTACGGTAAAAGTAATTATTTTTAAATCCTTTTTGACATTGAAAACCGGCTCCAAAACTTACCGATCGCTTTCAACACACATTAACTGAATTACACAATATTTAGAATGTTATAGAAACCAATTTACAGTAAATATTTTTTGAACACATCATATAATTTTTCACTCGCTAAACTATTTTATGACATCAGTTCACAAAGAAGAAATGTCAACGTTTTATTTTTTTTTACTCGAGTCGACGACGCACACCCGTTTGCGGCCAGTCCGCACCGTTCCGTTTCACGGTCGACAAGTTTTGGTTTCGTTGATTCACAGAAAGTTTATAGATAGCGTTGTCAGATTTTTGCGAAATATTTATCTCAGGTGTGTTTAGGTGCGTATTCGTAAGCAATATGACGGCAATGACCGAGCTGGAGCCGTGCGTGGGTAGAAACGAGGTCGATACATAGATTATCCACATGTGTACGTATTATAGTTATATGTCAATGGTACGTATCCGATTGTCTTTTGTTTGTGAGTGCATTTTGCAATCAGCATTGTTTGCGATTTCTATGCATGACCTAGATTTATTATGGAGTTTTATAAACATCAGCTATGGTGTTTAAGTCATGTTTATCCTTTAATCGATCGCAATCGGTCTGAGAATGAATTAAATATTTACGACTTCCGTTATGAATGAGAACATGAATACCGAATAATAACTATGGTATTTTATTTTATAATAAATATTTTCATTTCTATACTGCAATTTCTCAGATATTTACGAATAAAATTGTCGATCTTTACCTATAAAGCTAAGCGAAAAGACATTTCCAGTTTTGAATGCACACCTATGATGCACACATTCGCGCTCATTCAATTTGATGTGCGTTTCGTTTCACACAAAATAACTATCTTTAACTAATTAAACACTTTTGATTCTTTCGATATAAATAGTTTCATGAAGATTTAAGAGAATATAAATCCCGTATAAACTTGAAGAAAGCAAGTAAGAGATGTCGTCGAGGAGCGAAAACAGACGCTTTTAAATAGCAAGAGATGTGCTGTTTTAAATTAATTCAATTGACTTACCTTTTAATAAATAAGCATGCCATAACAATATGAATACGAATAAGATAGAAATTAAACTACAGTACAAATACTACAGAAAAGGAAAAAGAAAACACAGATTAAATATGATAGTAAAGACATTTATTAATATGAAAATAATAATTATGAAAGTAGCTTGATGAGTTTTATTTAAAAGTAAAATGCGTGTTCGTTTGAAAGTTGAAAGATTTCGCATTTTACTTTAAAAATAAAATTCATTAGAAAAAAACATTGTATTACGATGATAATGAACTGAAAAAATAATCACAATCAGTCATGCTTAAACAAAAACAGTACGAATCAAATACATTTACGAACGACAGAAAAAGCCAAAAACTTGCCAGCATTAGAATTACCTGAGAAATCAGTGCTAGCGTCGACATCCAGGGAACAGCTTCCTATGGAATCCACAGATTTATCCATCACTTTGACAGTTAAGTCCTTCGCTACTTTAACTAAATCAGACTCTTTAACTTCAATTTCGTAAGGTCCTATACTATCAAAGTCTTCAACATTCGATTTAGGAGACACAGTCGAGCTTGGCAATCTTATATCAGTTTCATCAGTATTAATAGTCAAAATGGAGTCAGGTTTCAGTTCTTCAACACCGTTTTGTCTAAAATAAGTGTGCTTTGGCTTGTAAAAGTGCTTTGAACTGGCTCAATATATTCCACGTCTTCGTCGAAGTATAAATGGTTTGTATGACCACTTGGACCTTGAATGTTAGTAGCGTCTTTAGGGACCGCGTCAATAACTGTCTGTGTTTTATGAATATTCTTATAGTAATGGTTTTCTAACTTTTCTAGCTGCCTTCTTGTATCTGACTGTTTTTTCTTACAGAGTCTATTATAACAGGCAGGTTGAGTAAATCTGGAGTCTTTTCTCCATTATCTCTCTTAAAAGAGGTGAGTCATCACTTTCGAGTTCAAACCGCTTATATTTTGATGAACAGTAGTCGTCGATAGATGAAGTATCAGACTTTTGAATCAAAGAACGTGTCGAGAGAAAAACGATTTACGTTTTTCTTTGGTTGGGAGGCTTTGCTAAAATTTGGCGCTACAAACGGCTCATTTGCTTTGTATGACTGCACGCAAATGTTACTCGTATTTACCAAAGACTTTGGTCTTGTTTCTTTAGCCAGATTCACAGCCACGCGGTTAGTTTCGACCTTTCTAGAATCCAAGCTTAGAGTCTTACGGAATCTCTCATTGAGGTTTGCTAGAAGAAAGTGGCGCCTTTCCGTCGATTTTGGCGTGACATTGTAGCTTTGCTTGCTACTAGAAGGCTGGCAATGAGGTATATGTTCTGTATACTTAAACTCGATATCGTTTTCAGAAAAGTCTTTGGGTTCCTCGTAGTTTTGAGTGCCAGGCTCTGGTCTTTGGAAGGAGAAAGAGCCTCTAGTTGAGCTTTTCTTCCTGTCACAAATGCAGCTACCTACACAGCTCAATCTCATGCATCTTTCTTCTGGCTCCAAGGAAACCTCGTGGTCATTAGGAATGTAAGTATCAGGCTTGCTTTTATGGACTAGGAGATCCTGCCTGATTTTCTCCAACCTCTCGTCTCCATGGAGACCCCTTGTGTACTTAGACTTTAGGGGTCTGAAGAACCTTATGGATCCTGAAGTGTGTGGTTCAACGGACCGTCTTCTGACAAAGGATGGGGAGTCAGAGATCTTGTTGACTCCTAGGAGAAGGACTGGTGATTTCTTGTCCTCTTCGTCCGGTAGATCGCTGGAAAGAGAGAGTGCGGGTCATATTGTGTTCTTTTACTATAGCTTGAGGAGACAAATGTTCCAAAAACTTTTGAAATAGTATTAATAATGATTGGATTCTGTTTGTTTTATAATTGTACAGTATTTCTGGACTATGGACAATGAAAATATATCAAGGACGGGTGAAACTGCTTGTAGAAGCTAGTTTGTAGGTATGGTTTATATCTATACTAATTAAAATGTATACTTCAAAATTTTGGAACATTGGTCATGAAAAGCATAAGTGGTAAAATGGTTTGTATCGAAAAAAAATACGAATAATAATGGTTTTGTCGCGAAGGCCAATTTGTTAGTTTCTGCAAGCATACAGAGTGCCCAGTTTACTTGAGTTGATAGAGGAATTTTAAAATAGTTTGCATTGCCATACGTCATCCTGTCAATAGTATTCTGGGTATACTGTATAAGCAAGTGACTTTTCTTCAGCCAATGATAATTATCCGTGCTGTTAGGCATTGAAAAATTAAAAAATATGTTAGTTTTCTTGGTTAGTAAAAATCAAAACACAACCTTTGTCAAGGCACAAAAAATCGAAAATCAAAATTTTACTCACGTGTTTAGAAAATAATTATTAAAAAAATGTATCTTCGATAAAATAATAAAGTGGTGCCTACTGTCAATTTTAAAGCCAGAATTCATAGTATATAAGTAGATAAAAAATGGGTACTTTTAAGTCATAAAAGGTTTTTCATGAAATATTAAAAAATCAGTCATTTATTTATGAAGGTAAAGTACGAAGTTCACGACATTTTCATGAAATCTCGTGAATTTTGTAACTGATGTTTAATTACTTATTTAGCTTAAGTTATTTTAAGTCACTGCTATTGCATTGGGTATATCCCATAAGGATAGCAAGTAAATAAATAAAAATATGTAAAAGTACATATTTTTGTAAACTCTAATCGTGAGTCGCCATTTTGTTTAAATGTCAATTATATTTTTACCAGTGTCACCAGTATAAGGTACGGACTGGCACGCCCTGTTACTCCCTTTATTGGTCTCAACACGCAACTTTTTTTAGAATTCTTTCGCAATCAAAGCACGAAATGAAAGGGAACTAACCTTTCTTGGAAAATTGTAAGCTAAAACGCATTTTCCATTCCTACATGCTTTGATTTCAGCTATTTGGAATGGAGGTTAGCTTAGAATGAAAGAAGAAAAAACGATTTATTTCTACAAAAGACGCTTAGGGTCGTTGTCAATATTTTAACAACTTTTTCTTACCGGAGATAAGAATTTGGCATTATTCGTATTGGGCTGCTATCAAAATTCTATTTCTAATACGTAAAACTATAGATAGATAGTAGATAGATAGAATATTGAAAATGGCCGTTAGATCATAGATTCGCACATCGATATATGTGTAGATTCGCCAAGATTCGCACCAAATTAATTGGCGCGAAAATGAAATGTCAAAATGGCTTCGTCAAAATCATAGATCTATAAACAAAATATACCAATTTCCTATAAGCCTTCTAGAAAGAGAGGAAGCTATGTGGTTTTAAATATGGTGTCTTTCTCTATGTATGTTACAAATACCGTTTTTAGTAGTACACAGGTTATACATTAATGATTTACTTATTTCCGTCCATTATTTAGGTCTAATATGGAACTTAACTCCTTCTCCGTGTGAGAAGGCCTGTGCCCAACAGTGGGACGATAAAAGGCTGTAACTGTAACTAACTGTATGGAACTTAACAAGATAATCATTGTCCCTATTAGAGGCGACATGCTGTTTAGCTTGACATACATTATTATAATGTCTATGTTAAGTTTTTCTAGTTTACATTTAAGTAGGTTATGTTATAAAGAAATTATATGGGTAGTTTGTTTACCTATAATAACCGACTGTCCATGCTGTGACCAATCAGTACCTACTGCTAAAAGATTTAAGACAAAGTTATCAAGGGTCCAGGGTTACATTTTACAAAAACGATTCTTTCAGCATACTTTTGACATAAGCCTCATAGAATAAACATTTTAAAACCGCGTAGCTAGTCAAAATCATAATAGGTATGTCACTTGACATGTGATGATAGACTTAAGCAATTAAAATGATATTAGCATCATAGTACCATATGACCGTGACTTCTTGACATTGATCACGCTCTGCTATTTTTAAAGATCTTTAATCCACCTGAAAGCCTTTGATATGGAATTGCTAAACTGCTAAGATGAAAAGGCTTTTGTTTGTTTACTTGAATTCACTAATCTCAAGTAGGTACAGTCCCATTTGAAAAATATTGGAGTATTAGACAGCCTATTTATTGCGGAAAGTTATATGCTATTTTCTTTCCCGGTGTTATAATTAGGGCCCTCGGGGTATGGGTGAAACCGCTAGGTTTGAATAATATCTTTTCGCTTTTCTTAAAGCCTATGTAATATTATTGGCATTAAAAATAAGTGATTATCGAGAACCTATTCTTAAGAGTTGCGTTTACGAGCGAATGGGACACTTAATTTTGTTAATTCTCTATGTCGTAATTATTGTAGCTTTTAGTACTCTTTTGTTACAGTTAGCACATTTACTGCAAGTACTTATGAGAATAAGTCAATCCGTTTGATAGTCTGTAATCACCTTTTGCGTGCAATAAAGCAATTTGTGGTCTGACGGACCAACGGGACGTCTAGTGTTGTGAAACTTCTGCGTAATAATATCGATAAAATTATTATTGTTGCGTTACTATTAAGTTATAGCTGTAAGATTTTAATATGTAGGTACTTAAAGCTGTATGACAAGGTGACGTAGCTATTCATAAATCGAGATTGGTATAACTACAGGCCGTACAATCACTTATTTTAATGGTATAGAAAACTACGAAACAGACTGTAGAAAATATCATCATCTGTCTAGCCTTTTCCCAACTGTGTTGGGGTCGTCTTCCAGTCTAACCGGGTGCAGCTGAGTACCAGTGTTTAACAAAGAGCGACTGCCTATCTGACCTCCTCATCCCAGTTACCCAGGCAACCCAATACCCTTACTAAGACTGTTGCTGTCAATCTATTACCAAAGTCGAATCATAACATTTATATCGATACATTCCACAATACGTTTCATCACTAGCACATCGAGTGATCGCGTTTAGCACGCTTCATCGACGATACTGTTACTTGTTCCAACGCATTAGTACCGTGCCATATTGTCTGCTGGCTGACCACCGACATGGAAGGAATATTATAACATCAATGTTAGATCGTTGTCTGTACTAATATAATGAAGAGGAAACCTTTTAACCAACTTCAAATGAGAGGGCTCAGTATGACCTGTATGTATGTGCGCGATTATCTCAGGATCGGATCGAGGTTCTCGGCATAGTTGTCAGACTTAGGAGGAGGCGTTTGGCATTTATTTAAGTATTGTATTCGAAAAAAGTTCTCTAATAAAGTCTCCCGAGTAACATAGATTATATTTTGTCCGGATACGGGATGATGTTCCCACGGGACGCGAGTGCAACCGCAGGAATCAACTAGTGTCAAATAAAGTATTAGGTTTCTATGGTACAAAAACAGAATGTAATTTGATATACGTATGTCAAAAGTCAAAATGGCTTAGGGAATCGAATAATTTTGCTTTCCTATTACCTGAAACTACTTCCCGTACCCAGATAAAAACCTATGTGGTATTCTTGGTGCGGCCGGTCTCTGGACGGGAGACCATTTTGATGTGACGAGTTCTTCAGTGTTTCCGAACACACGATAGACACGTGGGTCCCGGTTGTTATTTGAACATCTTTGGCGGTCGCTATGGGTGCAAGCCAGAAAGTCAGACAACCAGTATTACCAAGAGGGTTGCCCGGGTAAATGGGCTGAGGAGATCAGATAGGCAGTCGTTCCATGTAGAACTAGCAGTGCTCTACATGGAGCGACTTAGCTGCATCTTGTTAGACTGGAAGTCGATCCCAACATAGTAGGAAAAAGGCTAGGCAGATATTAGAAGACTATAGATAAATCTTTTAGAGAAAAGTATGATATTATATAATTAATTGATGTATAATATAATCTAATATAAACCGACTGTCAATTTCATCCGGTACATTGACATTACGATTCCATACGCATTTGGAACTGTGCGTGATAATATGCAGCGGACTAAAGAGGATCGATATTATATTTGTATTGTTTATGGTATAGCTAGTTTACTGTTAACTTATAGGAATTCACTTGCCTCTACTTAGTTTAGTAAAGGTAAGAATTGGGTCCAGTCGCGGTTAAAATACAAAAATCGAGGGTGGAAATTTTCACTTTCTAGTTTTTGCAAAAATAATAAAGTAAGGAGAGGAACTATGATGGTTAGTGTATCTATGGTAATAAATATGGTTGCATTTCGTAATTATTGGAAAAATATAATTAAATGGCCTAAACACTCCATTTTTGTCTGTTGGTTGCATCATTGCATGCTTTCTATGTGATATCTATACATATATCTAAAAAAACATATTTACAAGCCACAATCTAATTACAAAACTTAGAATATTAAATGATTTGAAATTATAATTAACGACGATAAGGATCATTAATTACGAATCTAATTATCGAGTGTCGATAAAAATGTCACATCACTTTCACTATAATACGCGGCGACAAAAAACTATAATTTAATTATACCCTGACTTTCTACGAAGTTTTAATGTTAGGCTCGTTTTCAGTCTACTAAGAAGAACCTGAGTGCTGATTCCGAGTTTTGCAAGTTAACTTTCTCGATGCGTAAATTATCATACAACATAATTACGAAGTATTCATTTTGACATGTTTATTTCATAAAGGCTGTCATCGGCACTTGGTCGTACTATAAACGCGCTCACTTGCGAAATAGTAAATGTCATTATCCGGAAAAATGAATGAACGTTCTATATTCTAATCATGTGATATAGTATACGACTATAATTCAGCCAACTTATAATTACGTATCGAGCGCGTAAACTAAAAAACTCGGAATCAGCACTCTGAATTCCAGTATTTTACGTAAGCTACTCATTAACTGTGTATTTGATATCTTTACAATTACCTAATTATCCTCCCCAACCCAGTCAGGGGAAACAGATTTTCTGGTACATACAAATACCTAAACTTCGAAAATTAAAGCTCCACTTCAGAATAGCAGATAAACAATTAAGGCTAACTCAATCATTTTTAAATATTTTAAATGAGTAGGCATATATGTATAAAAGATCTTTCGAAACGTCAAGCTAGTTGCACGGTTCCAAGAGATGGGGCTCATGGAGAAGAACCGGCAAGAAACTCCATAGACACTCTTTATAGAAAAGCTCACAATAGTTTTGTTACAACGCAAGTTATCGGTGAGAAAGTTATACAATATAAGCGAAGCTAATATGAGTATTAATTATTAATTGAATAAGTGAAACTTTTAATAGCGAAATATGTCCCATTTTATGTGCCTTTAAAAATATTTTATCCATATTTAGTAGACGTTTTGCAGTGAAGAAAAATCCGAAAACTACATAATTTCAAATTCACCGCTCGCGCAACAGGAAGTGATTAAAACAAAACGGTTATGCAATCGACCGATATCTATCGATTCCTTATTGCATACGATCATAGATCGATTAGAACAATTGACCGTTACATTTGAGACTTTATTGCATACTTTCTAGTTCTTTAATGAAAGTTTAACACGATTTTGTGAAAAGAAATCCGAGTTTGCTTATGCATCATGTTAGGAAAAGTCGCATTGAAATTCAGAAGAAAATATATGCTGAAGTTAGTGGCGTAGCTTGTACTAAGCTAGGCTTGGCGCCTTGTTGTTCCTTCAAACTCAAAGAACAAAGAATGTTGCACAAAATTGTGAGACTCATAGCAAAATAAATGCATCGAAAGCACCCTAACTAAAGTAGTTAAAGTAAGTTTGCAATTTACATTTTCGCCCAAGATATAAACTTACGAGATAAAACTACTAGGTACATATATATAATATTGAAAACAACCTAAGGCTCAATAATAATACAGGATTATAGGCAAACTCTATCCATTTTCTACATCTATAGTCCTAAATTCTCACACAAAAGTTTGACAGTTCGTTCAGCTATAGTCTATGAAAGAGAACGTCAATCAATTTCACACAAATAATTTTACATCAACCATTTTGTCTTTCTCCGAGCGTGGGACTTTTAATAAATAATTTGATTAATACCGATAATTACGTAGCCATATTATCTTGTTCTTCAATCTGTGAAAGCGTTATTAAACAATTATTTTAAGCATTGTTTTATTTTGTTCTCATTGTTTGTCTTTTTCTTGTTCATGTTATTCATACATGGTTTTAATTGTGTTTATGTTAATTGTATTTATGGGCATGTATTTATTTATGAACGTCCAAGAATGTAATAAAATTTAGCAGCCGTGTAGTTTTCCTTTAATTTAAATACAATAGTTCTGATTTGTTTTTAGCGGATTAAGTTTTATTTTTGTATTAGATTCGTATGCAGAATTACTACAGAAGTTTACCCGGAAAAAAGAATGTTACCCGATATTGTTTGTATTTTTTATTTGTTTATTTTTTCAGCTTCACCACATATTATATTAAAATACCTATAATTAAAATTCAAACCTGAACATTATCTTAAAAAACTAGATAGATCTATATTTACATTAAAAGTTAAAGCTACAGAAGTAGCTATTATATGCGTAAAATAAAGACTATTTCAACGTAAGAGAAAAAAACGTCTAATAATCACAGTCTCCCATTAAATCTTTTCCCTAATTTAAAACCCGTCTTAAAGTTTCCGTAAAACAATGTAAGTTTTACGACATAAGTTCAATAACCCCATTGCTAAGTTACTTCGTGATTACATACGTAGAAAACAGATATAACAAGTTTATGAGTAGACTGAGAATAGAAAAACTTTATTTGGTTAGGAATTTAAGTAAAGGTACGTAAATAATATAGTAAAGTAAGTAAAAATACGTAAATAGTTGTTACGTAAATAAACTACCACTTTAAATAGTGATCAAAGATGTTTTCCTTCACTTTTACTCATGTCATTGGTGTCCAAAGACACCTAGAACATTACTCTTATGTAAGAAATCATAGCATGTAAGAAATATATTATTTAGGTAGGCTTTATTAGATGTTATTCTACAGTCTCTATAATAGAGAATTCTTCAAAAGTCCGGGATAAAACTATCCTATGTTCTTTCTCAAGGTCAACTCTATCTCTGTACTAAATTTCATTAAAAACAGTTCAGTGGTTTAGACGTGAAAGCGTAACAGACAGACAGACAGACAGTGAGTTACTTTCCCATTTATAATATTAGTAGGGATAGAGCTAATCGCGCACAAACAAATACATAGGTATACAAACACAGACGTCAAACAGAGAATCTCTTTTTTGGTAAAAAGTATTGTTTGCAAATGATATCTCTGTACATTATTTACTCAAGTTCCGAAAGGTGAATGACTTCAAAATAATAGTGGTTATGTCTTTTTGCGGTCTCAAATTATGAAACGGTACACGAATATTTAATTTTACGAATGGAACAAGATTTCAGATGGGAAAATCCTAGATCCCAGATATGATTTAGACAGGAGCGCATTTTTGTTTGGTTTACCTAATGGTGACAAAATGTAAAGCTATATCCTCTATGATATAAAGTTACTGTCTTCCTTCTTTGATTTTAATCACGTACCCTGGGAGCTACAATCTCTACAAATCGGTCCTGCGCCTATCTCTCTCCGGTCGTGTCGGATTGCCGTCCCATCGCGCTATGAGAGTGAAGGAATAGTGAGTGCACCTGTGTACAAGCAAATGCTTTGCACTACAATATGTCCTGCGCAGCTGGCTAATCTCCTTACATGAGAACAGCCGCCGTAGCCGATAATCGGCTAGGAGGACATCATATTTTGCTCTCCACAGATGGCAATTTGACATAACGCTATGGCAAAACTCTATCTCTAGATAGGAAATCAACAGATAGATTTAATATTGAGACGGCCATAAGACAATCACTTAACAACAGTAGGTACCCTTTTTATTAAAAAAACTCCTAATTCGAAGTCAATTGGCCTAATCGTTTCACAATTGGCCTCTTTATTAAATTAACACCATTCACGTCGAAAGTACCAAATTGTAGGTCAACGCGGACATATTTGTGTGTGTGTGTGTGTGTGTGTGTGTGTGTGTGTGTGTGTGTGCGATAATCTCCGGAATTGTCTGCTGTTATGGGTTTCCGTAAATTGAATAGATAAAGGAATTAATAGGCCTGGCTTATAAGGTTTCTTTTGATTAGAATATTGGTCAGTTTCTTTTTAACACGCTTTTATTACGTCGACCTGTGTGTAAGAAACTATGTAATGGAATCTAAGGTAAGTAATTGAACCATCTTCCAAGGATCGTAGCGTTATGAAAATTGGCAGTTGTACGAGTATGTAGTTCTGATGACACAATAATAATATGGTGTCGAACTAATCTGATGATGGAGCAGGAAGATATGAACTGGAACTTTCAGTGTCCAAGATGTACTTAAGAAGTTGAAAAACATTATACTGGTCTTGACTGACCTGGAATTGAACCAAAACACTCATACTTGAGAGGCTGAATTTTACTTCAGTATCTAGTACTAGCTGTTTTACCGCGGTTTCACCCGCATCCCGTTGGAGCTACTGCACGTACCGGAATAAAATATAGCCTATGTTACGCTGGAAGAGTGTAGCTTTCCAATAGTGAAAGAAGTTTTCAAATAGGTTCAGTGGTTTCGGAGCCTCTAGGGTACAAACAAACTCATGTTTCCTCTTTATTATATGTTAGTATAGATTATAGTAAGTAGGAAAACCTGCAGCGCACTTGCTACTCATTCCTATCGTAAAAAGTACATAATTCCATTTAAAACACAGTTATCAGAGTCAGACATTGAAAGTAGACTGAATTACAGATTTTATAACAGTTACAGTTATTTTTATAGTCCGAGATGACGGTTAAGTACCTACTGGATTTAATGTCCCGGAAAGTGTAATAGGAATCTAAATTGTAGATAGGCTAAAGATAGGTTTTATGTAAAAAATGGTCTGAGTTTTTTTACGATGTCAATCTAAGTATACCATAGAGCTGCTTTCCCGCGGTTTTACTAAACGAAACTACTGCTTGGATAAAACATAACCTATGCACCCGAAAAATATAGTCCTACGGAGATAGTGTAGCTTCGTTACTCGTTACACTGTAAGAATTTTCAAATGGGTTTAGTAGTAATACGGAAAATGGTGGGTTGCCCTGGCTGAGGCCTTAAATTCTAGGAATCCACAGGGATTTGTCCGGTTGAGCAGTCAACAGCCTCCTAGGCTGAACTGATGCCGTTCAAAACAAAAAACATGGTGGGTTTTAGTCAGTAAGTTCACGCTGCACCCACAGCGGGAGGGTCATTTGACGATTTCACATTAGGTAGGTAATTATTTTGTCGTATTTGTGTATGTCTAAATTAAGTGAAAATGACTAAGAACAGTTGTAAACTTAGCTGGCAAGACCCGCACCTTTAGGAAAAGCGAATGAAAGTAGAAAGCAACATTATACGTAACTTATATATGACGTTTATTTCTCGTTTTATGTTACTAACTTGTCATGCTTGTATTTCCTTAACTTTTCGTTTTCATTTTCCATAAAAATCTCCGGGTTTATTGTGAAAGAACTTCGTATCAGATAAATTCATTAGTGAATTAGACACACCTATTCTTCTTCACAAATATAATAAAGAGGAAACATTTTTGTTGTTATGCACCCTAAAGGCTCGAATCTACTGTTACCGATTTGAAAAATTCTATCACTGTTAAAAGCTATAATCTTCCCGAGTAACATAGGTTATATTTTATCCCGGTACGGACTGTAGTTCCACGGGATACGAGTGAAACCACGGGAAACAGCCAGCATCAGACAAAATTAATTGTTCTAGCAATCTTTCGGCGAAAAAACGTGTTCTTTGTAATAATAATTACAAAACAAACACAGTTAATTTCAAAGAAAAATTAAACAAATATGAGAACGAAACATATTTTGCTCAATTCTAACCTAACCTAATTACTTCTGCAAATACTAACCACTACCATTCAAACAAGTTTTAACTCTAACGTACCAGTATTAAGAGCTAAATTCATTTGTTTTAAAACCGTCTAAGATGTGAGGTTAGCTGAATATTTAGAAAGAGTATTTCTAACAGGTTATGATGTAAGTTCCATTGTGTCAAGTTACGAAAATTACGACAGTTCTGTTGAGTAAATGAATGAAACAATGACCGCTATTGAATAAGCTGATGATGAGGATAAATAACAATATGGCGTCCAGACTCATTGTCGGCCATGACAGTTGTTCTGTCAAATTAGATTTGTCAACTGCGCAGGACATATTATAGTGCACGAGCATTTGCGCAGACACAGGTGCACTCACTATTCCTTCACTCTCATAGCCCGATGGGACGGCAATCCGACTCGACCGGAGAGAGATTAGGCTCAGGACCGACTTTAACGTGCTCTCCGATACACGGGTGTGTAACTTCCAGAGTTCGGGTAACTTTGTGAGTTTACAGACAAACTGTCTTTTCTCAGGCCCTCTAGTAGAAATTTCATGATGCTAGATTTTGAGTTAGACTCAAGATAATTGAGACAAGACTAGATAGATGGTAAGATTAAAGTCTTACTTTTACTTGCTTGGATTTCTGTAACCGATCTATCCACAGTTTGCGATTAGAGATTGACATTTCATAAAATTATAATCGCAAAACAATTAAAATCCGTACCTAGGTTAACCAACATCGTGGGTTAAAAACAACAAAAAGAGAAGGCAAAGGCAATTTTAAGCGAATATTAAATAAAACCTGAGATCCACAATCCAGGCAATTTAAACAGACAAAAAGGCAACTCGAATCAGTCAAAAGATTGATATCAAGCTGCATTGGACGAATTAGGACTGACCGTATATTGAATAATACGAAAAAAACAAGTTCTTTATTATTTAAGAAACTGGATTTACCGGCACAAGTCGGAACTCAAAAGTTTAATTGTTTAATTGCTTGCTTTTTTAAACAGGTGCAAAATCTTACAGTAACACTAGATTCCGCCCGCGGCTTCGCCCGTGTAGAGTTCGGTTATATCGCGTTTCCATGGGAATTCTTCAAAAGTCCGGGATAAAACTATCCTATATTCTTTCTCAAGGTCGACTAATCTCTGTACCAAATTTTATTAAAATCAGTTCAATGGTTTCGACGTGAAAGCGTAACAGACAGACAGAGTTACTTTCGCATTTATAATATTAGTAGGTATTAGATATTCAAAGATTTCAGAAAACTCGGCCACTTTAGGCTTGTTAGGTGATTCAAAAACCTGCAGTTCACTTGGTAAGACATAAATAGATCTAGGTTAGTTTCATCTATTGTTATCTCAATAACACAATTAATAAAGGTTTATCTAAAATAGAACACACAAAGGAGATTATATTATAAAGATAAGAAACCCAGAGTCTGGTTGGTGACAGATACTCCCGTGCATCGGAGAGCACGTTAATGTCGGTCCTGCGCCTGATCTCTCTCGGTCGTGTCAGATTGCCGTCCCATCGGGCTATGAGAGTGAAGGAATAGTGAGTGCACCTGTGTCCAAGCAAATGCTTGTGCACTATAATATGTCCTGCGCAGCTAATCTCTTTCTTTATTATGAGAACATCCGCGTGGCCATCAATCGGCTAAGACGTCATCCATTATTGTTATTTTATTGAGAAAGAATGGGTTTAATTAATCTTATTATTTATCTTTTGTAGTAATTACCTAGGTATTTAAGATGTCTACTGCGTTTTTTTTTTAATATTTCTATTTTCTTTGACAATTGCCTAGGTATCAAGTCTTGCCATTGACAATGACATTCTTTTATAGACATTTATATGTTATAATTGTATTTTTTAAATTTATTATTATTATTGTAAATGTGAGTATCGTGTATGCGAGCAACATTATATATTCTTATAACATAAATACTGTCTGGCGGGTTTGAGTATTTTGAATGGCCTACGCAAATGTTCTGCAGATCTGGTATCGTCGTGTGACAGGTCGTTGAGCTCCCTAAGATATGGTTGAGCTACACGACGACTGATGCATGCGTGCCGTCTGTTGGGACTGGTCAGCTCCAGCCTGATGTGGCTCTTTCCTCAAAAGGCCATTCCAGACCGCGTACATGGTGACACTCACACATAATTATTTCATTTATAACATGTTTGGACTTTAAAGGAGACTATGACCCTTGAGTTTGTTTCGGCGTTTCTTCTCAGGGATCAGGTAGTTAGGAAATGCCGGCCTCAGCGTTCTTAAAATGACGTGTAAAAGTGATGTAATGTCCAACTTGCAAAATAAACAATTTCATTTCATTTCATTTCATTTGCCTATGACTCATACTTATGTCATTTATATAGATCTGTCCATTATAAACAAAATAAAATCGATCTTAGACTAAGTCGAAACAAAGTTTGTTGAATTTTATTTGAGAACCTTTTCAATGCATACAGTTATTATTAAAACAAAATACCTACGATCGCATCCATTTCGTCACTTCATTTAAAGTAAGAAGGTTTCGGTCATGTTTCAGTTTCTTTTATGTAACTCTATAATTTACCTGATATAGTAATGAATAAATCAGCTGAAAGAATAGTAATTTTTCACATTTCTATCTACATACTTTTGAATCTTGACGAGTCAAAATAACGTTGTTTGAAAATCCATTTGTTTATTTAAGGTAAAATCATCAGATATGTATTATTTAACCGTGAAGTCTTTTAGGAGATTTTAACTAATTATTGTACTTATAAAACACACTGGAAATAAAATGCATAAATCTGCGATAATGATATGGTAATATGCAATGGATAATAACTTAACACTTTTGTACTATCAATCGTACATTTACGAACATAAAACATTGTATCGCGATTATATTTACTTAAAAGATTCTAGCACAAAAGATTATGGAAACAATTAAAATAACATTCTTGACCTTAAAAATAAATCTTTACAACCTTGAACGGTATAAAAGTAAGAAATTTCACTAAGTCGACCGAAGCCTATGATTCATCAATACCATAAACACGCTAATTGCAACCTTAGTGACTAGAAAACAGAGATCAATCCACTTTGTAACAACATTCACAAAGTTTTTGACTTACAGACGGGAACACAAAAACTCTAAACATAATCTAGTACTTACACATTTCATTCATTTTGTGTGACAATCAAATCATTTCTTACACTCGGTTCCCACTCGAAACAACACTAAGACCCGTGGGAATCTAATTTCACTTAAGAAAGTGTATCAAAGAGATATTATTTCACACGCAACGTTTACAAAACAAAACACTCGCACTTGTACTAAAAACTAATACAGGTCCTAGTTTAAGTCCTTGGGGAGTCTTAACAATTTCTCTTCAATTTACGAAGTTCTTTGCGTTTGCGCAGCGTCCGTTTGCCGTGGGCGGTACGACCGTATGACGCTTATTCAAATTGACGTATCAAGGAACGGTCGACCTGTTAAGCAAGGCGGTAACAACGTGGTGTAACGTATCCAACGCTTGCTTTGAATCGAGAGTCAATTTTCTTACAAAGTAACGCAGAGATGGTTGGTTTGGAATTGAAAGTGGTCGTGTGATGTTACAATTAGGTGTGAACTAGTAAAGGATGGAAGGGGGATTGTAGAACGGTATTATGTTTATGTTTCGTATGGCACGTGCCCTCGTATATGTCTCGAAGCAGATGTTACGATCTCCTACTTTAGTATGGGAATTCTGGACTTGTTTTTAAAGTGTTAATTTTAGTACTTGTTCAGTTTTGTTTTGGATCGTTTTGTTTGGACTTCACGAGAAGTTGGGAGCTACTTTTTTACTTTTAAATGTCAATTTTTTGGGCGTATTATTTACTCTTTTGTTTAAGATATTAAGGCTCCAGATTGATACTTATAACACAGATCAGTATTTCAAAACTTGAGAAAACTTTCACTATTTACTTATAGGCACCTGAAATCAGTTGTATCAAATTTTCTTATCTATTTATACATATATAAACAAACCTTTACAATAAATTCTGTGGCTAGTACACCTAGTACAATATCAGTTACAGCCACTGCGGAATCTAGATCAGACATATGCAGCATATATATAAACGTATTTACATAGTAAGTGTATTCATTAAGTAAATCTAAGCAAACTAATACATAATTATGTACCTACGAGCTAGTCTGCGATGTTAACTGTTTCTCACAGTTTTATTTTAGTTTGAAGTAATTAAAGTAATACATACACATCTCTTTTCTCTGATTTTGATGTATTTAAGTTTTTAATGCCATTTTATAATTGTTTTACTTGTAAATATAAATAAGTTTATTTTAGGTCATGAAAATCTGTAAAAAGTTGTAAATATTTAAGCTATTTAATATCCTTTTCATCAACTTAACGGTGAAATCTAAAAATAGATCTCTCTTGCAAATATTTTTAACCAGCTTCTACGAGAGGTTTCACCCACGTTTTTGTGGGAACAATTCTGTACACCCGGTTAAAAGTAGCCCATAGCTCCTCTTTAAATGGGTAATTTGACACAAATAATGATTATATCAAATTGGGACCTATAATTCCTACATTAACAACAACTAAAATACAAACATCAGAATTGAGAACCTTCTTCTTTTGGGAAGTCGGTAAAACACAAACAAACTACATATATATTTAGCTTTACAATATAAGTACATACAAAGAAGATAGTCTGTGAGTTGGATTATAGCCACAGGTTCCCACAAGACGCGAGTGAAACCATGAGAATCAGCCTATATTATGGTCTCAGACATATGAGTATAAGAAACCTACTACGCATTTATAAATAATACGAGATCGTAATGCAACAATGACTTGTAAGCATTGGATTTAATGAAACTATCATTAGTACAGGAAACCGTTAGTTTACTTGATAATTTGATATTAATGAATGGAGTTAGTGCAATTGGTTTTGTAGCTTTATTTATGTTATCGTCACCATTTATTACTCATTCTACTTATATGGGGATCAGCACACCATGTTTTTTCTATACTTCTTTACCTGACGTCTTCTCTCTCAAAAGTAACATTCTTTCCAGCTATATAGTTTTTGACACAATCTATCTAAGTATCTTTTCTTTGGTCGTCCACTTCCTCTATGAATATAAAATTCAATCATTCATTCTACATATCCATTATTTATCCTCGTTATTTCTCAAGACCTTTATTTTGTTAGCTCATCATTTACATTGCGTTTTCCCAACTATGTTGGGTTCAGCTTCAGTCTAACCGGATGCAGCTGAGCATTGTTTTACATGGAGCGACTGCCTATCTGACCTCATCAAATCCAGTTATTCGAGCAACCAGACACCCCTTGGTAAGACTTTCTGGCTTCTAACTACCCGTAACGACTGCCAAAGATGTTCAAATGACAGCCAGGATCCACCAATTTAGTGTGCCTTCCTAAACACGAAGATGCTATCATCATGAAACACTGGCTATTATAGCTTATAGCGGAAGAAAAAACTACTGTTAAGGAATGAGTCATATCCTGCTTAAAAGGGCCAATTAGTTTTATAGGTCAACATGGTTCATAGCGTAACTGCTACTTCAATTATCAATAAGTCTGTTTCGCATTTGAAGGGCACAGGGAAAATCATGCTATGTCACTAAAACAATGAACTGAGAAATTGTTAAATTAACATTTGCACATTGCTTGTTATTGCTCTGTATTAATATTTTTGAACGAAGATTACTCCGTGACTATTCATGTTATTGCAAAGTATGTTTTGGTGTTCCGTTCTACCACACTTGTACTATAGAATGGCATTGCCAGTACAAAAATAAAAATGTGACATTGCATGATTTTCCCCTGTGCCCTTCATTTGTTTTCTGCAGGTTTTCTATTACTAGAAATATTTTCAAAATCGCTTATAGCGGTTTGTCGCTGTAGCTAGCTGTTTCACACGGTTTCACCCACACCTGTATTCGGATCACGAAGTCTGTGGCTTTGCGTGTTGAAAAATGTTCAAATTAGGTTCAGGATATCCGAAGTCATATTTAGGTACCTCTTTTTCTATCCGGCAAATACCAGTTTTCCGAAATAAAGCTTCGGTATATGTATGTACAAAAGGAGGAAATATTTAACATGAAGGTTATTGTGAATAATAACTATTTGAATTGTTATTATTCTCCGTGATCTAATGCTGCGTAACGATATCAGATCGATCCTTCTAATTAACAATGATGAAATAGGGTTGTACAGTAGACTGCACATCAATGGTAACTGTCATGCAACTTAACTCAATAGTAATAAGTACGATTTTCCTATAAAACTGTTACCACTGACCTGAAGTTGACTGTACACAATCTATTTACTTCAAATTATTCTTAAATACAGTTTATTTTATTCTTGCAAGCCGCAGAAACTCATTGTTATAATATCTTTTTATCCACTAAATCGATGTGGGCAAAAATTTAATTCTGGAGGGTAGCAATTAGGTAGCAACTCTGGGTGAAAAAAACTCAATACTTTTGCGCCGTTACTTTACACTGAGAAAGTGAGAGCCATCCTGATAATAGAATGGCTGTGACCTTTAGGTGCTGAATATCTTCAAATCCACGAGGGTAGCAATTACGTAGCAACTCTCTATATGTATTTCTAGAGGATCGGTGAGGAGTGACAGCGATTCTGACGTTAACCTTTAAGCCTTTCATGTACCAGGGCCGTGATACCACTTTCGAATAACATAATTATGGCCAGCCCTAATAACGAAATAACAAAACTGCATTGATGACAATAGTCGATTATTTTCCTTATGTCATACTATTGTCTCAGCGTCGGACGCAATTCATTGATTTGAATACTGTCTGCGTAATGCCAGACTGTAGGCTTGTTCACTGTAATTATATTGTTTATGATTATTTGTTGGTATTTAAAAGACTAACCTCAAAATACTAATGATGATGTCCTCCTAGCCGATTATCGGCTACGGCGGCTGTCCTCATGTAAGGAGATTAGCCAACTACGCAGCACGCACATACTATACTATGCACATAATATACTATAATATGTACGCACCAGTGGCGTAGCTTGCCTTTTCGGGGCCCGTATAAAAATTGTTTGGAGGCCCTTATATGGCACTTTTATCTGTTAACTTTTTCTTTCTCAGCGCCGCTGGGATAATCTATTTTCCTTTCACTCATTTAATGCACATTTATACAATGTGTCCCGGGGATAAGTGACCGCCCGAAATTTTTTGAATATTTGTACAAAATTAAGGATAATTTCATTTATATTTTTGAAAAAAATCATTAAAAAAATTTTATTGTCAGGCCTGTTAATAACAGGCTTTGCTCTTTTTTTTCAAATTTCAACTGACTGTATTTTTGCATTTGTTTGAAATAGCAGCAAACATTGTTGTGAGCTATTGTAGGAAATATCATGTAGTTTATTAATAAATTAAAAGAAAGTGATATTAAGGGGGCATTTATTGGACTTATTTTGAAAAAACTGAAAAAAAGGCGTTATTTTCTTTGAATTTTTATTTTCTTTTTTCTAATAAATGTTTTATTACATTTTGTTATGTTTGATAATTTTAATTGATAAACTATGATGTCGGCTAGTCAATAAAGAAAAAGAATTTAAAAAGATGTAAAACTTAGGAAATATCTTAAAAACTGCAGCACGTCACAGTATTTACTAAAATCATTAAAAAACCAAAGGCGGTAAGTCCCAAATATAAAGGAAATTATCCTTAATTTTGTACAAATATTCAAAATTTCGGGCGGTCACTTATCCCAGGACACATTGTTTAAAGCGCGTAAATAAACAGTGCACTGCACTCCGTGCGGTGGCCGCGTAGCATCGGGTGGCACCCGCGGCGGACTAACTATTGAGCACCCAATAATCATGGATTAAAATTGTAAATAAAAGTACCTACTTAAAAATCGTGTAGAAATCATTCGTGGTGGTTTTGCTAGGTTTAACGTAAAGAAACCGGAGATGGCTCATTCAAACTTATAAAGCGCTATTTTTGAAATTTGGGATATGTTTTCATCCCAAACATGTTTTATAAAAACCGGCCAAGTGCGAGTCGGACTCGCGCACGAAGGGTTCCGTAGGTACCATTATTTATAAAACGGGCAAAAAATCATGCTTGTTGTATGGGAGCCCCAAAATATTCATTTAATTCTAGTTTTCTAAGTTATAGCGGCAGCAGAAATACATCATCTGTGAAAATATCAGCTCTCTAACTATACCCTAAAAATCAGTGTGAAATTTTTAAGTTTTGAGATAAACAGGTGTGAAAAAACCACTGCAAAGAGAGGAAGCCGCGAGCGTAGCGAGCGAAATTTTGATTTTCAGGACGCAATGATACCTAAAGAAATTACAAAAGTCACTGTCAATTGAGAGGTGTGACAGCCGGACTGGCATCCCTCTCAGTGCCACCTCGACGTCTTGCACATGCACTGTTGTAGTTTTGTTTAAAATTTGAATAGCATGCAGTGACTGGTAGTGAACCTAGGCTTTGCAGATTAGAATGGCACCCTCAGTGACTTGTCCCTTCTGCCCATGCCATCCTGGTCGTGCAGATATGTGTCGACCGAGATGGCACCCGAGACGTGGTACCAGTGGCGGACCGCCCTCTCCTTATGCTGCTACTAACTCCGTGGTTTAATATCCAATGTAAAGTACAACAACGTACACGTAAATCGCGATATCGATGAAGGATTCCCCGCTGAGTTATAGATGAAGTAAGTAAAACGGGAAGTCCGCAGCCCGCCATAACGATGTAGTGTTGTTAACTTTTGAACGCACGCTTAAGGCGGGAAAAAAAAGAATTGCTTTTCAGAATTTTGACATTTGTAAAATAAAATAAATTAGGAAGTTTTATTTTTGTCCTTACACTTTTGGGGCCCCGTGGCCCGGGGCCGTATAATTGATACGGCAGATACGGCGGTAGCTACGCCCTGGTACGCACATATTATAGTGCACAAGCATTTACGCAGACACAGGTGCACTCACTATTCCTTAACTCTCATAGCCCGATGGGACGGCAATCCGACACGAAGCAAATCAAAATACTGCAGACTAAACAGCCGGCCGACAATTGACCCAATAGTTGTATATTTTTTTCTAAGAAATCTTTGGCTCCAATCAAAGTTTTCAGTCAGTCCGATACAGACTAAGATCTTTTGATGCACGAACTACCATTCTTCTTTATACTGATTTATAAGCCCAAACAAACTATCGGCCCACAACAACTTGGGAGTGACAGGAGCTCTAAAGCTCTGTAATACGTATTTAGATGTATTTTTATCGCAGAAGTATACGTAATTGTGATAAAGATTTAATACAATTTATGCAGTCCTTTAAATGGAGTAGTGTTTCAGTATTCAAGAGTTAATCCTAAATTGGTACAATATTTCCATCTCATTTATGGCTGGCACATCATAAAATATATTTCTAAGATTCCAGTAAAATCAGAAATTTTTACCACGCAGGTTTTGCTTATTTTAGATAATTTATTTTTAATGTCGTTCAGGCCCGTTTGAGCGCAAAGTGACATTTCAATTTAAAATATCAGTTGCCAGTTGCCAATCAGAAAATCGTCACACCGGCACAGCTAGGCTTAGGTTATCAACCCATAACCATCACGGCCTACAATTTCCAGCTTATTTAGACCTTAACGTACAAAGTACTAGCTAAATAATATATTATTACATATTTTCGCTTCCTAGGTTAAAACTCAGAATTGTAACGGTCGACTAAACGGAACTAAGCGGTCGGAAAATTGCATTTGATTAATGCGCTGTTCGCGTTTGTGAATCGTTGATAAGTTTGTTATAGAAAAACTTGGGTTGCGTGGTCGAATAACAGCGTTATAAATGCATCAATCATTATGATAATTAAAAATATATTACATAGGTTCTGGTCAAATAATTAAGCTAAACATATGTTTATTAGGAACTTTAGTATTTTACTTTTGGAATTACACAGACCTACCTATATATTTTTTATCAGAGGAAGAATACAATCCTTGGGTCGTTTTTTGTACCCTAAAAGCTCCGAAACTACTGACCCGATTTGAAAAATTCTTACACTATTGGAAAGCAACACTTTTCCGAGTAACATAGGCTACATTTTGTCCCGGTACGAGCAGCAGTTCCCACGGGAAGTGAGTGAAACTGTGGTAAAACGTCTAGTAATTCTTGATTCATGCATACGTTTAAACATCTTCATTTAAGTTTTCAAGTCTTAATGAAAGCAATCATCTCAGTTTCGCGCTAATAGAAATATTACTAAAGTCTACAAAGCTATGTGACATTTGACTCGTGAGATATGCACAACAAATTGGCACTCAGACCACAGATTAACTAACACTTCTTGATAGCAAGATGGCGGAATTTTGATTGACAGAAGACGTAACTAATGAGGGTTTCGAAAAATGGCGTCCACGAGGTGGCAGCACCGAGTCGTCAGGTCCAGATAACTGTCAAAGTGCTTATCTTTACTATGAATAGTGAACGATTTTAGTGTTTTTATTTTATAATTAAAGCACTGCATTATTGTTTTACTATTGCGGTTGAGTAAATAAAAAACTAAATCATATTGTGTTAAAAATTTTTCAACAAGCTTTTCCTTAGTACCGGTGACTTTTTACCCTCTCTCTTAGCTCAAGTTTTAGTTCGGAAACCTTATTCTGACCGTAGTCCATAATAAAATCAATAACACTTCCAATATAACAGAATTTCAATAAACAATAAGTTCGGACCCTACAATTCCATACTATTTGACAGCTGTTTGGACCAGACGCATACGTGGCGCCACCCGGTGGCAGAAAAATTTCAAAACCCTCATTTGTGTCAGTTGATAAATCTTAATTTTAGAGCCCGATCATAGTGTCGAATGATACGTAATATGGCCTAGAGTTATGGGGAATACTTAATTTAGGATTTTCGTAGTAAAACTACATTTACCTAGGTACCTATGTACCTACAGAGTGCCCGTGGAGTATTGATCAAATATAATTGGAGTATAGAGTATAGACAACAGTTACGCACTGGTTTACAACAAACAATTTAGTACTAAATGCTAAAAAAACAAAATGCATTAAGTTCACTTTGCCTAATGTAAAAAACCTAGGTCCTAATGTTATCCTAAACAACGAAGTTCTTCAAACCGTTGCATCTACCGTGTTTCTGGGTATAACAGTTGATACAAAACTTCAGTGGGGTTCACATATTTCTAGCCTCGCGGGAAGGCTTAGTTCTGCTGCCTATGCCGTCAGAAAAGTCAGGCAGTTCACTGACGTCGACACTGCGCGATTAGTGTATTTCAGCTATTTTCACTGCGTCATGTCCTACGGTATTCTATTGTGGAGCAAAGCCGCTGATATACAGAACATATTTATTATCCAAAAACGTGCTATTCGTGCAATATACAAGTTAGGTACCAGAACTTCCCTCAGAGAGTTGTTTAAAGAGATTGGTATTCTCACTGTGGCATCACAGTTCATCTTTGCCAACATTCTGTATATTAGACAGAACCTACATTTATATACCAAGAAAAGTGAAGTCCATAGCATTAATACTAGAAATAAGCATAAACTGTGTGTACCCTATCACCGGCTTCATAAAGTGCATGACTCATTTCTGGGTTTAGGTATTCGTTTTTATAATAAGCTCCCTCTGCCCTTACTAGAACTGCCGTTTAATAAATTCAAAGTACAAATTAAGGCTGTTCTTATAAAAGGCATACTACACCATCAATGATTATTTGAATGATAAAAATAGTTGGTCGCCATGATGAACGCAAGACAGCTATATTATTTGGATAATTTTAATTTCTCCCATTTAATCTCTTTGACTCAATGACATTCATTTTGTTTTTATTCATTATTTTATTATTATTTTTTATGTTTTACATTATTGACAAGATACATTCTTTGTATTAATTCTTTGTTTTGGATTTTAGTAAATAAGGACCACTACTTCGCGAGAACTGATAATTTGATCTTGATATTGAGTTGTGTAGCAGTGAGTACGTCATGCTCCCTTAGGCATCGTTCACACCAAACGTATTGTCCGCCGCTGACTGTGAGCGCGCGTTACGCAGTTTATTGGTTTTCCATATATATTGAAATTGTCGTTCACACCGAACCGACTATACGCTGTTACGTCGTCTGTTGTAGCTGACTGTTGTAGCTGACTGTCGTGAGCACGGCGGACGCGGATTGGCTACGTGGACGCAGTTGCCGAATAGCGCCGCTCCGCCGCGTACGCACCGCCGCTCCGCCGCGTCCGCACCGCCGCGCCTCTGCCCAGTGTTGCCAGTCGGCCGCTCAGCGTACGCATCTAGTGTGAACCTATTCGAGCGTATTCTTTTGTTCACACATGTAGCGCATCGTACGCTATAGCCTATTGTCGGCTTGGTGAGTACGCGTACTGCAGATTGAGTCGACGTTCACACTGAGGCCGACTGTGAGTATACTCACAGTCAGCGGCGGACAATACGTTTGGTGTGAACAATCCCTTAGACGGCACTGCTTGCGGTAGCGTCGGCGGTCGGGTTGCCTCCCTCCCTCAAAATGCGCGAGGGGGCGATGGCTGATCCTCGCGTTATGCTCGTGAACGGGTGCTGCTTGTGGTGCCAGGTCGTCTTACTGACTATATATTAGTTTTTTTAATTTTGTAAACTCATTTTATTTTGCTTATGTTCTGGCTGAGCGGTCTAATTTACTAATTTACTAGTTTACAAAAGAATAGCACATGTAGGTGGGCACTCCCTTAAATCCTATTAAGTGTAAATAATTGGAGGCTATAATTTTATTTTCATCAAACTTATTAAATGCTTGAGTTAGTTAAGGTATGTAGGGTGAGTGCTAGCTAGCATGTGGTGTATAATTAATTTTACTGTAATTTTGTGTCAATATTGCATATTGTCCTCTATTGTGGAATACAAATTACATTGTATACAAATGTACATATCAATCATTGTTTAAGGTTCTTCTAACCTACAGACAGACATGTGTTGCTGGGGAGTTTGTTGCGCCACTTCTTCTTCCCAGCAAAAACACATAGGAAGTGGTGAAGGGTGGGCGTTTTGGGGGCTGTCTATTGTTAATTCCTGACGTTCAAAAGTGCTGTCTTGCAGCCAAGTTTGAATAAACGATTTTGATTGATTGATTGATTGAGACAGGGCCATCTCTTAGCATGATCTTCGAATTTGATGGAAAGTTTTATAGGCAAAAATCATAACTAAATTTTGTATTCTTTAGCATAGTATTCGTAGGAAAATTCATTGAAATACCCAACTATCAGGGACTTCTCTTTGTGAACTTTGTACAAGAGTTAACATTTTCTTTAGTAATTCAACACGCGCAAAATATGCGAGTCCCCACGAGACGCGGATAAGATTGCAGACAACAGTTAGTTTAATTTGACTAATCTGAGGTTCTCTTAAACTATAACAACAGTACAACGTCCTTAAAAGTCCAAAACATGGCGTCTAAATTCGTGTAGGTAGTTTAATCTGTTGGTTTGGTTAAGCAACCCAGTCGCCCACGTGGACCAGATATCAGACATAATTGTTGGGAAGCGATTTAAAATCCATAAGCGGATTCCTGCTATGTACAGTTAAGTAATTGTATTTATTTATACATAGTTCTTTGCCAAATAGTTCGTGGCGAAGTCAGCTTGCGCGTTCGGTCCGTGGATGGGTGACCATCTTGTCATAACGAGCTCTTCGGTGTTTCGGAAGGCACGATAAACTGGTGGGTTTTGGCTGTCACTTGAACATCTTTGGCAGTCGTTACGGGTCATTTACGGGTAGTCAGTATCGGGTTGCCCGGGTAACTAAGTTGAGGAGGTCAGATAGGCAGTCGCTTCTTTTAAGACACTGGTTCTCAGCTGCATTCGGTTAAGACTGGAAGCCGACCCCAACATAGTTGGGAAAAGGCTCATTGGGGCATTGGGTGTCCAAGATATACTAAGAAAAGTGGGATTGGTACTAGCTTGCTTGACCTGGACCCACACTGGACTTTAAATAAAGACAACAGCCCTAAACTTCAAAATTTACAACTCGACCTTTCAACCAAAAATCGTCCACATAAACGTCAAAATACTGGAAAACAATGAGGGTTTTCTACAATGGCGTCCACGAGGTGGCAGCACCGAGTCGTCAGGTCCAGATAACTGTCAAAGTGCTTATCTTTACTATGAATAGAGAACGATTTTAGTGTTTTTTATTTTATAATTAAAGCACTGCATTATTGTTTTACTATTGAGGTTGAGTAAATAAAAAAACTAAATCATATTGTGTTAACAAATTTTCAACAAGCTTTTCCTTAGTACCAGTGATTTTTGCACCCTCTCTCTTAGCTCAATTTTTAGTTCGGAAACCTTATTCTGACCGTAGTCCATAATAAAATCAATAACACTTCCAATATAACAGAATTTCAATAAACAATAAGTTCGGACCCTACAATTCCATACTATTTGACCGCTGTTTGGACCTGACGCATACGAAGCGCCGCCTGGCGGCAGAAAAATATCAAAACCCTCATTTCACATAACCTAAAATCTACTGCAAATAACATACTTTAAGTCACTTCCACTGCATTAGCTGCATTTAACTGCTCTTTTCGTGGCTAACTTCCAACGAGGAATCAGTTCAGGTTGAATTTAAAGCACATTTCCTAGTTGCAGCCATATTTCTGACAGTCTGACCTAATTTAAAGTTTAAAACTGTTTTATGAGCGCAGCTTTGTTCTGAACTTAGTTCGTTATTTGTTGCGATGAGTTTGTTTTGTTTTTATTGTACTGTCGAAACTACTACTATCCATTCGGTAGTTTTACGAAATAGGAATAAAATCCATACGTGGTTATTTACGTTAAGATACTTACATACATATAAAGTTTATAATTATTTTAATTAGTAAGATTGAGCTAGCTTTTCACACAGGAATTTATTCACATTATAATATGACGTAGTCATTATATCCGCTGTAATATTTTGTAACATAGAACTTTCATGAAGAAAATTATCGATTAGCGCACAAAGTTTATCTTATCTGCTAATCGTACTTTTAGTCGTAAATGTATACGGGTTGCCCAAGAACAGAATGGTTGGCGCTCACTTCGTGAGGCCTATGTTCAGAAGTGGACGACAATACTGGATATGATGATGTGTACTTATATTACTCAGCGTCATTTGGTTAGATTGGAAGCCGACCCCAACATAGTTTGGGAAAAGGCTCGGGAGATGAGACTTGTTTCTGCAGTTTTGGTCGCATCCCGAGGCAACCTTACGCATCTGGAAAATAGCCTATACCTATAGCTTTTCACACCTATCTAGTAGATTTTCCCGAGATTATCGCGTTTAAACAAACTCTTCAGCTATGTAAGTAAATAATAGTTATAGATCGATATTCTATTATCTCAGTAATCACTTAAAAGTTCAATGGTTTGTTGTATTTGTTATCAGACAGTTTATTGATAAGGCTACGTCTTTTCCTGTGTGTTGCAATAGTAAATATTACCAATACCTACTTACTTACAAACGTATCGAAAACGGCTTTCTTAGAAATATCGTAGTTTAAAGAAACTTGAACTTTAGGGTTTTCCGTGAAAAGTATGTAGATTCATTCGTCGTCGATCTACAGTCAAACTCCATCTTAATCCTACTTAATAAATCTAAAAATGCTTAAACTCAGAAAGTAAATCAACTTTACTCTAAGTTTCATCAAAATATATCGTATAAATAGATTCACAGTTTCGTAAGAAGACATGCATCATGCTTTTAATATTAATTCCTCCAAATATACAATAGTTAGTTAAAAACACACATGAAAATATTATTTCAGTAAATGTCAAAAGTTTCACAATTACCGACAAAATACCGCCAAAATTAGCCAACATGGATGCCACAGAGGTTAAAAAGAAAACACACACAGACCATTCATTTTAATCTTTATTTATGTTATACAAGCGTTTATTACCAGTTTCACCACTTCCGGATAAGTTTATTTAAACTTATAATCAGCAATATTTGCGTTTGTATTATCTGGTTATAATTCCTATCGAGAAAGGGTGAAATAGGTTGTCACACAGGATCTTTTGTCAATGATAAAGTAAGTACCTTCTTATCCACCTGAAGAAGCGATTCCCCTTTCTTTCCACTATTCTTCTTCTTCTTCCCCATTCTTCCTTAAAATTATCATACGTCACAAACACTTTTATACACTGTCTTTTACAAAGAGTATTTATATCACTCAAAGTTCTGAGCATAGACCACCAGTCTCACTTATCGCGACGACCGTTTCTGACCGATACAGGACTCTAATAGGCTCTTAAAATCAAAAATACAAGATTATCCACTAAAATTAGTACTTTAATACCAAACACAGTTAATAACATAAGCGTTTATTTACAAAAAGGTCGGTTATTCAAACATATTTACCAATATGGCGGACGTGAATCTATGAATTAAATTGAAAGTTAAGAAGTGCGCGTTGGCTCGACTGAGCGCATACTGGCTCGTGCCGTGGACGAAATTAGACGTAAAAAACTATAGATGCACATCTCGAGAAATGCAGCGTTGATTTTATTTTGGTACATGCATGTCTTAAGGAGAGATTATTACGATTCCTGTAGACAGTTGCCCTTTCAGTGACTCACGAAGAGTCCACAGTTGATATTGATATACTCGTATACTATAAGGATACTAAGGATGTTTTGAAAATTACTAAGTACTTGTGTATGTTCTGTTTACGAATTTCATTAATGTAGGAATTAAGATAATATCTACTTTGATTGGGAAATAAGTAATTCGAAAGTAAGTAGTCTGAAAAGTTTTTCATAATTTGTCAGTGGGTGCAAATTCTTATTAAAAATCAAAACTAGAATAAACATTCTACAAAAAGAAAAACCTATGACGAGTTTCACATACATTATTTCAGTAGTTAGGTAGCAAAGTATCATATCGTCGCGATTACAATACGACTCAAACTCAACTAAGGTAGGACTTCTAGACTTTTGAACTTATCTACACCCGTATCCTGTAGAATAATCTCCAAAACAAAAATACCGACTGAAATATTATTATATTTAGATTGCAAGCGAGTACTGAGTCACAGAATCTATATGTGGAAGAGTCAACATTTGATGTCGAGAACTGATGATAGTTCTAATGCAAATAAGTGAGTTGAATTCACACAGCAAAGAGTTTTTTATAAGATGTATTTTGTCTATGATTCCAAGGACTAGTAAAATGTATATGAATCATAGATTTGAAATAGGTTTGAGGTTAATAATGGGATATTTGTAGAAACTGAAGTTTATGTATGATTTTGTAAACGTTTTCAATGGTATATTAACTAATTATTAAAGAGTTATTTAACCACTACGCGTCCCTTTATTTAATTAAGTGTATTTAGTCATAAGAAAAATAAATAAGAGTTTTCAGATACCTAATGTTTTATACTGATGACAAAATTAAGCTTCCATTTAGCAATTATATTTAAAACAAAATAAAAATTCCATCAGCGAAATGCGAAGCACGAATTTACAAAAACGAAGAGAAAAAATACTCCATCTCTATAGAAACGTTTTGGGATGCTTCCAACTGTCAGTTTGCTCTGATGCAGTAAGGAAGTAACGAAAAACAGACATTGGTGTCACAGCCATCGTTGGCTGAATAAGGATAACCCTTGCCAATATTGAGTGAAAACGTCAAATGTTGGCGCCAAAATCTGAAGTTAATTGGGTAGTTGAGATGACAATTTTAGGTCATAAATATATTTTCGCTAGAAATGCTCTGAAAATGTGACGCATTTTGCATGAGTTTTCTAAATATATTTGGTTGGAAAATTAATAATATATAATTTCTTAAGTTAAAGCATATGTTGCTAGAGCTATGTAAAATCGTAAGGGCATCAAAGACTATTGCAAATAGGTATATGAATATGATAAGGAATCTTTTCTTGTTCCATGATAGGAACTGTAGGTAATAGTTACAAATTTTTGCAATTATTAATTAATTTTATTCTATTTTATTTGTGACAAAATATTTAAAATCACCGAAATTTGGTAAGGACTTTTGAGATAAGTATGGTTAATCACATCCCCAAAACAAACCTCTTTTTAATTCTCTTGTCACGGCCTCCATTTTCGCCTAACATAAACGTCAAAAGCACCATATTTGCAGTTTTAAACACAAAATAATGTCACAGTTACGTCGCTATGATGCAACGAAGCTTGGGCCCCGTCCAACTCTTCGATAAGAATGAGGAAACGACTGAAATAGCGTCATTGGCTGCTACGGATTATACCAAAGACTCTTCTATTTGTTAATACTAACATGACTTGTGGACGTGTCATAATGTGTCAGATTTGACAGATGCGTTGCGAAATATATATGTATATTATTTTTTGTTTCTTGCTTAAAGCAGGATAGTTTTGGTCGTTTAGTCTTTGTAGGATGTTTCAAGAAGCTGTGAATGTGAAAGTAAAGCCACTGTCTGTACTTAGGTATATGTAGATAGAGTCACGGATTTTGGAAAGACCGAACACTGCAAACACTGAAGCCTACCCGCTGGGTCTCGGAGAACTACTTACTCGCTAAAATTGCTGCAAGAGGGCAATAGGGACATGAGCGGCTGAGGGCTGAAAAGCCTTGCTGTAGTATTATCTTAAATCACGCGCTTTTTTCTAAGTTATTATTACTAAAAAGCTCTACTTATTTGTAGTAGGTACCTAAAATAAAGCTTTAAACTTTTATGAGTATTACGCCATTTATTAAATATTTTTGGTTGGTCTCCAGTCATACCATAAGATTCTTGGTAAGTACATTTTTTCCAGAAGTTACGTGTTAACGACGTTACCCACGTACGTATGAGAAAGCAATTTAGATAGAACACTTAAGTATGAAGGCTGAAGTTTCGATAACCCATAGAGGATTCCGTAAAGATAAGGTAGGGTAGGGTGGTAGCCAATGAACCGCGTGTACACTATGAACCATAGTACCTACCGGCCATACCTAACGTTGCTAGCTCGCGCAAAAATATGTCGAGACTCCCTTGCCACGTCAAGAAGTTTGGTCTATTCGCCGTGGGTCTGTCGCGATATACTCACCTGTGAGCCGCGTCTTAGTCTTCTACTCAAGCAAAACGACAAAAAGGTGAGTTTCTTTTATTGTTACTTTAATAATCTAACTCTTACTTAACTATGTGTGAATCGTATGTGTAATGTAGATCATTAGGCTTATCTGAGACTATTTTTGGAATTAATTCTCAACGGTTTTGTATAAAACATGACCTAACATTTCCTAAGAGGTGGGTACGCTGTGAGCCATTTATCCTGGGTAAGCAATGAACCACGGTTCATTGTGTATTGTGTACCACATCTTAGTGCTTTGTATGATATATGATGAGGTGGGAAGTATTAATAGACAGTTAACCTCTAAGTGTTAATGTGAGTACCTATAATTAATTACCATTATTCGTCTATTTCAGCATGGGGCGAAACACGGTAGGGAGGAAAGCACGTAAAAGAGTATCACACCGCGGAAGCTTCACAAAGAAGTATAGAAAAACAGTTGTCGGGATTAAGCATTCGAAAAGCAGCAAAACTGCAACCTTCTCTATCCAGTATTGCGACCGACGGCGACGAAGTGTTTGTGCGAAGATATGTCACAAACAAAGTACAGGAACAATCCGTCTTGTAGACTAGAGCCCCATTATGATGCAAGTAAATTTACTGCCCAACATGAAGACAGCATAAAGAAATATTGATTGTTACAATTTGTGATTTGGACAATAAAAACATAAGTGTGAATGTGATAAAACACGTCGACTTTATAATGCTAAGAGCATTTTAATTAATATAAATATACAAGTACAAAATGTTTTTCTTTTTCCCGGAAAGAGTGTGTGCGTAACTTTTAAGATGTTCATAATTATTGTTAAAAATTAAGTTTTAAGGCTGATTTGTTGGTTCTTATACGTATGTATAACCGGAAACTTAATAATTATAAAAGTTATAAATAGTGTATTTATTTTCTTTAAAACGAATAATAATGTTTTTTATATTACCGTGATTCATTGTGTACCACATGGTTCATTTAGTACCACCCCGGTTCTTTGTGTACCCTAGGAGTACGCTATGAACCATTTCTCATGTTTTAAAAACATGTATAAATTAGGCAACAGCAAATGTTTTCCACTTATTTCAACACAATTTGGCAGCTTATTAAATAACCTATCATTTGAGACAAAAATATTTTCTTAGACTGTAAAACGAGCGCGCTAGAGATCTCCAAACTTTTGGTGGTTCAATGGCTACCACCCTACCCTACCCTTTGACCAATCAACTTAATGGATTCCCGATAAAGTAACTTGGGTATATGCTTTTAGGAATTGGTGGCTTTCTTAATGGCGTCGCTAATTACCAGAAAGGGGTCAAGAAACTATGCCTCTGGATTAATTTGACACGATTTTAGGCTATTCTATTCATTGGTGAATTTTGTCCGGTAGTTTTGAGTTTATCCATTAAAAACAAGAGAATATGGTAGAAAATGTAGTACATATAACATTTGTTGTGTCTTATTAGGTCATCACCCTCCGAGCCTTTTTCCCAATTATGTTGGGGTCGGCTTCCAGTCTTACCGGATGTAGCTCAGTACCAGTGTTTTACAAGGAGCGATTGCCTTATCTGACCCCTCAAGCCAGTTACCCGGGCAACCCAATACTCCTTGGTTAGATTGGTGTCAGACTTACTGGCTTCTGAATACCCGTAATGACTTTTGTATGTCTTATTAGGTAGGTAACTCTCTAGCTAGAGCACCTTTAAGTTTATTTATTTATTTCGAGAATACCAACAGCAAAGTCCTTTGATCTTAACAGAACTTAATGTCACAGCTAAGCATGGCCGTTGCTAACTTCTTTAGTCATGCAACAACTGTGGTTTTAAAATAAGCTCAAGAGTAGGTACCACACTGCAGACTTTTAGTCGGCCGATACTTAGTTCATCATCATCATTCTCCGAGCCTTTTTCCAACTATGTTGGGGTCGGCTTCCAGTCTAACCGGGCTCATAAATTCGTATAAAGATGAATGGTAGTACGGACATTCGATGAATGGTAATCGTGGTGGCCTAGTGGGTAAAGAGCCTCCTCTCAAGTATTCCAGGTCAGGCAAGTACCAATGCAACTTTTCTAAGTTTGTATGTATGTACTTTCTAAGTAGGTATATCTTGGACACCAATGACTGTGTTTCGGATGGCACGTTAAACTGTAGGTCCCGGCTGTCATTGAACATCCTTGGCAATCGTTACGGGTAGTCAGAAGCCAGAAAGTCTGATGCCAGTCTAACCATTCAGCCGTTTAAAGCCATCGGGTCAACTGTCGGCCAACTGTTTAGTCTCTACAGTGAGTACTCTTCTAAATAAATAGAAAGGAGCCATTCCGGGTAAATGTCAAAGAAATACACGACCAATTTAGAGACCCTTCACTCCAAGTATCTTTGAAGAGTTAAGATGTCATAGTATAATAGTCTTTGGTCACAATTTCGCGCGCAGACATGACATGCGTTCCTTTTGAAACGCTTTTAGTAGCTTTTACTATTTTTGTGCTTTTCGTTCATTCAGTTTTAGAGCTGTATTGTAGAAAGTAATGGGCTTTGAGCTTAAGCTTAAGAGGTGAAGTTATTTTGAAACCAATAGGTTTCGCGCAAAATTGTAGGTTTCATTGTTTACAAACAAAATGTCGACATCAAGTCTTATTGTATGAGAGAACTTTGTGGAATCAAAATATAAATGAATGCAACTACAAGGACAACTATCACATATTGTAAAATACACGCTTTGGAAAATCTACGTATTTTTGTAGTTAATTTATCGTTTAAAGCGGTAATTTATTTACAGATCTCTGCACACATCTAAGAATATACACCTACTTATAGTTTCAACATCAAGGACAAAGAGCACATTTTGATTTACCTCACATTAGTGCTCATTTCACTAGCTACCTAAATAAACATTGCCAAAATCACAACATAAACAAAACACTGCGAAACACTACTTCTTCCACAAACCATAGACTACAAAAAAACCGTAAACCGCGCCAAAAATAGCACTCGCACCGCACTATAAATATGGCGGCGTAAAAATTTTGAATTAAGAATCCAGATAACCGTAATTTGGCCGAGCACTTGCAAGAGTCCTGCAACGTCAGTCGATCACAAGAAGTCAGCGGCAACTGACCTGTGGGATGTTAGAAAATACATGCTTTTCGGGGAAGTCATATGTTTAATTATAGTACGCTATGAATGTTTGATACAGTATGCGCGCGGTTCGGGGATAAAATCTGATTTATGGAAGCAGTTCCAAATATAACGAAGAAAATGTTTGGGCAGTTAATTTTAGGATTTTTTCTTTGTTTTGTCAAAGAAATGTTCGGAATGATCTGTGAATAGGAGCATGGCGTGGTATCTTGCAGTTTTAGTCGCTTTCTTGGGAAACTGCATGGCCCGGCCTGCTCTATATACATATAATTTAAGTAACATAATTCATTATATTGGGTAAGATTTTAATAATTCAGAGTTGAGAAGTTGACTTTCAAAGAGAGTTTTCACCAATCTCGTCGTAAATTGACAGATGAAGAACGTTATACTGAAAAAGCTCGCTTTTGCTAAATCACTTGTTTGAAACAAACAATTTTCCAAGAACTTAATAGGGCAGAGTTTCCAAAATGTATTCAAGATTTCCTGAATACACCATAACACTATAAAACAATAGCAGAAAATAACCTTAGAATCTGCAACATCCGCCAGTCATTTAAAATTCAACCGTCAAGAGTTCTGACTTCCGATTTATGGCTTCTGAGTGGCAGTGACTAATGTTCAATTGTTTTCAAGGAACCTTGCCTGGTAAGTGAATTTTGTGTTGAAGGTTAACGCATCTCAAGATTGAATAATTGCTGGGTATCGCAAAAACATGTTGTGGATACGAGGCAGATTTTGTTGTTTGTGAGGCAAGATACTTGTTAAGTTATTTGTGAGGTTTTCCAGTGATAGAAAAGAAAGCACTATAATTATTCCGAGTTCTACGACACACATCTGCCTAGCCTTTTCCCGGCTACATATTTTATGTTGGGATCGGCTTCCAGTCTTATGAGATGCAGCTGAGTACCAGTGTTTTACAAGGAGCGACTGACTATCTGACCTCCTCAACCCAGTTATCCGAGGACCCCAGTATCTCTAGGTGAGAAAAAGTCTTAACAGGTAATGATCGTAATTTTAAATATACTGCATTAATTCAATATGTCGTCGCCACTTTCCGCAGATTTTGGCAATGGCTGCTAAATAAACGTACACAGTCCGTTTTAGTGTGCCAGACTTTCTTGTATTTGTTTAGTCGCAAAGCTAACTTACAATACGCAGATTTTAGAAAAGAGAAGACAAATACGGATTTTACAAGTATTTCAGAAAAGGGTAAACAGATTTCTATCTTGTATGTTTTGAGAAATAACGCACTTTTCTCCTAAACCGCGAAATTTCGTGGATGGCGCGATCCTTCAGTTTTAAAGTAAAGTAAATAAACAGATAGGTACTCTGTTTTTGACCATTCAGTTATTGTTATTCTAGTTTTAGACATACTTATTAACAGCTTTTTCAAATACATAATAACTAATTCTGCTCAGTCACTTACCAAAATCTTTGATGGCCAAAGGCATTATCACAATAACATGTTCAAAATTACGAAAAGCTCCGAACGAGAGAATACCGACAGTAACGACTAGCAATTTTTACTATTAATTCTCACAAATGGTGCGTTTTGGTTCTTAATAATCTGGATTAAGTTGACATGATAAGAAAGCACGTGAAATCGTGACGACGAGCTAACGACAAATCGTACAGTCTAAACCGCAACGACTGCCAAGAGCACTGTTTTACTATACCTACGTACTTTTATATGTATACAGTATACAGTTGAAATTGGTCCAAGGTCAGGTGTACATATGGGAATTATATTGGAGCTTGAAAACGAAACTAATGAGTAATCCTCACCTTTTGACGTCATGCAATAATATTATTAGTTTAAATTGTTAGAAACTTTTGAAGTTAGACGCTTTTGTTTATTTAGGTTTCTTGAGTGTGGATTGAAACATTTTTGATATGGATGGGTGTTGCCTACACTTTGAATTATTTTTGTGTGTACATTGTGAAGTGTCCCACTGCTGGGCAAAGGCCTCCACATTTTGTTTCCGCACCTCTCGATCTTTTGAGACCTCTCACCAAATGAATTAACATAATTCCATCTAATACGTCATCATAACACACCCCAAAATGCTTAAGATAAAAACCGGTGTTTACCGAAAGAATAGTCTTCACACATCGATCTCTCTATCTGCTTTACACATCAATGTTTCATCCAAAAGTACGCTTATTATATTAGTAGTTTTCGGGGAGTATATAAATCTTCATAGGAGGAACCTTACTGAAAATAATGAAATATAGGTATATTTTTTCATAATAATCGTGTCTGAATGTTATGTATTCTTTGATGGCTTCCCGGTAATTATAGTACATACTTACTTCATATAAACAGTAAACTGTCGAGAAATGGTTACCTTCTTTCTACAAAGAAACAGTAAGTTCAATGTCTCATACAACATAGATATCACGTTACACTTACACTTGACCAAATGTTTCTCGTCTCTGCTTGGGCGCTATTTTCTACTACATATTACTTTTGTGAACTGATGTCAAAACGAGCGTTAAATTCGAAATTATTACACTTACTAACATTTATAAGGTCTTTTATTAGATGAGGTATTAATTAAAATAAAATGATAAATATTTTACGAACTTTATGTAATGTGACTTAATATTAAGCCAATTATCAAAAATATGATTGACCTATCAAAATGTTGTAAGGAATCTTGATTAAATAAGAAACATTCTCATTGAAACGTTCTCTCGCTGTGGGGCATATTGGGCTGACATAGTGTAGTCTCAATATTTACATGTCATGACACGAAAGAAGAAACATTCGATATTGACCAAAAATGAAACGTTTCCTATTTGAAATTCGAACAAAATATAGGTAAGCTTCCTTCATCAAAAATAATAAAAGACTAATCTAAAATTCAAAATTAGAATCAGCAGCTCCTAACGTCGAATAACGTCCGATGTTTATTGTCTACGGCTAGACTTGCACCATGCAGGTTGATTCGCGTTTGCAGTGCATCGCTGGCTATCCGCCAAAACGGGTGCGACGACCCCCTTCGTTCATTTCTTATTTCTTTTTCACGTCTGAGAATTTCAGATAGACATGTAATAGGTGGGTAAGTTTATAAATATTTAGCTTTAAATCTGTCTTGATGTATGATGATTGCAGTTTTCTGTTTACAGGAAGTTTTGTTAGGTACGAGTATTTTTGGAATGAAATTAGAAAGCAGATTTAGGCGATATTGGGTAATGGAAAGGAAAATAAACATATTCTTTCCGTGCGTCGATTAATTGAGTCTGATTTCTGCATAATTATTATTATGTGTTAAAACTTAAGCCTGCAAGTCACCAACACAGTTGGGAAAAGGCTAGACAGATGATTAATGCCAAAACCTAGTCTAAATACATCGATGTATTGGTGATACATCCGAATAGGAAGCTTTGTGTTGATCTGGAATTGCTCTCGCTTGGAATTCGTTTTTATAATAAGAAATACAGATCAGAAACTGTATAGACAAGCCAATTATATGCTGTCAGCGCCTTAAGGGAAATATGACAACAACTGTCAACTGCACCAAAAATGACAAATCGGCCTTCATAGAGGATTAACTTCCTAACTAAAGAGGTTGTATGTATCAAGAGTTCCAATTTCTACATGAATAGCTTAAACTGCGTAATAGAAGCCTGTTTCGGAGGCTTCTGGCAACCATCCGGTAGTCTATTGGCACAGTAACTGATTATTCTATAGCCTACATACGTGAGCCAAGATCTAGTTAATTTCTTCGTCTTTTATAGGCTTTTAAAGTGATTTTATGATGTGAGAGGCCTTCCTATTTCTTTTTATGCAATATTCAAATATTATAAAGACCTATTATTTGTTACTCCAGTAACAGCAAGCTATAAAAGGGTACTTTAGAAGAAGAGAATATAAATTTTCATATGACAAAGGTTTTCAAAAACTCTAACTGAGAGTTAGAATGAGGATTTGACGAGTAAATACTCGGGACAAGCCCTAGTTTTTGGGGAAGTTTTACGTTCAGCAGTGGACGGCAATTGGCTGATATGTTCATGATGATTTTAGGTAATTCAGAAGCATCTACTCTATAATAGAAAGCATATAAAATAGACTAGACTACGCTCATATAAAAATCGGTACCTACAAAACTGTGTAATGCAAACATGTCAACTGCCTCAGGTTATGTATCGCAAGTTTCCGTAAAAACAATAAAACATATAATTTTGTCGCGCCACAATGCCAGGAAGCTACGGTCGGGAGGTCTGTACCGGAGCGAGGAGACAGACAAACGTATCAGACTATCAGCTGATCGAATGGTTTTAAAATAATGGTAACATGTATGTATGTAGGTAAGTAATTAGTGGTGTGCTTTATGTTTACGGTTTTGTATTATAGGTTGTAATGATTTGTTGGGGATTGTTTCATTCTTGTTTTGCGACACCGTAAGTAAGAGTAGGTAATAGTCAATGTAAGTATGCAAGTTGGCAAAGAGAAGAATAATGATTGCAATGGACAATTCAACTGTTGTAATCCTGGCTTAAAGTAGAAGTAGTAGGTAAAGGTTCTACAGATTGTTTTATGTTTTATTAATAGGGAAATGCAGTTTTACACTGACTGAGTCAATATTTTTAACATTTTCATATATCGACACATTCCCTTTGGTTGTAAATAAGCTCCGATACAGAGAAAACATAACATTAAGTCCGATATCGGTCAGAAACATAACACTATCACATGCCTACACTACATTAAACGTCACGTCACTCCAAACTAATTACAATACAATATCACACAAAATCAATTGTCACGGTCTAAACAAAAATACATTAACAACACAGCATTTTACCCAAAAACTAGTTCAAAAGTACGATAAACTTTCACAAATAAAACCTTCATTAACAAAACTCTTTGGTCTAAAATTAAAACCGATATTTTTAAAATTCTAACGCACGGTTCGCGTGTCCCATTTCGCGCCACTCACTGCACGAAAATATGGCGGGAAACGATGACAAACTTAAATGGTAATGTGATAAATGGCTTCAATTAGGATTCACGTTGTGTTCTCGTCCAAATAAGAGGTTGGACGTCGGAAGAATTTATGAAGCGCCGTCGGAAACGGGTCAATGGATAAATAATTGAATTGTCGATTATGGCACCTACAGTTCACTGGCGGACGGTGCTTTAGTAACAACCGAACTTAGTAGGTAAGTACTTATTTAGTATTTCTTGACTAAAACCTTCATGCATGGGTACTACACTTATTCATGGGTACACACAGTATGCCAATTCTTTGGACTACTTAAGTAACAATATGTCTAATTAAGAGTAAGAATTTTTGAAAGCTCTAAAATTACCTATTGAGGAGCAAATTCAACAAAATGGAGAACTGGAGCGAAGTTGTCAATAGCCAGGTCAAACATGTTAGACCCCGTATTTATTCCTCAAATAGGTGTTAACTGATGATTGAATCCTCGGCCTATAATTAAGAAGGTTACTGGTTCTCTATTTAATATCAAATATGGTTATTCCGGCCCAGTCATTTCAATAAATCCACAATTTAACAGCCCAGTGCAAGAGCAAAGACAAAAAATCTTGTCTCAACAGCACATTTGTCCCAGGAAATCATTCATTCGGTCTCCTCACTAATAAAGTCGTCAACTTAGTTGTCTCTCAGTCGTAAATAAACAGCACAGCGGTTCATACATCAATGTCTAAGATTAATTGATTTTTGAAATGTCCTCGTGTCGGAATGTTAAGTATTTATCTAAATATAGGTAAGGTAATGAGATTTACCCAGAATCGTCTTTGTTTTCGAAACTGCGGCAAAGCTTTATTTGGCAAATAAGTACCTAGGTGCTTAAATAAAACTGACTAATATTTAAAATGTGAAAATGAGAACTTTCAAATCAAAACTCAGCAGTGACTTATAAAAAGAGCCTAGCTAGTCTAATGAAACAATATATGGGTAAATACATACCTGCATTCCTGCTTATCATAGAAATACAAAGGTAGGGTAAATACGCCAAATGTCGGCCCCTTAGCGATTTTCTGATTGCGGTTCGCTATAGTACCGTCAGTTTCCAACGAAAGATAGTTTCTGATGCGGTTTTGGATAGTTTGATTAATCTATGTCATGTTTATAGGCATAAGATTGATATTTCTACGAAAAGAAAAAAGTAATAAGGCTTAGATGCGTCGAGAACAGAAAAACCCTAAAGTCGGCCATTCACGGCCCAAGGTCGGTCGCGTTTTTTCCAAATGTCGGCCGGGTATACGCTGTTTTAAATTAAGGCAGTGACAAATATTATTAACATGATTTATTTTAGCAGAATTATAATATAATACTAAGTATACATTTGTAATTGTATTTGTTTAATTTATAGCAAAATGTTTTTGTTTCCCTAAACAAAAAGTCGTTTTCACGACCAACCATTTATATTTTTTAAGCTAATAAGAACGGTTTAATAGATAGCAAGTCCCAAACTATAAAGCTACCATAAACATGCCTACAAAACTGTCAACTCCTACATTTAAACTTAACTCCTTTACGATATAATGAATTCTAATAAATAAATTATTTCATTTTGAGAAAATGAAAAATATAAAAGTATTTTTCATCAGCCTGTATAGTGGCGCTTGAATATAGAGGCTGGTCGACATTACGATTATTTACGATTCTAATGTCGGCCCCTATTTCTTGTACCTTATTTCTCGAGATTCAACTAATATCACCCCGGCCGTTATTTGGCTATTAAACGTAAAATAGATCTATTTTCCTATAAGCTTTGCAAATTCTCTTGTTAAGCCAACGGAATTAGTACAATAGGAATTTATAAAATAGACTGCATTTGCTTTAAGTCGGCCACGGCCGAGACTCGGTTTAAGTCAAAACTGTTGTCCTAATGGCGGCCTCCTATTTTTCCTTGAAAAATATACTCAAAACTATCTTAAAATATAGTAAAATAACCCATTAGTGATAATCAAGCTTAAAACAAAATAAATAAATGTTTTATCGTTCTAATATCAATCCCCAAAATGTGAGTATTCACTTCGAGTAAGCTACTTTACGTGCGAATTTGATGTTTCAACGGCGCAATCGCTACTGACGCTCAGTATGAGAAGAGTAAGTGACAGAATCGGATAGTAACGATTTGTACGTATAGAGTATAAACCAAGGTTGCAATTCGAGGAGCAAAACTAACACTTAATTACCTTTTGAATGAATGCAAGCTGAAAATGTACAGACGGCCGAAGTTTGGGGAGGCCGACATTTGGCATATTTACCCTACACCCAATTCCTTTACACATACATGACATAACCAGACTATACCTAGTTCTAAAATCAATAAAACTAAAAACTTAAACCGTTTTTGGAGTCGGTTAAAAAGGACACCTGATTCATAAATATGTTTAAAACATAGCGAAAACCACGCGAGTAGAAGTTACTATACCTACAAAGATAGGTGTTCATGTATGAGCAAACTGTTTTACTCATTACCTACGGCGTCATTCATTCCCTTCCCCTGATTATTATCGACTTCCTTCGTTAACTCCTACCACGGAGTAAGGATAGATGAGCAGAGATGCCAATGAGAAAGGTAGGTCAGGCATCTTCTTCTGGGTCAAATTCGTATGACCAAAACGAGCAATTACGTTAAACTCACGAGGCGTTCTCGTTCTTTGAGACTTGTCAATGATTTTGGTATTACAAAAATAGTCGGCTCCAAAGAAGGCGTTTAAGGGCGAAAACGGTAACGTTCCTCGTCCCACTCACCCGCATTTTGGCGCGCTACATTCTTAAGTGATTTTCCGTTATGGCATCTCCGCTAGTCATGTTGCTCTCCATGGACTCCTACTGACAGCCATCAGGGCACATTCAAGGCTGTACGCATGACGCGAAACAATACTCTTTGTACTACAAAGGTTCATCCGTTGATGGCTCCACATTCCGCATTTTTAACTTTCAAACACACTCAATTTTGAAGTATGTTCGAGAGGGACTGATTAAAGTTTTGCTTGTTTTTCTGGATTAGATTTTGGCTTAGTTACTTTGACACTTTTTGATGTCCCAACCACCAGCACGCAGGCAATTTTTCATTCCCTTTTTAATGACAATATTTCGCAGTAAAACAGATACCATAGATAGTTGAATTTAAAGGCTAATCTGCCTAGGCTTTCCTTAACTATTATGGGGTTGGCTTCCAGTTTAACCGTATGCAGCTGAGTACTGGTGTTTTACAAGGAGCGCTTGTCCTGTCTGATCTCCTCAACCCAGTTAGCCGGGAATTTAAAAGTCTATTTGCATTTAATATACTAGATACCAATGTGCACTCACCTTTGTCGTGTGGCGCTTAACCGACAATGAGTAATGAATACTATATTGTATCATCAATCAATAAAGGCATATTTATATGAATGGCAAATAGAATTAAGTCGTAGCCTGCAGCATCTCTCGTGTCAGGGTATCATAAGCATTTGGATAATGGTCCTTATACTTATTTACATAACGTCTTATTTTTGTGAATGGCATCGCAGTTCAGCCTAAGAGCCTGTTGACTTGTTGACCTGTTGAGCCGGCTGACTGACAACCTTGTCCGGTTGAGCCCTGTGGATGCCTAGAATTTAAGGTCTCCAGCCAGGGACAAAAAGCTAACAAACTAAGCGATTGCGCTAAGAGCAGCCCTGTGGGGTACGAGCCTCGGCTTAGGGCGTCGCTGACTAACAGCTAAGGGGCACGCTGGATCATAATTTTAGGGGCTTATTTACCTCGTCAGGATTTTTCTATAAAGTAGGCAATTTGTTTTGACAGGATAATAATTTTTTCGCGACAAAAGTACAGACAGCAGAAAATCCCGAAATAGTGTTCAGGGACTTTTAATTCTCAGGTTCTCATGTATTTACTTTGTAATTTCACTATGTAAATGAACTTTTCTTAGGTACTTAAAATACCTATAAAATACTTGATTTACGTTGTTGTAAACTCCGCCTTACGTTCGTTAATTGAGTCAGTAAGTAAACAGATAGGCGGAATGCAAAGATATAATTGCATTCTTGCATTATCGTTGATAGATTAGTTAGCTTTTGACCTACTTCGATGATCCAATACGATATTCCGAAGTGGCTTGTCGCTGATCCCGGAATTACAAGTTGAGAGATGTTTTTCGAATAATAACTTCTTTTACTTCAGTTTGAATAATGTTAGGAGAAATCTAAAATCTGAAGCAAGGATGTCATCCTTTTAGGTATTTAAAATAGAAAATTATTTTCTATTTCTTCTAGGAAGGTTAAGGTTTTTTATATTAGTTATTTGCACTCTCTTAGTATTATTGGGACACCAATGACTGAGTAAAAGTTAAGGAAAACATCTAAATAGTAGAACCTGGACATTAAAGTCTAAAATTAACAATCCGCTTTGAGCAAGCTTGGTCATTAATGCCTATTCCTTCTCCCTATGGAAAGAGGCCTATGCCCTGCAGTAGGACAATAAAAGGCTTATGCCTTGTACTGAGGACTTGAAGAGCTCTCTAGAGTCAGCATCTTGAAATATTCATTCACCTATTCAGAAAATAAACAAGGGCAGCACAGAACAACCCCGCATGATTAAAGTGAGTTACACTATTAAAAGTAGAAACTAATTTCTATTGAACACACTCTATTCTATTACTATCTAATACATTATTTATTCAATTCCCACACCTCCAAACCTTTGGGACTTAGCTTTTACCCATTGTTTAATTACGTGGTCATGCAATTATTAATTAACTTAATTATCAAGTATTTGGGTCACATTCCTATTGATTGCACTGAGTGCAGCGTATGGAACCGCCAATGATTATAACATAATTCATGCTATGTTATGTATGACTGTACTTCATAATCAGCTAGCGACCCTTTGCCCAACTATGTTGGGGTCGGCTTCCAGTCTAACAGGATGTAGCTGAGTACGAGTTTTACAAGGAGAAACTGCCTATCCAACCTCCGTCCGAGTGGGAGTATGAGGAGAAATAATGTAGTATTGAGATTAAACGGCTGCTGTTACATAGGACAATAAAATTAGCTTTCTGTAGAAGCTCAGGAGAATCTAAAGAACCATTAATAAATTTGTACAAACACAGGAAATCTAAGATTTTTCAATATGCGTTTAAAGATTTCTTTCTATAATAACTTAATTTAGAACTGTAGGAATTTAAAACATGACACCTTTTGTGAGAATAACACAGGTCTTTTTGTACCCGCTCTATTCTATCAGAGTGTATCTGGTAAAAAGACTCCAAACTGTACTACAATATTCTAGAATGCTCCGAATGATGCTGTTATATAAAATAAAGGAAAAGATAATCAGTTTGCAACACATTTTATATGTCTGTAGGTACTGTTCATAATATACAAACAAATATGCAAGTTTTATTTTTTAAATTATACACCATCTTCAACGATTTTTTATAACTTGAAGCACGGACTAGTAAAAAGAGATGAAGAATTTGTTTTTTACTATTTTAATAGAAATAAAAATAAACTGAACATAAATATCCGAATACAGTTTTCTTATCTAGTTATAATTTTTGTGGACACATAAACAGTACTTGGGCAAAATGAATTAGGTCAAAGGGATATTCCATTATTTTGTTCTTCTTTGCCAACCAAATGATTTTTCTTTCTTTTTTCTACTTCATAACTTCCACATTCAAAATAAATCATAGTTTCTGTAAAACAAAATCTTTATTACCTATGTGCTTTTGTTTTATTTTTAATATATCTGTCTACTAGGATAATGTAGGAAAATATACGTAGATATATTTTAGAATATTTTAAATAAAAAATATAAACCAATTTCATAAAAATAAGAATTTACTTACTCAATTCTAGGCTTTTTAACACGATAAATATATTGTACCCAAGAGCTACGCAATATCTACCAAATTGAACTACATAAAAATTAAAAATAATAACAGGTAAACACTCAAGAATTCAAAATATAAATAAAACAATTGACGCAACGCAGTTAATTAGAATAATTTCATTAAATATCAGATCTAATGCGACTTTTATCAATATAGAGACGAGAAAAGAAAACAAAATGCATATTATTTGAATAAAATACGAAAAAAAATAATATAGTAACGAAATAAATAAAATAATATGAATATTATTTGTATAAAATATGGAAAAAAAACGATAAACATCGGAATTATTTCACTTACCTGAAATTGACGATTTTTGCACTAATTTAAATTTTAGGCACGCAGTAATATTACACAAACCACTAGATTGTTTCACAGAGTTTTATATACTGTACAGAATAAAACCTTCACGAATAAATGTTTATTTATTGAACAAAATGCATTGTTTACGCACTTCTATCACATTCACAACACCACATTCTTGTCGATTAGGAGTGGGTGATACAAAACGTATATAGATATTGAATCTATATATTGGTGCAATATCTAAAATCCGATATCGGCTTAATCTGAATCTATATATCGGGCGAAACACTATATTGCTCCAAAACGTATCCGAGGGCGAGTATGAGCTTGTCGTACGTATCGTATTAAACCGATTTACCGAATAAAGACCGAGTATACACGATGTGACACGATCTCTAGTCTCTACACCGACGAAATAACTTAGCAGCCGGCCGAGAGGGGGCGCGTGATTAATAAAACCAACGTAGAACGTAGCTTAATAATCCGTAGGTACTATTCTGAACCTTATGTCAAATGCAATAAGTCTGTTTGAAGAATTGTTTTAGTATTTTGGCAAGATTGTTAAAGGAATTTCAACTTTCTTTTAAAGTAATAATGATGCATATTACATTACATAATTTGCAAGGATTTATTAACTTCGCGCATGACGCTTGTTGTCCTCTGGCCTTGAACTAGAAAGCAAAGAAATTTTAAAATTCTATTTTTTAGTTTCGTGCTAGCAATTATTGAGTGAGCGCATTATTGTTGTTCCTCATTATTACTTACTTACGATTTGATTTTCTGTTAATTTGTGTTAGTTTAGTATTTAAAATAGTTTAATTTCTTAACTTGAGTATTAATGTGTGTAGGTATTAAGGTGTAAATAAAATTTAAGTGTAAAAATTAGAGTAGGTTAGGTACTTATATTGAAACATTTTGTGACTCGTGTTAAAACTATTTTTAAAAATGTCTCGTATAAATTCGAGTATTTTATGGGACTATTTTGACAAAACAAATTTAGTGGACAAAAAGCCAAATGTCGTGTTTGTGGTGACAGTTATAGTTATAAAAGGTACGACAGGCAATCTAAAGGCACATTTAAAAAAGCATTTAGATGCATATACGAGAGTTGCTACCGGGCAGCAAGATATTACGACTTTCCAAACTGCCTCAGCAAGTCAGATTATTGCCGCAGATTCATCTGCAACACCGTCAACATCGGCTACAATAACTACGTTAGCAAACCCAATCGCCTCAACTTCAACAGCAGCGAATCCAACAGTTTCACCCCCACGTCACGTAAGACAACAAGGTATAGAAAGATATGGCGCCACTAAAAAAATATCAGGTGACTTGAAAAGAAAGATCGACAATGATGTACTAGACTTATTCATAGATAGTTATCACCCCTTTACATTAGTAGAGGAACGAGCTTTTAAAAAAGTTATGCGCTGGATCCCTGGCTATCAACTCCCGACTAGAAAAACTATTTCTAACGTCATGATTCCTGCCTTGTACAATAAAACGAAGAAACTTTAAAACGACATTGGGTAGCATTGAACATTTGTGTCTTACAGCTGACTTATGGACGTCAAGAGCCAATGAATCGTATTTGGCTGTTACCGGTCATTTTATCACGGAGGAGTTCGAGCTAAAGACCATCTTGCTGGACTGTTCTAATTTCGAAGATTCTCATACGAGTGAAAACATTCAGAGTGTGTTAAATGATGTAATGAGTAAATATGAATTAACATTAAACAAAATTAATTTTATAGTAACTGATAATGCGGCCAATATTCAAAGAGCGGTTACTAACATCGGTTGGAAGCATTATGGATGCTATGGACACACGCTTAATTTGATTTTACAGAATGCCATTACAAGAGAGCAGACTCTACAGTCCGTATTAGATAAAGTAAAAAATTGTGCGCTTTTTAAAAAACAGTACCGCCTTAGAGAAATTATTAAAAGCACAAACTAATGATCAGCCAAACTGCGTACCAAAACGTTTGATTCAAGAAGTTCCGACGCGCTGGAACTCCAGCTTTCACATGATACGGCGCTTCGTGGAACTGGAACATTGCATTAGGTCTACAGTTGCAGTCATCAGAAAAGACCTTCCCATTATTACCAACGAAGAGTGGTTGCTACTTGCCGAAGTCACAAAAATATTGAAACCGTTCGAGGACGCGACAGAATCGATGAGCGGCGAAAAGTATATGACTGGTAGTTCAGTCATAGTCATGACACGGTGTCTAATATCATCATGTGATAAACTCCTGGACGAAGAATTCTGTGATGTATCTAAAGAGCTAATTTACACTTTAAGGACAGGACTAATAACCAGATTCTCCAATCTTGAAAGAAGTGGAACATTTTCGGTATGTACATTTTTAGATCCTCGATACAAACTGGCTGTCTTTTCTGACGAAAATGAAATTATAAATACTAAGAAACGAGTCCAGGACTTAGTAAGTGGTATTATAGCGCAGGAGAGAGCGCGAGAAGAGGCACCCGTCTCGGCATCTGAGGACCACAATGCTGATAAGTTTTCACCATGGACAATTTTAAACGAAATAGTGGGAAAAGCAAAATGTCGGGACACCGGTGTCAAAAGCCATTAAAGAAATAGATGGCTATTTGAATGACGACCTGTTGCCAGTTTTCACAGGAACTACGTGGAACTGCCCTCTCGAATGGTGGCGCAAACATAAGTTTACATATCCATACTTGGCGAAACTATTAAAAAGATATGGAAACATCATGGCGACGTCAGTTCCATGCGAGAGGATCTTTAGCAAAACGGGACTAATTATAAATGATCGTCGCACTCGGCTGACAACATCAAAAGTAAACCAGCTCGTATCTTTGAACGTAAATCTAGATGAAAACAGATTTAAATAAATGCTGAACAAACAACGTAAATAGTTGAAAATGTAAAAAGACAATGTAAATAGTGTAAATATAAAAAGTTTGTATATATCATCAAATGAACTGTTAAATACGCCTGCATTATTTTATCGTTCGGCACCTACATTTAGGTATAATTTATTATAAAACTTTTCATAACAGACAATAATGCAGCCAGTCCTAAGCCTGGTAAAAGTATGAAGGACAGTTCATTGATGATGACGATTGTATGTTTTCTCTAACTACGTAATAGGCTTTTTCATCACGTGAAATTAGTGATGTTTAAACTTCAGCTAAGTATCTAGACAAAACCGTTGTTTGTAATTTAGCTCCTTAGAGATACATCGTATTACGATATTTACAATATCGCATGCCTAGGTGGTTCTCACTCACAATACGCTTTATGGAATGATACAACATCATGAGACGGATTACGCGTATCTGTTAATATATAGTTTCAGAAAATATATAGTTTCGAAATCCGATATCAAATATCAATATATAGTTTCGATTTGATATTGTGAAAAGCTATATTACCCACTCCTATTGTCGATTGATTTGATTTCAAATCGGAAGGAAGTAAAGATTTGTCTATACCTACTTTTATTTTATTTTTTGTTTTCATTTTGCACGTAAATATAATAATTGTTAGGAAAATATCTCGGCACTGTAAAATATTCAAGGTTTGTCATTTGAAGGACAATACAAGGAAAGTATTATTGAAAAATTATTTCGCATGCGTAGTTAGCAAGTGGTATTGTCTATGCCGTTCGGAAGCATGGCGGCAAAATTCAAATATTTTGTTTTAGAATCTTGAACATTAGACGTATCATTTATGTATTCCAGTGTTAAATTAATTTGTTTATATAATTGTTGTAAAAAGCGTGTACTTTTAGATCTTTGGAGAAGAAAACAAATTGTTAGAGTCTGCTGATCTATGTGGGACAGCGATTGCGAAGCGAAAATTATTAATGCAGTAAGTTGATCATATTTCTTTATTCTTCACATCAGACAGATTCAGATTCATGACTATTGTTATATTAGGTAAACGCTTATACGTTGGAGGAATCAAAAGATTTTATTACTCTCTTTAATAGTTTAGGAACTACTGGACCGATGTGAAAAAATATTTCAGTGTTAGACAGCTCATTTATCCAGAGAGGAACGCTAAGGTTTTATCTAGATCCGCTAAGTAATACTCTGAGTGCCACCCGCTTACACACCTAAAATTTGTCTCCAACCAATAGTTTAATATACTGGTTAATATATATTATGTTGATTAGCACAAAGGAAAACATAAAATACGCAAAAACATGATTTTTCAAATAAAGTAGATAAATAGAATAAAAATATGCGAGAATTAGAACACCATATAAGAGTCAGTCATTACAAACTGGTCAACTGGTCAAAACATTCAATACTCCTAATTTTATCTCTGCTGTTGTTGTAAAATTATGAAAACAAAGACCTGTGGCCAAACCACTGAATGGATTAGGTTGCTTTTTACAATTCGCCATAAAATATCATAAACTATATGTGATAGGATTTATTGTGATTAGGTATGACACACCCGATATGTGTATGGGTCTATCTATTAAATAAAACACTTTAATAATTAAATATCATTTATTTATTGATTGTTCTTTAACCTATATTGCGTTTATACAATCTACGGTATAACATATTTAACGGATTGTACCGTAAAGATCACTGCACTCGTCATATAAGTTTGCCGCCCTGAAGTAGGCTACAAAACGTCAATAGAGAACAAAATGACTAGCAGAGATGTCATAACGCAAAATCTCCTAGAAAGTAGTGCCCCAAAATGCGGGTGTTCGGGGATGAGGAACGTTACTAGCTCTGCCCTTGCACGCTCTATGGAACCCGCCTATTATTTTCAAAACAAAGTCACCGATCAAGACCAGTCTTTGACAAATTGATTTTGATTTGACAAGGAACCCGAATGTCTCGTTAATTCTAGTAACTGATCACGCATACCGTACGTTGCTTGACCTACAAGAAGGCGCCTGACATACCTTTCTTATGGCATCTCCGCTATCTTTCTTTTACAAGACACTACGAAACGTCAAAAGTATGAAGAAAACACTATTGCACATGCGAAGGTAAAATGGCTGACTTCAGAGCGGCAAAGATATTTGACGAGAGCAGTACTTGCTTCAATATAACAGTATCGTTTATGTACAAATCTAAAAGACAAATTAACATAATGAAAATAAATATCCACAAAAGAATGTGTCTCCAATTTACTGCTGATTTCAATAATCGATCTCTACATTCAATCTCTTATCGACAAACAACGATGGATCAGTTATTGCGATTGCAGTTAATGATGTAATTAAAATAGCTGAGCTTTCAAGTTTATTTTACGAACTACAGCTTTTAAAAATTTTGTGAGCTTCGAATGAATAATAATATTGAAATTGGAAGAATTACTTTCGATAGCATAAAATCGTTCCTTCTTTAAAGGCACTATATTGATGAGAATGTACTTAAAATAAATGAAGTTTGTGATAAGTATTTATTAAATAAGTTAAATAGTTTAAAATCAAAAATATAGTAAAGAAGATTTTTCTGTTCATTACATTTTATAATTTTTCTGTATATTTATTTGTATCGTTTTCTTTAATATTTTGTTATTATGGGTTTCTTACCTGAAATAAATTAATTTTTATTTAATTTTTTATATATTTAGCTAACTTCCTATTATGGTAATTGTGTTGCAAACATAAAAATACATAAGTCATAGAACATAGGTATAAGTTACGGGTGTGTGGGATACAAACCTAAATAGGTTACAAAGGATAAGCATACAAATACATTCGTTTGAATTTTCACAATCTTGTATTAAGGAAGACAGGTTATTTCAAATTAATGAGTTTTACTCTAAAACAAAAAATCTAATAAATGAACTTTGTAGGTACATACATTAAAAAACATGTAAATGAAAAAGATTTGTATACAATATGAAGATGATTAAAACAACACAAATGCTATGATTTTATAAATACTACGCGATTAACATTGGAATTCAGACATATTGTAATTAAAAACTAAAATAATTGAATTGATTTTGAACTCAACAATAATGTCGGCTGTTGTAGAAAGAGATCAGCCAGCTGCGCAGGATATATTATAGTGCACGAGCATTTGCGTAGACACAGGTGCACTCACTATTCCTTCACTCTCATGGCACGATGGGACGGCAATCCGACACCACCGGAGAGAGATCAATTAATATATTTATAATATTCTTTAGCCAAGTTTTTCATGTACCAAGGAATGCAATAATTTGCAGTATCTGCAAAAGTTAATTATATTTTTGTAGCTTTATATTAAATAATTTTATAGAGGTTGCCATAAAGCAAATGTGTGAGTTTTCAAAATGTATTTTTTAAGTAAATTTCTGAGTTCTTATTTATAAAATAAATTATAAATAGTCACTCTAATAGTAATTCACAGTGTAGAAATTTACTAGTATAATATTTATAGCTCATCGATTTGTTTTAATTAAATACATATGTATAGATAATAAACTTATTACAAAGCAATAGTTAATTTCTATAGAGTTCTAAAACATTTCAAAATATCTAGCAGCTAGCATATTGTCACATTACAAGTTCAGAAAATTCTATACCATAATTTTACTATTACATATAACAAAATAAAATAAAATTTTGAATAAATATTACAATAGCGGAAAGGAAGTAAAATAGTATAACCACTAAATTAGTTAGATATTCATGACAGCGCCGCCATTTTGATTTTGTGTTGCCATGCACCAAAAGCGGGCGTTAAATAACATCTATCGGGTATCGTCGACATAGTTCATCATAGGCAAAAATACAGAAAAAAATTGTGACTAAAAATTATTTAGCATAATTTACTTTTTGCGTTTATTTAGTAAGTTACTCAACTAACCAAAAATGTTACCCAAGTAACTGTTACAGTAACAATTTATTAACCAATTTACAATACAATACATATATTTCATCGTTCATCCCCATCGGCACATAAGCGTCTTGACCACGACATCATATATTACACAGTTCGTCGATCAGCAGGCGAGGAGGTCTCCCAGAGCCCTCGCCCCCTCACTGGCCCAGTAGACCCCGCCACAGGAGCTCACGAGACTCCAAACGTAGGGAGTGAAGAATTCCTCTGGTCTTTCTTCTTCGACGTAACGGAATTTTAGGTCGGGGAATTTCTGGAAGGTAAGTGGAAGATTTTAGTATTTTATAACCTTTTCTATACTATCTTGCAATATAACCTAACCGTATACAGCTGAGATAGGCTGCTTGTCTAACTTCAACCAGTCCTGGGAAACATAGTAGTCAATTCTGTATAAGTATTGTTGTACATGTGGTACATTATGTAATATAGGACCACATAGGGCACAGATTAAAGGAGTTGGAGAGCCATATAGTAGCTTATTAATATATTCAGGCTTCACATAACCACTGCCAAAGATGTTCAAACGACAGCTGGCACCCACCAGTTTAACGTGCCTTCCGAAACATGGAAGAAGTCACTAAGGCTGTTAACACTCATTATTAATTCAAAAGTGCTGATTATCAGCATCATTAAATAATTTTACATTGATAAAATATCGCATACCTTTAGTCTATCGCTAGACCACTGCTCAGCTCCTTTCTTAATGCACTGCAATACCTCGGTGACGCCCAAATCACCGCCCGCTCTTCCTGCACGCGTTGCAAACGCGTTGAAAAATAACCTATGACCTGAAAACAATAATATAAAAATATAAATATGTTAGTATTATTGTATATCAAAGTATTCATAAACTTAAAAATAATTAGGCAACAGCACGTTAGTTGTACGTAGCAGTTATTGCCGTTACATTACATAGTGTATTTGGTAATACGACAGTATTTTTGGTAACATAACATATTATGTAGTGTTTGCCGGTAACATAGGAAAGACAGTGTTACTATATTGATATCGGGATATCTCTTGTGCAGCAATGCCAGCACGCAATGTAAGAAGAGCTCATGGTAACATCAACATAACATAGTATAAACCTAGTTGCTAGAAAATTTACATAATATAATGTTGCCGTAATATCACGTAGTATTGTTAGTAAAATAAATAAAAGCTTTCAAACACACAATATTACCATATCAATATTCTGCGCAACTGGATGATGCGTGTGCTGTGTGAATAGATGTCGCTTGTGTAGTAAAGCGTAGACCACATTGCAGTTATTCGTCAGCTGGTGAGCGACGCAAGAGTTTATTATCTCTAGTAGCATCGCATCATTACCGTAAAATAACGTAGTGTTACCATAACATAACATAATATTACCGAAATACAACAATGTAGCCAGTAATTTAATTTAGTGTTGTTGGTAACACAGTGCTGTTAGTAACATAACAATAATATAGTATTGATGGTAACATTACAGTGTCGATGGTAACATAGCCTAGTGTTGATGGTAACATAACAGGGTTGACGGTAACATAACAGTGTTTTAGTAACAAAAGACATATTACCATATCAATATTCTGCGCAACTGGATGATGCGTGTGCTGAGTAAATAGATGTCGCTTGTGTAACAACGCGTACACTACATTGCAGTTATTTGTCAGTTGATGAGCGACGCAAGAGTTTATTATCTCTAGTAGCATCCTTAGGACTTCGTCGAGTACTGATATGTGGTCCATCTGTAAACAAAAATAAATAAATGAGGAGCTTTGTTAATAAAACTGGCTTAAAATTACACCAGAAATAATAACGGATATTTTATAAGTTTCACTCTATGTTTATTTAACAATAAGGCGAAAGAAAAAGAGCTCGTAGCTAAGAAACAGTCGGGTTGACTGATCATAAGGTGACCAACTAGGCATGTTAAATTATTGGGGTCGTTACGGGTAGCTTACTAGTTACTGGTAGTAATAGTAGCTTGGACAGGTGTTCTTGGCAGTCGTTACGGGTAGTCAGGAGCCAGAAAGGCTGACAACCAATCTTACCAAGGCATGTCGTTATCCGGTTAACTTTGTTGATGAGGTCAGATAGGCACATTGGACATTGACCCCAACATAGATTGATTAATGATAAACTATTATGTAACTTACCATTTCTTCTGTCTTCTCTTCTGTGTGATGAGGTAAGTCCACGTTATTTAAATCACCACCTGAAAAATAAATAAAACATATTTAATGATCTACTAGCTGTTATAGTTTTGATGACACTTGCTTAAAAACACTAAGTTCATCTAAAAATATATCATAATTGGTTCATCTGTTTAAGAGGGAATGCGCCACAGTTAAATACACATAACACCCTCTTTTGCGTAGGTACAATAATAATATTGAATTATTGGTGATATTGAGTTTTATGGTGTCGGATTGTCGTCCCATCGGGTTATGAGAGTGAAGGAATAGTGAGTGCACCTGTGTCTGCGCAAATGCTCGTGCACTATAATATGTCCTGCGCCGCTGGCTGATCTCCTTATATGAGAACAGCTGCCGTGGCCGATAATCCGCTGGAGAATATCATCATAAATATTGTTTTACCTTCAACCTCGTTCCAAAGCCTCGCTCTTCTTTTAGTTAAAGTCTCAAACAGCGATATTAACCTTTGGGCCACGTACGGATGTAGATTCCTGAATTCACCTGAAAACGAGAATAATACACATATATGTAATATATAGTATATAAAAATTATTTTTTATATTTATTTATCATAATCTACCATACTCCTGCCTTTATAATCATCCTTCATCTTCCTCGTTTATCTTAACTTTATATAAATAAACCACTTCGCGCACCTGGATAAAAGTATCTTAAAATCTTGACCGTGGTGCTAGCTATATCCGTACCAAATTTACTCAAATCGGACCAGTCGTTTCTCTTTAAAAGCGTCAAAATAAAATTACTCCTCTAGAGTAACTGTCTATGAAGTGTGTACTCTAAAACGGCTGAACAGTTAAAGATGCAGCATACACAGCTCACAGCTCATGTTAGCGATGGCGGCTAGGCAGTTGGTGTGCAGATATTTGTCTCTGACTCGCACCATGTTGTATTGTAACGCTCGTAATATTACTAGCACCATCAGACCGCCTAGAGATATCTCTAGCTCTTACTAGCCGAGAGAAATCGAGAAATCACTACTAAACTATTCTGCGCACCCGGATAAAAGTGTCTTAAAATCATGCCCTGGGTTTTAGCTATATGCACACCAAATTTTACTAAAATCGGTCAAGCGGTTTCTCTTTAAAAGCGTCAGAATAAAATTACTCTCTAAACTCTAGACTCAAGAGTGACTTTCTATGACGTTATTCAAGGTTGAATGGCTGAACAGTTAAAGATGCAGTATATACAACTCACAGCTCATGTTAGCGATGGCGGCTAGGCAGTTGGTGTGCAGATATTTGTCTCTGACTCGCACCATGTTGTATTGTAACGCTCGTAGTATTACTAGCACCATCAGACCGCCTAGAGATATCTCTGAAATTGCTCTCTCTGTGTACCAGGTTAGATTTTTAACATCTGTGGACAAAACTTCAGTAATTAGTATAATCAAAATCAGCCTTTTATAGTCCCACAAAGTTGGCGCAGTCATCTTCTCAAATAGAGAAGTATTGAGCGTTAATCTCCACGCCTCGTCAATTATGTTTCATGTTTATTTGTTCAATTGTTGACATAATTTATACAGACGTTCCATCACATTTATTTTACAGTATTGCCAACTGTTGATGAACCCAAAACAAATAAATAAAAACATGTGAATTGAGCGAGTTTTTTACTCGTTTTCTTAGGGGACCTGAGAACAGGGAACTGGATTGAGGAGGTCAGAGAGGCGGTAGCTCCATGTGGCACATTGGTACTCAGCTGCATCCGTTTAAACTGGAAGTCGAACCCAACACAGGCTAGGAAGATGATGACATTTTGGGTCTGTATTTCGGTGTTTCTTTTATTGTAGTCAGATAGGAAATACCGACTTCATCTCGCCTTAAACGAGTATTTCACGCTAAAAAGTGTTATGTCCTACTTATTTTCAAAATAAATATAATTTATAATAAAATTCTACTTACAATAGTATGAACATTTTGATAAGCGCATCGTCTTCAGTCAATATAAGCAGCACTATTAGCGACATGTATATATGATGAGCGTTATTATCCGGCGCGTTGTATAGTACTTGTAGGATCGGCACTATCTGTAACATAGGAAATGGTATTTGTTTAATATGGAATATTGTGAAGTTAGATTTTTATTAGGATAAAAAGCGATTTTATTAGGATAAACAGCAAGTTTAGTGGAACACATTTTTAGTGGAAAAGACAATCTTTTAATTATTATAACAATATTTATAACTTGCTATTCCCTGTGGCTCCAAACTCCTTTCAGGCTCTAAATCCTAGAGCAGATTTTACACATACATACGTACAAACAGATAGATTCTATATATTATAGACAGAATACATTATCTGTGATATAAATTGGTTCAACAGTTTTGTCGTGGAAGCGCAGTAGCGACAGACACTCAGATAGGAGATATTTTCGCATCCTTAATTTAATTGTATATGTGAAGGATAACGTAATTGAAATGAAACGATTTATAAGAATACTTATGTTCGAAATGAAAAGATATTTCATCAGTTTTAATTTAAACAAACCGAATTAGAGTTTCAAAATAACAAAATACGCATTGTCATAAAATCTAGTCCAGTAATAATGACCTAATAATACTTACCAACTGATCAATCTGCGCCACATTGCTTATATGTCGTTTGTACGTGTTGCACGAATGTAGCATTAAATATAGGAGTAGCGTTGAGTGCTCGCAACCCGCTGTAGCGCATAGAGCCTTGTGTAGCTGTAACAAATAGTAAATTATTAATTACTTATATAACTCGAATTCGAACTCATTTGTGCTACTGTGTACCTAAAAAGTCGTTTTTTATTTGCTTGCTGTACTGTTTATATACCACCTAATACAGACGATAACGAATATTCATTGTTGTTTAACATATTGGAACAATTATGTTTAAAATATAAAAATAGTTTAATTATACTGGGAGATTTCAATCTGTACTCATGCAATAATAACATTTGTAATTATTATGAATATTTCAAAGCCTTTTGTGAATTCATTCAGTGTAACGCGGTACCTAATTGTCACGATAGACAGCTGGACTTGGTATTGGGTGTGAGCGGGTACGTGTCGGTGAGTGCAGCGGACGAGGGCCTGGAGCCCGTGGATGCGTATCATCCCCCGCTGGCCGTCAGTGTGGACATCGGTGCGCGCGCTCCGTCCGCGCGGCCGCGGCGCTCGTCGTCGCCGCCGACGCCCCCCCGCGCGCCTCCCGCGCACTGCTCTCCTACGCCTCGCGATGTTACATCACCTACACAAGCTTCGTTACCGACGCACGCTTTTTCGGCGCCTAATAGTAAAGTGCCTAGATGGAATTTTAGTAAAGCTAACTTTAGTTTATTGTATGATTTATTAGGTAAAATAGACTGGAGTGAGTTGTACTGTTCACAGGACGGGGACTTAGTTCTGGACTTATTTTACGAAAAGCTAAATGACGTTTTTGATAAATGTGTACCCCTGAAAAAAAATTGTCGAATAAAAAGTAGATATAAATACCCAGTATGGTATACAGCTGATCTGATTAATGAAATAAAAATTAAATATAATTTACATAAAAAATACAAAACTAGTAAATTACCTCAGGACTACGCGGAGTTTGCAAAGTATCGGGCGAGAGTCAAAACTGAGACTGCACGTGCGCATGACACGTACCGCGATCGCGTACAACAGCATTTAGCGAAAGAACCGAGAGCATTCTGGGAGTGTATTAGATCAAAAAAGGTGAATTCAAATAATCGGAAATTAATTAAAGATGGACGGGTACTAGCAGATCATGAGTGCGCTAATGAATTAGCTCGTTACTTCCAGTCCGTGTATAACCCGGAACCTCCCGCGCTGAGTGCGGCGGCGGCGAGCGCGGGCCGTGCGGCCGGCGCGGCGGGGGCGGCGCGGGCCCATCTCGCGCCGCTGAGCCGCGCCGACGTGCGGGCAGCGCTCGCGCGCTTGCCGGCTAAGCGATCCGCTGGACCAGATGGTATTCCGGCCTTTATTTTTAAAGACTGCCGTGCAATATTGATAGGTCCGTTATTGCATTTATACAATGTTTTTATTCGATCTGCAACGTTCCCCGATCGTTGGAAACTCACTCGGGTAGTACCGGTGCCGAAGGGCAGTGGTGGGCCTGAACCCTGTGACTATAGGCCTGTGGCAGTGTTGTGCACTCCAGCTAAGGTGTTCGAGTCAGCGATTCACAGCAGCCTGTACCCACAGGTAAGTGCATTGCTATCGGACGCGCAGCACGGCTTTCGTCCTGGGAGGGGAACGACGGGGAACTTGTTAGATCTTATGACACACGTTGTGCCAGCGGTGGATGCTGGACTACAGGTGGACGTGGCCTACTTTGATTTTCGGAAAGCTTTCGACACTGTAGATAATGATATCCTGCTTTCGAAGTTGGCCGCCATAGGCTGCACTACGCACACTCTGACATTCTTTGCAAGTTACTTGAGAGACCGCTGTCAGTACGTTGATTGCAATGGAAGCCTTTCCGAGCCCTACTTTACGAGGTCAGGAGTAAGTCAGGGCAGCAATCTAGGACCCCTACTATTCATATTAACCGTCAATGACTTGCCGAATGTGGTTTATAACTCCACACCATTATTGTTTGCTGATGACCTAAAATTAATTTTAAAAATAGAGCAGAAAGAGGATCATCACATATTACAGCAAGATATAACCAAAATTGAAAAATGGAGTTTAGAAAATAGATTATATTTCAATGTGGCCAAATGCTCCGTATTATCATTCAGCCGAGCACGAAACCCGAGTCATCACCAATATTGCATGGACGGAAGGCCGCTGCAGCGGGTCTCTGATGTCAAGGATTTAGGTGTGCGCTTCACTGCTGATGTGAATTTCAGGACTCATATCAAAAGTGTCTGTAAAAAAGCTTACCGAAATTTAGGGATGATATTACGGTTAGGTAACCAATTTAATAACATAAACGCCCTTAAAGCACTGTATGAAGCCATTGTAAAGAGCCATCTAGAGTGTAATGCCGTCGTTTGGTCACCACATGAACTCAAATATAAACTGATGCTCGAGCGCATACAGAACAAATTTATCAGATTTCTGTATTCAAAAATGTATGGTGTTTATCCAGGTTATCCACTGTTGTACCCGACTCTTTTTGTATTAGGAATGGTGGGGTATTATAAAATTGAGGTGAGGAGGGATGTAGCTGTCACCACTTATTTATTTAAAGTACTTCGTGGCAAAATACATAATCCGAGGATTTTAGAAATTATTCAGTTATGTGTCCCGGACGCATACACGGCGCGGCGGCGGCGGCCGGCGCTGCTGGCGGTGCCGCGCGCGCGCACCAACCTCCTACAGCGCGCGCCCCTGACGCGTGCACTGCGCACGCTCAATGCGATGTCGGAATCGGGACAAATTGATATATTTAATTGTACTCTGAATGAATTCACAAGAGTAGTGTACTGTACCTGCTCTAATATAATTAATGTTTAATTTTTAAGTGTGTAGAGTAGTTTAGATTAAGTATCTGTAAAATTGTCAATACACTATTGCATTAGGTTCTCCTGTAATGATAGTTGTATTTTGTGATAAATAAATAAATAAATAAATAAATAAGATCTACTTACCATCTTCTTCTGGCCCTGTTCCCAATTTTATTTGTGGTCGGCACAATATGTTTTTCGCTTTCAAATAAAACTACTTTTACGGATTTTAGCATCCATGCATGGTCACGGATCGGCTGTGAAGGATCCGAAACGTCGGGATTAAATAATATTAATATAACCGCGATAAAATCCGTAAAAGTAAGTCCGCCAATGTACCAATTTTGTTCATAAAGTATAAATGAATAAATAAAAGTAGTTTTATTTAAATGTCTAATATTCGCGTAAGTAAGTGTCAGAAATCAATATGTTTTGCTTCTATTCCTATCTGTCATCTTTTATACCAACATCAACGCCCTCATGTTATCTCTCAGACAATCAATACATATTTTCTCAGGACTTGCTCTCCTATTTGATTTCCTCAAACCAGTTAACCGAACAACCCTATACCCATTGTGAAGACTAGTTGTCAGACTTTCTGGCTTCTGACTACCCGTAACGACTGCCAAAGATGTTCAATGACAGCCAAAACCTACAGTTACACGTGCCATCCGAAACACAGTCATTGGTGTCCAAGATATCCTTATAAAGTACATACAAACTCAGAAAAGTTGTTTTGCCCTGCAGTGGGACATTAAAAGGCTGATGATGAAAAGTGTTCGTTAGGTCATATACTACGGGATTGTTCACGCGAGTTACCGCGGTCCTGGTACATAAAGGCCTACGACGGAACACGACGGTTTTATTCAGTAAGAGTCTGATCCCTCACCGCTGCTAACCCACAGCGGAGAGGTCATTTGAAGAGTTTTGACGTCGTTAAAAAAGGTCATATGCTTATACGTATAGGTTACGAGATTAGAAAGACCTGATATACTCACGGCAGCCATGTCGATTCTAGGAGGAGTCAGCTGTGGTCCACCGTTTGATTCCCGCTGCGGCGTCGGGGCCGATGTTTCTGAAAATCAGTAAAAACATGAATACGTTATCTATTTATTGGCAAATTACCAGTTACATGTGTTTTTGAGTTATGTCAGACTAAGAAGTGTTTTTACTCTCATTTTTTTGTCATAAGTCTGACTGAGCAAGCTTTACCATACAAAATTTGCTCCTAAGATCCTTCCTCATATTAAAAAGTAAAATAACTCTGTCTGTAAACTTGCTATGCAGATTACCTACCGATTTTAATGAAACTTGGTACACAGAGCAGATAGTTTAGAACCTGAGAACATAGGCTGCTTTTTATCCGGATGAGAAAAGTAGTCTCTCCGAAAGCGGGTGAAACAACAAGCATTCTAAATAACATAACTTGCAAGAATTTCTCTAACCGGGAATCAAACCCACCTGCAGTATCCTCACAGCACAGCAGAGCATTTCTATACAAGTTATCATCGTTCATACAATGGTTAGCCAACGTCAGCAGAAGGAGGCACGACTGGTTAGCTACAGGGTGCTCCTTTTGACTCGCTCTTGTAACTCCTGCCTGTCTAGAGGGGATGCGTGTAGATTGTTTGTCGGGAGGCTGTGTTGAAGGTTATCATGTTCCAGAGGCCGGCTGAAAACAAATATATAAAAATTACTAAAAGGCCCTTTTAACCAACTTCAAAAAGAAGACGGTTTTACTTTTTAAGTTTTAGGGTACCGTTCGCAAAGGGTAAACGGGACACTATTACTAAGACTTCGCTGTGTCTGTTTATCCGTCAAGGATTTATTTAATGAACCGTGAAGAAAGACAGTTGATATTTAAAAAAAGGTAAGTATTTATTAACTCGAATAAAACGCACATTTAAAAGGATTCCCATACAACAAAAGAGATCATGGGAGTTAAAAGATTTTAAGCTACACTACCGAAGGATTTTAAAAGAATCCTAGCTTTACATCAGTACAACATATAAGCTACTTCTTATCCAGATAGTGGATTGAATGTTTATAACTCTTTCACGCTAAAACTGCCACGCTTTTAAGTGCAATTTAGTTTACACATTACAATAACACAGATAAAATTTTACCCAGGTGCGGGAAATAAGTACTGTAAATAAACTTACAAGCCAAATTAATAAGCAGACTGCCACCCGCAGCATGAGCTCCAAACATGCTCGGAGGAGCAGGTAACATGCTTGATAGATTGTTCAGTAAAGTCTTCACTAGTAGCGGGGCGTGCATCCCGTAACGGCCTTGGAATAACGTTCTGAAATATAAACATTAAAAATAATAAATATTAATAAAAGTATTATTGTCAGCTAACTTTGCTTCTTCAAAGTAAGGCATTTGTTAGATACATGGTCAATAAAAATTGGGCTTGAGTGATTATCTGCATAGCCTTTTCCCAACTATGTTGGGGTCGGCTTCCAGTCTAACCGGATGCAGCTGAGTGAACCAGTGCTTTACAAGAAGCGACTGCCCTATCTGACCTCCTCAACCCAGTTACCCGGGCAACCCAATACCCCTTGGTAAGACTGGTGTCACACTTACTGACTACCCGTAACGACTGCCAAGGATGTTCAATGACAGCCGGGACCTACAGTGAAATAAAGGAGAACTCACCTGTATATGAGTGAGGTGTCCACAAGACGCGTTTGTCCGTGGACTCCAGCGAACATATACACCGACATCAGAACTAGCATTGTGTTGATGCACTCCAAGTGAAGTAGTATGTGTTATCATCATCCTCCGAGCCTTTCCCAACTATGTTGGGGTCGGCTTCCAGTCTAACCGGATGCAGCTGAGTACCAGCGCTTTACAAGGAGCGACTGCCCTATCTGACCCCTCAACCCAGTTACCCGGGCAACCCAATAGCCTTTGATTAGACTGGTGTCAGACTTACTGGCTTCTATCTACCCGTAACGACTGCCAAGGATGTTCAATGACAGCCGGGACCTACAGCAAAATAAGTGGGAACTTACCTGTAAATCAGCGAGGTGTCCACAAGACGCGTTTGTCCGTGGACTCCAGCGAACATATACACCGACATGAGAACTAGCATGGTGTTGATGCATTCCAAGTGTAGGTAGTATGTGTTGTCACTGAGAAACAAACAAATATTTACCTATATGAATTAAATCATTAATACTCTAACAATAAAGTCAAATAGCCTTTCACATGAGACTTTTGTTTTGTTTAAAAGGCTCTTGGTAACTACACTATCACAGGGTGATTTAGACTATATTGTGTTAGAAGCTGTCGCGGGATGTGGGTGAAACCATGAATGTGAAAAGTCCCATTATTTTCTTTCTATTCTTTGAAAACGGCGAATCCTTCGTTCTCAAAAATAACACTAATATCATAAAGAGGAAAAATATTGTTGAAACATTGTTTGTAATGGATACTCTCAAAAACTACTAGACCGATTTTAAAAGTTCTATAAGCATTAGAAAACAACATCTGCGAGTAACATAGGCTATATTTTATCCTCGTACGGACCCACGGTACCGCGGGTGAAACTGTAGAAAAACGACTAGTAATTTAAATAAATGGCTACTCACGTGACAGGAACATCAATGATAAGCCCAATGAGTGCATCAATGAGCATTTCCACCCGGCTCTCAGAGCCAGTCAATTTAGGGGACGTGGGAGGCTCCGGGGCTTCAGGACTTGTGGGGTCGCCAGCGGTGATGGGGAGGTCTCTTGTGATGGCTGTGGAATAACAATAGTATTATAAAATAATTATAATTATATATTTAATTAATTTCCGGAAGACGCTGGATGCAGGTCTCCTCCAACAGGTATCTATGGAGATCTAAGTGGGAGGCCTATGTTCAGCAGTGGACGTCCTATGGCTGAGATGATGATGATGATTTAATTCAAGTAATTAATTTGTAACGGAGGAAGTTTGTGACTATGTGTCATCCTTGTTATTTTGACAGGAGCAAACGGTTGAACTGCTTTTATTATGAAACTAGATATGGAGGAAGTTACTAACAAATATTTCTTAACATTTACTGGTATAGCCACTGAGCCAGCTGTGCAGTTGGACGAAATAGAATAAAAAGTTTTAAGTCAGTAAATACTACAGGATAGGAGAAAAAGTCACGAATGAAAAACTGTTTTGTAATAAAGTTCAAGTTCTTCCACCAAATGTTACCATGTTGAGCTTTAAAACGTAATAGACTTTGGTATGTGACTTAATTTAACGGTTTAAAGCTATTCATTCTAACACCTAAACCTTCACTGAAAAACACCATTGAAATAAAACGACTTTTACGGATTTTATCGCGGTAAGTGTCCGTAAAAGTAGTTTTATTTCAATGTCTAATATTCGCGTAAGTATCAGAAATCAATATGAACAACGCCATTCTTATAAACGGATGAAGTAGCCTAGAGCAAAGAGCTCTTACCGTATTATCATTTCCTTCTCTACTCTCAACGGGTCCATTGCCGACCCTCCGTTCAGCTTGCACGTCCAAATGCCTGCACAGTTCATACTCAGGCACCATTTCGACCAGGTACTTGCTGACAGCTCGAATCACGAACAGAGCGTTGAAGGTCTGCCATGCTAGCATCACACTGTGAACAATAGAAATTCGTGATTAAGTTTTATTAAGTTGTTTTAGCTTTAAGTCTTCCAAATAAATAAATAAATTTGAGGTTTGACGTAATGATCAGTCCATACTCTATTTGAGTGATGACTTTTTATTTACAAGTCATTTAAAATCGATGTAAGTAAATACATTATGTGGTAGTAACCAAATGAGTTGAATCATTACTTTATGCAGAAGTTTTTGTTTAATATGTATATGTGCCAATTCATATGGAGTAGAGCTTTTTCCCCATCTATTTGGGGACGGCTTTCAGTCTGACGGAGTGTAGCGAAGTACCAGTGTGCCATATGCAGCCACTGCTTATCTGACTTCCTCAACCCTTTGCCTGGGCAACATATTTCCCTTGGCAGAAGAGGTTGTCAAATCTTCTGGCTTCTGACTACCCGTAACGACTGCCAAAGATGTTCAAATGACAGGCGGGATCCAGCCATTTAACGTGCCTATCGAAAAGGAACTCGTTATGACAAGATAGGTAGGTATGCAATAATAGCTAAATCGATTTACTTTATTGCCAATAGTAATATAACTGTAGCATTTTCCTGCATCAAAGTAAAACCCCAGCACTTACATATATGAAGATATAAATGAATTAGCTTCCTCTACCGGTTTTACCCTTTCTGATAGAACTACTTCTGACATACGGATAAAAATTTGCCTATATATATTATTACAGATCATCATCTTCCTGCCCTGTTTCCAAGTCATTTGGGGTCAACGCAACATGTCTTTTGTTCCACTCCTCTCTGTCAGACGTCATACTTACATCCACTCCCTTCTGCTTCATGTCCTCTTTCAGGCAATCAATCCATCAATTATATTATGTTACCTAAACTTGACAGTAATATAGCTTATTACTGTCAAGTTTCATCAAAATTCTATTCGGAAGTTTTGCAGGAAAGAGGAAACAAACATTGGGAAATTGCCTATAATAACAGCATGATTCACTTTTCTGGGGTTTTAACAGTCCTTTACCAATTAGGTTGTGTCCACAGCAGGCAAAAGTATTAACAGCCGACTGAGTGGCGGACTAAAATTTAAGTTAGCTGCGAACTCAATTTTCTTGTTAATTTTGGTTATTTTGCTGTGAGTCGGTCGGCACTCGTAAATTGTGCAAAGTGAGCCCAAACTGTCGACACGCCATCAACAACAGACAAGTCTGCCTGGCTGGTTTCAAATAAAACTGACTATCAGCCACCGAATGTGAGATAACGTTGCGCAGTTTAGGATAAAGGACCAACCTCTCAAGTATGAAGGCGCGGGTTCGATCCCAGGTCAGGCAAGTACCAATGCAACTTTTCTAAGTTTGTATGTACTTTCTAAGCATTTCTTAGACACCAATGACTGTGTTTCGGATGGCACGTTAAACTGTAGGTCCCGGCTGTCATTGAACATCCTAGGCAGTCGTTACGGGTAGTCAGAAGCCAGTAAGTCTGACACCAGTCTAACCAAGGGGTATCGGGTTGCCTGGGTAACTGGGTTGAGGAGGTCAGATAGGCAGTCGCTTCTTGTAAAGCACTGGTACTCAGCTGAATCCGGTTAGACTGGAAGCCGACCCCAACATGATTGGGAAAAGGCTCGGAGGATGATGATCCCGAGTCAGGCCGAAATCACTTTGTGGGTTTTCCAAAACTTTCACAAAGCAGCCCGTAGTCTGGAAGTTGGTGATTGATTCACCCTTGCATCGGAGAGCACGTAAATGTCGGTCGTGCGCCTGTTCTCTTCCGGTCGTGTCGGATTGCCGTCCCATCGGGTTATGAGAGTGATGGAATAGTGAGAGCACCTGTGTCCAAGCAAATGCTCGTGCACTATAATATGAACAGCCGCCGTGGCCGAAATCGGCCGTGGACGCCGCATAGACGCTGACAGTCAGTTTGGTTTAAACGCAGCCTAAGCCCTATATGTTGTTGACAATTTGAGTTATATGTTACACTATAAACAACTTTAATTATTTAATAATTATTAATAGTTAGGTATATATATGATATTGTTCACTTATATTTCAATCAGCATCCTTAGAGGTCGTGTCTTAGTAAATAAACTATTAATTAATATATCTCTATTAACATGAAGATATTTTTATAATAACGTTTTGTTACTCGCGCTTACGCTTGTTCCCGCCCGGAGGCAATACTATCCTAGTGGTAAGTTTGTAACTTTAAAATTAAAAAAACCGTTAAGATCTCGAAAACATTTATGGTATTACTACAAAAACTTAAACAACTGTTGAACACTTGTCTAAAAATATTACGGACAGACCTTATTTCAACGTCATAATTTGACATATTTTTAGACCAGTGGTTAACAGACGTTTAAAAGTTTTGTGGTACGACGGTAAATGTTTTATTTAATTGTGATAATTACAGGAGATAATACCCCACATATACTTTAAAAATATTTATTATAGTTTGGGATGTAATATATGTATACTATATCCCAAAATTACGTGTTTTGTATTGTACGTACTGTTAGTACCTACAATACATATTATAATTACGTGTTTTGTATTGTAGGTACTGTTAGTACGTACAATACAAAACACGTAATTTTAGGTGCCGTACCAAAAGGGTAAAACGGGACCCTATTGTTTTCGCTCCTCTGTCCGTCCGTCTGTCACCAGGCTGTATCTCATGAACCGTGATAGTTAGAGAGCTGAAACTTTCACAGATGATGTATTATTGTTGCCGCAATAACAACAAATACTGAAAACTAGAAAAAATATATATTTTGGGGTTCATACAACAAATGTGATTTTTTCTCCGTTTTATAAATAATGGTACGGAACCCTTCGTGCGCGAGTCCGACTTGCACTTGGCCGGTTTTTGAAACATCTATCTGATCGCATTAGGATGGAACTTAACAATTATTTAGATTTTTCAGGTATAACTGGTTTCGGGAACGCAGTGCTACCAGGATATCACATGATTTCGATATACAACGTAAATAAACCAAGACCTAGACCGAAAGGAAGATTTATGTACTGAAAAAATATCAAAATAAAATTAGTTATTTTGAACTTTAAGCGGGAAAAGGAGGAGGTAAACAATTGGGATTGTTGTATTTTGATGTTATACCTGTAGTTTATGTAATGACAAATAAATAAATGCCTTCTATGTATTACTGATTTGTATTATTAATACCATAATCGCCTGATCTCTTTCCGGTGGTGTCGGATTGCCGTCCCATCAGGCTATGAGAGTGAAGGAATAGTGAGTGCACCTGTGTTTGCGCAAATACTTGTGCACTATAATATGTCCTGCGCAGCTGGCTGATCTCCTTACATGAGAACAGCTGCCGTTGCCGAAGTCGGCCGTGGACGCCATTACCATAAAACTTGAAAACAATTTTGAGTGACAGAGAATGTCTTGGTGGCCTGGTAGGTACAGAACCAACCTCTCAAGTATGAGTGTATGCTCGATTCAGGCAAGAACCAATACAACTTTTCTAAGTTTGTATGTACTTTCTAAGTATCTCTTAGACACCAATGACTGTGTTTCGGATGGCACGTTAAACTGCAGGTCCCGGCTGTCACTGAACATCCTTGGCAGTCGTTATACGTTAAAATAACAGAAAAACTATATCCTTAGTAGTCCTTTTACACAGTCTGTCTGCATCTCTATATTCTAACTTATTCTACTACGGGTCTGCTGGAATATATTTCATTAGAGACAAGCAGTACCTTTGTACTATTTTATGTTACCTCTACTTCTTTCATGTATTTACGTAAATTGTTAAATAAATAAAAAAGAAGTAACTAAACCACTATATGAGACAGTCGGCACACGTAACAGTAAAAATTGCGCCATTTCAAATATGCGAAAGGGCGTACTAAGCCAACAATACGCCGCAAACTCACTCACCAGCTAACATTTTGTCTACTGTGGACGCAGCCTTAAGCCCTATGTGTTGATGATACAACCATTATTATTTTATAATTATTAATAGCTATATTGATCATTCATATTTCAATCGGCATCCTTAGAGGTTGTGTCTCAGAACTCTTTAGATTCATATTTTTATTGAAGTAAAGTGGTAATTAATATCTATATTAATTATGAAGTTGTGGTTTATAATAACGTTTTTGTTACTCGCGATGACGCTTGTAGCAGCCCGCCCTAAATTCAATCGTAATGGTAAGTTTGAAAATTTTCTAAAAGCCCGTTTCTATGTAGATCCCAAACATTATTTGCTCAACATCTGCCTAGTTTAATCAGTGTTTTACAAGGAGCGACTGCCTATGTGATCTCCTCAACCCAGTTACCCGGGCAACCCGATACCGCTGAGTAAGTCTGGTTGTCAGACTGATGTTCTCTAACAGATCTCGAATACATTTAATGTTTTATTTAATTTTGATAATTACACGAAACGGTTTTAGCTACCTACTTTCCCATCCAGATAAACAGCTAGTTATGAGTGTATGTACGTGTAGTGTATGTAGGGCTAAGGCTGTATTAGGTACTTGTGTACTACACGTAAGTTTCATTAAAATTCGTTCAGTGGTTTTGGCAAAGTTTTACATTCACAATGTTAGTGTTTATGTATGCATTATATTGTAAAAGTGTGTATTCGATCCATAATTATCTCAAAACATCTGATCACGTTAAGATGATATTTTGTTAATTATTATTTTATTTTTTCAGTTCTTTCGGGGCTCAAGAATGCAGTACTAACAAGTTCGCGTATGATGCAGCTGTATAGCAGAAATAAACCAAAAAGGGTTAAAATCATGAACTGTTTTTTTTTTGTCAAATGTATTTTTAACTTAGGTACTTCCTAAAAGGAGGATATCATAGGAGGAGGTATTATATTGTAATTGCTAAAGTCAATAAATAAAATGAAAAATAAATAAATGCCTATAATTACGGATTTCTATTATTTATTAATATCATAAAAACACTTGAATTGTATGAACCTCACACGACCTTTCCCTCTTTCCTTCCTTTTTTTAATGCTAGTGCTAGGGTCTATAAAACCGAATATCGATAAAATTACAATATTATTTATTGTGATTATTTACGAAAGCAGTACTACTATAGAGTCACATTAGTGTTAAACTGCAGTATCTGACCTCCTCAACCCAGTAAAGTTATCAACATTTTTTTCTTCTCATGACCTCAGAAATGCTCATGGACTTCCTCCGCTTGGGAGAGGCGGAAGGTGTGCCGGACTCTCACCGACTAAGGCTGTCTGTCCACCGGAGCGGAGCTAGACTGCGGAGTGGAGAAACTGGGAAATATTAACCAATAGGATTGCACAAAATCTCCGCTCCTCAATCCTATTGGTTAATATTTCTCAGTTTCTCCACTCCGCAGCCTCAGCTCCGCTCCGGTGGACAGGCAGCCTAAAACCCCTTGTGTCCTCCTTGCACGTGGCCGCGGGGCCGCGGAAATCCAGATTCTTCCGCAGCCCAACCCAGTTATCAACATAGGGCAACCCAATGGTGACGTAATAATTGGTTCTAAACATATTGATGAATAAGTGGAATACCCCATAGTTGTTTTAAACTTATACTTATTGCATAAATATGTATAGAAAAATATCAGAAATACATGAATATATTAATAGTATAAATGCGGAAGGTGGAACATCCTATGTATGTTTGCTTGTTACGCTTTTATGTAAAAGTAACGAATGATTTTGAATGTAGCTTAAATGCATATCATACCGATATTACTAGTTTCGGTTTCACCCATTACCCACTGGAATAACTCCGCGTACTGGGATAAAACACAGCCGATAACGGTCCTAAAAAAAAATTCAATGGAACACTGAAATATTTATTTAAATCGGACCAGTATTTGTTGATTTTAGCGCGTGCAATGAAACAGAAAAACTATCCAGCATTTTAGTATTAGTGTAGACTAGCTGTTTTCTCGTGGCATCACGTTCAAGTGAGAACTCCTGCCCGTACAGGGATAAAATATAGCTTATGTTACTCAGGAAGAGTGTAGCTTTCCAAAAGTATTTTTTTGTTTTTAATGAATAGATTTAGAATATCATCTCCCGAGCCTTTTCCCAACTATGTTGGGGTCTTCCAGTCTATACGGCTTGTTTTAATACCTACCTAATATTTTGTAATTATTTACAAAGCCCTGAAAAGCCCCTACCTAATTGCTTACGTACATAGTTAATTCATATTACGTCAATGTCAAGCATACAAGGATAACTCCATGTAATAAACTATCCTTATTTACCGTAACAAATAGTAAACAATAAAATACCCAGGACAAGATGTAAAAAATATGAATGGTTGAAATCCTAATGAGTTATATAAAGTAAGATATGCAACAGAAATGTGTTAATATACTGCTTGATACTTACGAGTAAAGACGTGTGTTTTGTGTAGTGTTCAATTTTAAGAAAAATCTTCAATATGGATCAAGTTGATGGTGGTAAGTCTTTTCTTATTTTTTGCGGAAATATTTTCAATCGACTCGCCAAAAAGGCTGCTAATTGACAGAGTTTAAATATGCAATTGAGTTGTATTTTTATATTTTCACTAACAATATAACATATCAGTTTTATTAAGGAAAAAGCTGTTTGTGATAAACAAGCTTCTGCCAGCGGTTTCACCCGCATCCCGTGGAACTTCTTCCCGTACCGGGACAAAAGTAGCCTATAGCCTTCCTCAATAAATGGGCTATCTAACACTGAAAGAAATTTTCAAATCGGACCAGTAGTTCCTGAGATTAGCGCGTTCAAACAAACAAACAAACTCTTCAGCTTTATAATATTAGTATATGTAGATTAGGACAGCTTACTATTTCAATTCCTAGTGAAGTTCTTTAATACTGTTACAGCCTTTTTTATCGTCCCACTGCTGGGCACAGGCCGTCTCTCACACGGAGAAGGTTTCCTTAAGATGTTTTCCTCCACCTTTTATCAGCCATTGGTGTCCAAGATATACTTAGAACTCATACTCGAGAGGCTGGTTCTTTACCCACTAGGCCACCACGATATTACAATGCCCATATTCACATTATTCACCGCAGTTTTGTCACAATTTTGGCGAAATCAATTGACAAATTATATACTTTTTCCAGTACAAGGGAAGGGGATACAAAAGCATGCTTTACAACCGGCGACAACAATGATAAGAGAGTACTGTGCTATAACGAAATGTGACTCGCCGCCACCAACATCACCTACGCCTGAGGAAGAAACTTCGAAAGACGAGAAAAAGACCGACTCGTCGTGATAGCTGATTCAAAATTAAAATTAACAAAGTAAGTTTTCAATTAAGCACATTTTCAAAGACGTACGAGTAAGTTTTTCTTGAAATAACTGTTTACTTGAAAATTTAATGTAAATATACATAGTACACAGTTAATTTAAGAAAACTGGATTAGTTGATTTGTGACATTTACGCGAATATTAGACATTCACAACATGATGTACCATGGATGCTGTAAAGGATCCGAAACGTCGGGATTAAATAATATTAATATAACCGCGATAAAATCCACAAAATTTGTTGTATTTAAATTAGATTATTAAATAACTTTTTTGCCTGAACCACACCTATTTCACAAGTGACCTTCTTTCAAGTGCGGTGTAAAACAAGTAATAATTATCTTTTTTTTCACAGATTCTCGTAAGACCCCACAAGATTCGAGAGTGTCCAAAACCTAACAGTATTATTTATTAACCACCAACATAATTACATGCCTACGCCTCGGCGCTCCACTGCGGCTCCGCATCGCTGCCAGTGTGGTGAATCTGTGGACCGCCTTGGGCACCATGGTCTTTCCTGTAGCAAAAGTGCTGGTCGCATGGCACGACACGCCAGCATAAATGACATTATCCGTCGTGCTCTTGTCACCGCCGGAGTGCCAGCCATTTTAGAACCCAGAGGCTTGGCACGCGACGATGGCAAGAGACCAGACGGGATGTCTATAATGCCTTGGAAGATGGGAAGGTCTTTGGTGTGGACGCAACCTGCGTCGACACCCTTGCACCTTCCCACCTTCCCAGTACGGCGAGCTGTGTCGGTGCAGCTGCTGCGGCCGCGGAAAACCTCAAGCGGCACAAATATGTAAACCTCACCGGCAATTGCATTTTTGAGCCGTTTGGGGTTGAAACCCTGGGACCATGGGGCCCAAGTGCCCACAGACTATTTCGAGAAATTAGTAAGCGATTAGTGGAGTCCACTCGTGACCAAAGGGCTGGCCTATACTTCGGTCAAAGGATATGCATTGCCATCCAGCGTGGCAATGCAGCCAGCCTTTTGGGCACGATCCCAGCTGACAGCGATGCGGATGAATATTTTGATACCTAGTTTTAATATTTCCCTATTATAGATTAATATTGATTATTATGAATGAATAAAATAAAATTCACTACTTCAAAACACAGATAAAAATCAGGTTCTTTCATATATTTTAATTCATTTTCATACCGCATTCACGCTCATTCAGTTTATAACCATATCATGCAGTCATACCTACAAATTGTACTTTATAATATCAACATTCGTGCAGAAGTACAGTACACAAACTATTTCACCATATAATAGTTATTTCTTAAATAAACTACTTATAGCAGATGTTACTATACTATTAATTGTCACATCTTTAAGGCCCATTTACATCGACAACGTAAACGTCCGTTTTCTAATATCAACTGTTTTCTATGAACTTCTTGGACCCAAGTTCTGTATAACTACTAGCCTTTAAGAATATTTATAACTTATAATAAATTATTCAATAAGTGTTACAATCGTTTTTTGTTAGTTCCCTACTAGGACGCCGTATCGGTTGCATTTTAAGTGTATCTTAGACACCATTGACTGGAGCCTAGACTAAACCAAAGTCTGCCGGGGCTGCGGGATTGTTCGAAAGAGATACCGCGGCCCTGGTACATAAAAGGCCCAACGGTTTTAGTCAGTAAAGTCTGAAACTCCCTCACCGCTGCGGGAGAGGTCATTTGACGATTTTCGTAGTAAAAAAGGCTAAACCAAAGTGGATCGAGGCGAAGAAGTTGTTAAAAGACCAATAGAATTTCGGTATTGTAACAGTCAGTCTCTGTCAGTCAGACCGTAGTTCACTGACAACATAAATGCCAGTTTTTCTTAAAACATCACACCATAGCTCTAAAAACAGTACCTACTAGGCAAGTAACTGCATCTTCCTCATAGAAATCTGCATATCTATGGTATTACTAATAGGAAAATCTGTGGTACAAACCCATGCTTAACGTTACTGGACTTAATTAATCTTATTAATAAACCAACAACGTAGTAAAATGTGTTACATAATAAAAATAATGTTCTAAACATCTTTTACTACGCATAAGCTTTCAGGTTTAACCCGGGTGTAGGCTAGTCATTAATAGGCTTTGGGATAGTTCGCGCGAGTTACCGCAGCCCTGGTACATAAAGGATTACACGATTGCAAAACTTCAATGACCCTCCCGCTGTGGGTTAGCAGCGGTGAGGGAGTGTCAGACTTTACTGACTAAAAATCCATCGTTCCATCCATGTTCCTTCTTAGGCCTACCACGACACGCGGGTGAAACCGCTGATGAAAGCTATACAAAAATATATGTAGAAGGAGGAAAAATTATAATAAAGACGCAGTATTTTGCATATGGCAAATAATATAAATGTAACTGTAGGACAATGTCTAAGACAGACTTAAGGAAAATTCTTTGGGAAATACACGCATACAAAACGAGTTATGCCCGATTCGTCATTTTAGTGATTTGGCATCCATAAAAACGTGTCCCAGTTGGTCATTCAATAAAATATTTTATTTTGCTTAGTCCCAATTGGTCATCCGTACTTTATTTTGTAAAAGTACTGTCAACAAGATAAGCTTTACAATATTGCAATATGTTTTTATTTATTTTGGTTATGTTTTTCCGAATATGGCAAGACGTTATTAATAAAATCGCGATTTCAACGGCGTCACACACCGCACGGCCAAAACCAAAATACCAGGATCGCATAAATCAGATGAGTAATATACCAATCAACGAGTGTCCATGGAACTGCCCACTGTGTACTAGGACCGCATAACTTACAGGAGTATAGCAGTCAAGAGTGTCAGGATTTTAAGTTTTTTCCTAATTGTAGATAAACATATCAATTTACACCATCATTCATCATTTTTATGTATACAATCTCTTTGCTAGTTATGGGCCCCTGGTACTTTGTTGTGTCACATTTTCGGGTTTATAAAATGCCCATGTTGTCTTCACCTGTGTTTTAATGTAAATTTTATTATATTTATATGAGAGCTATACCTTTACCTACATCGAAGTTTTCATTTAAAATTTCTTCTAACATTTTTATTTCTGACGGTACTCTGATACGTGAAATTTTATGCGGGTGACGAATCGGAACTCAAAATTTAAATATTAAATTATTTATTTTGCTCGAATGACCAATTGGGATTTGGTGTATGGAAAAATAGTTGGTGACCAATCGGTACTAATGACAAATTGGGAATAACTCCAAAACTATGAAGATTTTATTAGTTTTGAGTTTAATTTTGCATTTTTCACTATAATGGCGCAAGCGGCTCCCGGTAGAAAAGGTATGTGCTGTTTTGTTTTTTTTTTTGTATCAGGCGTCTAATAGTATAGTTACCGGCACGGATATTGAGCTCTCGGCGGAAGAGTGGGGATCGCTTTGCGCACTGTACACATAAGGCAATAAACCAATAAATCGCTTCTGCGCAGGTGAAGGTCAGGGCTCAATATTAGTGCCGATAACTATACAGGATCCCATTAAGGACGACTTACACCGATCTGCTTACCGATTGAGAATTGATTTTTATCATTTTTTGTACAAACAAAGGTATTGCTAATAGGCTGCCTAAAAAATATGTTCAAGGATATAATTAATTTTATATCTGCTCCTGTTAATGTTTTTATTTTTAAATACACACTAATCGAAATAATGCTAAAGAATATGAAAACGTTTGGCTGGCTATTGATAAAATAAAAATTATAAAAAACATGGTATGTTTATTTCGCCACCGACTTCTAGGCCGATGCACCTAAAATAGTTGCTTTTGCGTTCCAGTGTTTTTGGGAGTCGGTTTTATTTTTTCACATTAGTTCACGTAGTGACACATAGGAAGGGTGAAGGATGGGCGTTTTGGGACTGTCTCGTGTAATTTTGACGTTCTAAAAGTGCTTTTCTTCAGCCTACTTTAAAAAATATTTTCATTCATTTTTTAATAATTAATATAAATAAATAATAATTAATATAATAAAATACTTTTGTCCATTTGTTTATTCTTTGGTTACAGGATCACGCCGTCCACTGATACCCCAAATCGGTACTAAAGTCCCGGCTTCCAGACTCGTTTACTATTACAATCGTAACAAAAATCTTACGACTGGTTAAACAGCATCAACAAATCAATGGGAGTGATGACAGGGTAAAAAAATAGTGATTCTAATTAGCCCGGATTTTAATTGGCCACAAATATTAGATACGTATTTTTACTAAAAGCAGCTGAGAACTGGGCTGGGCACATCAGCCGAATGCATTCTGACAGATGGGCTAACATCGTCACCCAGTGGGTAACACAGGATGGCCATCGCAGGCGGGCAGTCCCTGGAAGAGATGATGACCTGGATGCCTACAACCCTGATTGGTGGGAGGACTCAAAAGATCGAGAGGTGTGGAGGCCTTTGCCCAGCAGTGGGACAGTATGGGCTAATAATAATTAAAAAACATTAAATACATTATTAGGATACAACGCAACAAAGATTGAGGGCGTGGGCTCGTGACAAAACGTCTGTGTCTTTGTACTCAGAAATTACATCCTCATCCTCCGAGCCTTTTCCCAATCATGTTGGGGTCGGCTTCCAGTCTAACCGGATTCAGATGAGTACCAGTGCTTTACAAGAAGCGACTGCCTATCTGACCTCCTCAACCCAGTAACCCGGCAACCCGGTACCCTTGGTTAGACTGGTGTCAGACTTACTGGCTTCTGACTACCCGTAACGACTACCAAGGATGTTCAATGACAGCCGGGACCTACAGTTTAACGTGCCATCCGAAACACAGCCAATGGTGTCTAAGATATGCTTAGAAAGTACATACAAACTTAGAAAAGTTGCATTGGTACTTGCCTGACCTGGGATCGAACCCGCGCCCTCGTACTTGAGGTTGGTCCTTTACCCACTAGGCCACCACGACTCAGAAATTACGTAACACAAAATTTAATAGTGTTAGGTATATCTTAGCTGTCATTGGTTTGTGAGAGAAAATTAAAAATACGTGACCATTATTTTACGGTACCTAATCTAAAAGACGGACTAACGGCCAGTTTCTTCATCAAAAGGAAAAGTTAAAGTAATGTCTAAAGTAAAAGTAACGGTCAAATTCGTTTTTCAAGGCTAAAGTGACAGCAAAACTAATAGAAAAATTGAATTTGAACGTTACTTTTACTTTAGACATTACTTTGACTTTTACTTTGGCTTTAACTTTGATGAAGAAACTGGCTGTAATTCACAATTCCCATTGTTATCCAGCCGTTTTACGTAGGTGGGACACATATTTCTACTTATCTCTTTTGTCAACCCTCTTATAATACTCTTTTTTGTAATTTAAGCCTAGTTCACCGACAACATAAACGTCTTTTTTCTAAAACAAACTGTTTACTTTGTAAACTCATCATCCTCATCCTCCGAGCCTTTTCCCAACTATGTTGAGGTCGGCTTCCAGTCTAACCGGATCCAGCTTGTAAACTGAAAGTAAGAATTATAGTAAACAGTTGTTTGAATAAAACTGACGTTTATGTTGTCGGTGAACTCCGGCCTTAGTTGTTTCGTAATGTTGTGTATGTGTTATGTTCTCGTAAATAAATGTATACTTATGGTTTTATTTTCTTAACTGTTACCTGCCCTTCGTTTTTTTTCATTTGTTAAATTTTTAATAGTTGCAAAACATATTCAGCCTTACTACGAAAACTTAAACATTTGTTGAACACTTGTCTAAAAACGTGGCTGCAAAACGGACCTTATTTCAACGTCATAATCTGTAAATTTTTAGACAAAGTGTTCAACAGACGTTTAAAAGTTTTGTGGTACGAGGGTCCGAAAGTACTGAACTCATTCGAAATATTATTGCACTGTTGGAAAGCTACACTACTCCCGAGAAACATAGGCATTTTAGGGTCTATTTTATCCTGGTATGGATATAAATTCTTCAGGGATGCGAGTGAAACCGCGGGAAAGCAGCTAGTAATGTAATAAAGATTTTATTTTATTTATTTAGATAAATTACGTGCTATAAAATGATGTTTTCTTCTTGTTTTTATGTATGGCTTCATACATAAAACAAGAAGTTTTGGTTATTTTCGCAGTAAGTATATCAAAGTAGGACACTAATAATAAAAAAATAAAAAATAAATCTTTATTTTCTCTTCAATTACAGTGTTAAGTACATTACAATACAGGTTGCTTTTGTAAGAGAATGGTGTCTGTTTAAGGTTACCCCTGTGTTACAGATCACCATTTATCCTTTTGAATGTTATACAGCACATTTTGTAACGAGAGAGAACACTGATCGGTTAGAAACATAAACAGATTGAATCATCATTTAAATAAAGCATTAGGCTAATTCTGCGATTAAAATCTACGCGGATGACATCTCACAATATTATGTTATAAGGTATTTTGACCAATTATTTGCTTTATACTTAGAATACATTTAATACTTACAACGGAGTACATATATAGAGGAAGGAAAAATAGCGGAGATGCCACAAGGAATATAGGTCAGTTAAGATCAGGTGCCTGCTTGTAAGGTCGAGCAACGTATGGTGATCAGTTACTTTAACTAACGAGTTCCTTGTCAACGCGTTTGTTGTCGCGCTACTTTCTTAGGAGATTTTGCGTTATGACATCTCCGCTAGTCATTTTGTTCTCCATGGGCTAATAATAATCTGTCTGGGCTCTTATTTACTTTTATTATCTTGACCGTGTTTTGTACTATTTACACTGTAGTGCTAACTTGTTCTGTCATTCCAAATTGCATTTATTTGGTGTTTTTGTTCTTATTGAATCAATAGCAGAAGTTAAGTTTTATTTTGTATATGTAGGTATAATATAAACGTGTAAATTCGAGGCATAAACTTAATGTATTCTGTGAGCGATAGTCGTGTTTACATATTGATAATGAAGTTTATTTATATTTTGTTATTTTTCGTTATGTTTGTCGTCAGTTTTGGTAAGAAGGATAAATTGTTAAGACTTCGACAACACAGCGGTGTAGGTATGTATGTATTAATATACCAGATTTTATAGACAACCTTTTGAAAATTAAGTAACTAAATTATAGTGGGAATAAAATTATACCCAAAGAAAATATGGATATCGTCTGAAACATGTCATCATCCTCCTGCCCTTATCCCAATTTTATTTGGGGTCGACGTAGCATGTTTTCTACTTCCTTACTTTTCTATCTGCCGTCATCTCACAAGTAACATTCTTTCTAATCATATCCACTTTCACACAATCCATCCATCGTTTCTTCGGTCGTCGTCTTCCCTATATCCGTCCACGTTCATGCTCATCACCTTCCTCACAACATGACTCTCATTCCTCCGCATCACATGCCCAATATGCCCATACCATGACGTCTGAACCATGTCATCATCATCGACCGAACCTTTTTCCCACCTATGTTGGGGTCGGCTTCCAGTCTAACCGGATGCAGCTGAGTACCACTGCTTTACAAGTAGCGACTGCCCTGCCTGACCTCCTCAACCCAGTTACCTGGCAACCTGATACCCCTTGGTTAGACTGGTGGTCGTCTGAACCATGTGTAGGTACTACATATAAAAGAGGCGGAAATCATTGTAATTGCCCTTTATGTAGATGATATAATGACGTGGATGGATTGCCTAAAATGAATAAAATGTTCAACCACAATACCTTAACGCTTCATCGAGAGAAAGCGATTAGTTCAGTTTCAGAGAGCTAATTGCTACTGATTGTTGTGATTTTACCCGTAAAAATGTATATTTAAAGTAGTTTTGTAATCAAGAGTACAATCACGTGTTCAATTATCGGTTACTAATTACCAGTCACACTATATCGGGTGTGTCGCACCTAATCACATTAAATTAAATACGTTAATATAATGGTTAATATATGTCGATTAGCAAAAAGAAAAAATAAAATTCGTAAAAAAATTCAAACAAAGTAAATAGAATAAAATGTGCGAAAATTACAATAAAATAGAACACCATATAAAAGTCAGTCATCATTACGAACAACTGAAATTCTCCCTTGAAAACTGACAGCTGTCAACTGATTAAAACATTCGATACTCCTAACTTTATCTCTGCTTTACACATGATGTAGTAAATTATGAAAACGAAAATGGCTCCTGTGGCCAAACCACTGAATGAATTAGGTTATTTTTTTACAATCCGCCATAGAATATCACAAAGTATATGCGACAGGATTTAATGTGATCAGGTACGACACACCTTGTATACAAACTTATTTTGATACAATCTTTCACGTGTTCAAGTATCGGTTACTAATTACCAGACACACTATAATACATACATATAAATATTTATTTATATACGTATAGGAGCACCGTGCTGCTCCCTCATCGCTGCCACTGTGGTGAGGCTGTCACCAGCCTCGGACACCACGGCCTGTCGTGCAGCCGTAGTGCGGGCCGTATTGCGCGGCATGTAAACATCAATGACATTATACGTCGAGCTCTTTGTTGCCGTCGGGGTACCAGCTGTATTAGAACCAAACGGCTTGGCACGCGACGACGGTAAGAGACCAGACGGCATGTCGTTATTCCCTTGGAAGATGGGTAGGCCTTTAGTATGGGACGCAACCTGTGTCGATACTCTTGCGCCATCACACCTTCCAAGTTCTGCGTGCTATGCTGCTGCTGCCGCTGCGGCTGCGGAGAACCTCAAGCGGCGGAAATATAGTGGCCTTGTCAGAAACTATATTTTCGAACCGTTTGGGGTTGAAACCCTCGGGTCGTGGGGTCCGAATGCCCACATTCTATTTAAAGATAGATAGATAGATAGATATTCTTTATTAGGTACACCAATGTTACATTTTGATCTTAAACTAGGTATTTAAAGTAGTAAGATCTCTCAAGGCGGCTGGTTGACGCTTCTCGTGACCAGAAGGCTGGCTATTACCTCGGACAAAGAATCAGCATGGCGATCCAACGAGGTAATGCTGCCAGCCTCTTGGGCACGCTCCCAGTTGACAGCGATGGGGACGAATTTTTGACGCTTTTAGTTGTTTGTTTTACTAGGATAGTTTTGATTTTTATTGTAAATATGTATTGTAAATATCTATGTAAATAAAGACTTTGTTTTAAAATTAAAAATAAAACTAGCTTAGGTATTTAATGTAGAATATTTATTTTGATACAATCTTAACACGTGCAATCTGAGGTCACAAAGTTGGGTCTCCCACTGCTAAAATACGGGTTATCGTGATTTCAGGCAAAACTATAATTCAAAGAAACTTCTTTATTTTTATAGAAGACTTTAACCGTCTTACCACAAAACTTTTAAACGTCAGTTTATGCCTTGTCTAAAAAATGTCAAATTATGACGTTGACATATGGTTCATTTTGCAGCCAAAATTTTATTAGACAAGTGTAAAACAGTTGTTAAAGTTTTTGTAGTAAGGCCGTAAATGTTTAATGCGTTTTATGTCTATCTAAAATGCCTTAAAATTAGACGAATATATGTCCATTACCTTCACAAAAAGTCAAATTCAATTTCATCTCCTCCGAGCCTTTTCCCAACTGTGTTGGGGTCGGCTTCCAGTCAAATTCAATAATAACACCAAATCAATTGAATCATTATTTTAAACATAATTTTATTTGTCTTACAGCCAGTTTCTTCATCAAAGGTTAAAGCCAAAGTAAAAGTCAAAGTGATGTCTAAAGTTAAAGTAACGGTCAAATTAAATTTTCTATTAGTTTTGCTGTCACTTTAACCTTGAAAAACGAATTTGACCGTTACTTTTACTTTAGACATTACTTTAACTTTAACTTTTGATGAAGAAACTGGCCGATATATGTATTTGTGTAAACAGTGCTATCAAGATTGTGTACCTTTAGTTAAAAGTGCCTACAAATGGAGTATAATTTGACACCTACTGACAAACTTCTGACAGTATTTTTGTTTAATTTTCAGGCAAACGACAGGGTTACATGAGATTGTGGCATCAGGAACAGCGGAATACCTCCATAAGCGTTATAATGCCATCAGAAACCAGACAAGAGTTGGAAATACGGACTATCTACCTAAGGGTATAAAATACTAATTTAAGATTAAATGTAAAGTAACCAATTTTATTTTATTTATTATCCTTAAATTCCGCACGCGACTTCTCTTGGGTCCCGAGGTAACCGCGAAAAACGGCTAGTCGTAAATAAATTAGTACTTAATATTCCAATGAGGAACGAAAATATAAATATAAGTAAAGGAAAAAGAGCCCTAGGCATTTTTCTTTCTTAATATAGCTGTAGTTACCGGTTCTCAGACAAATTGTATAAAGGTAGAAACACACAAGGTTCTTCCAATTCGTAAATAATAAAGTTAAATGAATTCCTGGTGGCCTAGTGGGTAAAGAACCAATCTCTCAAGTATGAGGGTGCGGGTTTGATTCCATGCCAGACAAGTAATAACAATGCAGTTTTTCTAAGTTTGTATTTTGTATATCTTGGACACTAATGACCGTGTTTCAGAGGGCACGATAAACTGTTGTGCCTGGCTGTCATTTGAACATCTTTGGCATTCGTTACAGATCAGAAACCAGTAAGGGTCATGGCACATTATACCGGCACCGCAACAGCACAGCACAGCTGCAGCACGGCGTCGCCTCGAATTTAGACTATGGCTAGCTGCCAGCGCGCTATCTACGCGTTGTCCGCAAGGTGCAAGCTCGCAGTCCGCGCGCCGGCCGCGAGGTGTAAGCTTGCTGTCACCGCAAACTCAAAGACAGTTATGATTGAACATTGATTGCTTCGCTGCCGACTCGGAGTCGGCGCGTAATGAGCATGCCGTCGGCGCGCTGTACCCATAAGGTCCGCTCGCTTGCAGCACGCGGGCTGCGAGTCGAGTAGCGGCAAGCGCGCTGACTCGCCGTTGGCTTTTTCATATTGACATTATGAAATACATATATTATACCTACTATAGGTACACGATTTAATGCTCTAAATTGAATGACAAGTTAAATGCTGGTGTGGAGCGGTGCTGTTGCGGTGCCGGTATAATGTGCCATAACCCTAAGTCTGACAACCAGTTACAAGTTAGTTGAGGAGATCAGATATATTCTCTCCTTGTAAAACACTGGTACTCAGCTGGAAAGACTGGAAGCTGACCAACATAGTTGAAGTAAAGGCTAGGCAGATGATGTGCCGGCTCAAATGGATTGAAAGTTATTTTGCTATCCGATTCCAGACTTTTAAATCTAAATATATATAAATGAAACCCGCTTTCCGTTGTCACGACATAACATGAAAACGGCTTGACCGATTTGGCTGAAAATTAGAGGGGAGGTAACTTAGAACTGGGTGAAGGTTTTAGGGTTTTGTCACCATCCGGCGGGACGCGGGTGAAACCGCGGGCGAAAGCTAGTAAATTATAAATTACAGGAAACGGTTTTTAAGGATGCGCTTTCGCACGGTGTGTCCCAATCTCAAATGACGCACAAATATCGTTAAGGACAAGAAAGGCTACTCTCATCCATATTTATTCCTAGCATTTATATATTTTTAGCCACACCTGAACAAGTTGTCTTAACACACAGTCGTCTTTACAATGAAGTTTTATATATTTTGTTGATTTTCTTTGTGTTCGGCTGTAGTTATGGGCAAGATATTGCGAATGGAGGTAAGTTTTTACAATCTTGTTTCAATTCTGTTCAACTTCACCAAAAATAGGCTATCTAGCATTCAAATATTTTTTCAATCGGAGCAGTAGATTCACTTACTCACTCACTCACTTACCGAATTAATGAACTTGGACTAGTGTTGCAAAAAACGTTTTTTCTAATGTGAAAAAACCTGATAAAAACTGTTTTTTCTGGGCCTGGTTATTTTCAAGAGCATAATAACCCTAAAATTATTAGGGCATTTACCGTTAAAGATTAATACTTAAGATTACAAGATAGTCTTAGGTTTATTCTTGAATCTACGGTATTTTTCCGATAAAACAGTACCAAAATTTCATAAAAATATTGGCAACATTCATTGATATTAACTCAACGAAAGGGAAATTTTGAAAATTGAACTAAAACTTACGCTAGAAAAACTAAATTTAGAAAAAACAACGATGCAAAGTTTTTTCATGTTTTTTCATGAAGTGAAAAAACAAATCGTTTTTTTCATTTTACATCACTAACTTGGACAACCGGAAATGGGGAAAACCTGGGGAACCATTTTGAATAATATACTTTGTGTAGTTTTTAGGTAATTAAAGGCATAATATTCTATATTTTTCCAGCTGCTGCTGAGCCAAACCGCCCATTAGTTCCTGTTGAATATATTATAAACAATAGCAATGAGGACGCCAATTTAGCAGGTAATGTAAAAAATATTGTATAAAAATCTACATCTGCTCCATTTGAGTAGGCACTTAACTGAAGGTAAACAAAAAAGACTACGAAATAAACTACATCTTAAAACAGTGTCTTGATTGATTAGGGCTGATTTTTCAATCATCAAATAACTTTGATCTGAAGAATATGTCGTTCTGACAGCTTTTGCATAGAAAATTAATCACATCGCTATATTTATTCCTTAGATAAAAATTTACTGATGATTGAAAAATCGGCCCTTAGTTATTGTATAAAGTAATACAAAATGTATAAATAACTAGCTTTTGCCCGCGGCTTCGCTCCCGTCAACTGACTCTCTACTTTACCCTATTTTTTTTCATAAGAACCTTCTCCTGACAATAACAAACACAACAAAAAGAATTAGCCAAATTGGTCCAGGCGTTGTTGAGTTATGCGCTTACCAACACATTTTGCGATTCATTTTATATATGTATAAATAATATGTTTATAAAAGCGTGTTTTTACTGGAAAACTATTAATTTATTTTCTATTACTAGCTTTGTTGTGCACATTATAAATGTGATAAAATTGCGAGTCTGCATTAGAATTTTTCAACTTGCAATCCGATCTCTTTGGTGTAAGTGTAAGTTTGGCAAAGACATTTTGCGGTTTCAATTGTGTAAATTTTACATATTGATACTGATGCTAGTGATACTTCCTTATTCCTCTTCGTGAATCAGTGCAATCTCATAAATAACACCTCATTTCGACCTCTAATAATTCAAATAATTATTTTTCAGGCAAGCCTGTAGTTCTTCCATCTTTAGGGACTTACATTAACATACAAAACTTATATGACATGAATAAAGCAGCTGCCGAAAGGAAAAACCGATCAACAAGTGAAAATCTGAGAACCTTAATTCAGCCAAGTTTTGATCAAAACATCAGAAACTAAAATGATATAAGATAAAAAATAAAATGAACAGCATTAAAATACTTAAACCAATTTTGTAGCAGTTTTATTTAAAGAGCAAAATCAAATAAACTTTATTTACGATGGAAACATGATCTTTATGAAAGTAAAATTCCCAAAATTAGCAAATATAATAAACAGAAAATCTATGTTTGTTCGTACCCTAAGGGTCTGTTCAGACAGACCGGCTCGGAGAGCATCGGAGCGCAATTTCTTTTCACACAAATCGGAATCGGCTCCGATCGACTGAAAGAGCAACGTCTGCAAGACCGAGAAAAGTACGCGATCGGAGCCGGTCAGCTCCTCTTTAATTTCACACCGAGCGCCTTCGAGCATTCTTAATGACAAAAGCAGTGCACATGCAAAAATAATAATAATAAACTTCTTTATTCAGATAACTGAGATCCATACATTAGGTACACAAACAATACAATTAATATATAATAGTAAGCCTTACTTACTTCAAATACTAAGTACTCAATTTTCAACGTGTTAAGAATTTGCGCTGCTCTCCGACCCGGTCTATCTGAACGGACCCTAAGTCATTGTTAATTACATTGAGTTGTAGCCGCATTTTATTTTGAAACTGAGATTGAAAATCAGTAGTCTTATCAATATTGTTTACCTTTAGTTATTTACCTACTCAAATGGAATATAGTCTACTAGAACCTCAAGCGGTTATAAAATATAGTGGCCTTGTCGGCAGCTATATTTTCGAACCGTTTGGGGTCGAAGCCCTCGGCTCGTGGGGTCCGAATGCGCACTCCCTATTTAAAGATCTCTAGGCGGCTGGTTGACGCTTCGTGACCAGAAGGCTGGCTATTACCTCGGACAAAGGATCAGCAAGGCCATCCAACGAGGTAATGCTGCCAGCCTCTTGGGTACTCTCCCAGTTGACAGCGATGGGGATGAGAATTTCTTGACGCTTTTAGATATAGTTTTTTAATTGTTTTACTAGGATAGTTTTTGTTGTGTTGTAAATATCTATGTATATAACTATGTAAATAAACATGTAAGTACTTCGTCTACTTTACAGTAATTTTTGTTAAATTTTCAGGTAAACGGATACCAGGGTTTCATATGCTTGTATTATCAGGACCACTGGAATACTTCCGTCAACGATATGATGCCATCAAGTTAAGAGTTGTAAAACCTGAATGTTTACCTAAGAATATAAAATACTAATCTAAAATTAAATGTAAAGTAACCAATTTTGGTTTTTATTTATTATCCCTAACTAGCCCCAGGGGATCTACTTTAGGCTATACAACTTGGGAATCATATAGCATACTAAACCACTTCACCGTCCATGAAGCAGACACAATAGTTAAACAATCGGTGTGTATCACAATGACTCATGGGACAGGGAAGTTATTAATCCAAACTAATATTATAAATGCGAAAGTAACTCTGTCTGTCTGTCTTTTCTTCACGCCTAAGCTACTGAACCGATTTGTGTGAAATTTGGTACAGACATAGTTTGAAACTTGAGAAAGGACATAGGATAGTATTTATTACAAAAAATATGGACATATAGCGCCATCTATTGGTCAAATCAAAAATCTGCTGGTAGTCACTATTCCACGCGAACGAAGTTGCGGGCAAAAGCTAGTATGCTATATTTTCACTAAATCCGTTCAGCCGTTAGCACGAGAAGAAGTGACAAAAATAAACAATTTTCGCCTTTGTAATATTAGACTGAAATGGGACTCCAAAACTATTGAACTGATTGAAAAATTCTTTCACTATTGGAAAGCTAAACTATCCCCGAGTAACATGGGCTATATTTTATCCCGACACGGGCAGTAGTTCCTACAGGACGCGGTGTAGTCGCGGGAAAAAGTAAGTCTTAATAAATAAACTCGTAATATTCCGATGAGGAACGAAGATATATATAGTTAAAGGAAAAAGAGCCCTAGGCATTTTTTTCTTAATATAGCTGTAGTTACCGGTTCTCAGACAAAATGGTATAAAGGTAGGGACACACAAGGTTCTTGCAATTTATAAATAATGAACTTAAATATTATTCCGAGCTATTTTACTATATTATCGGTATCATCATCAGCCTTTTATCGTCCCATTGCTGGGCTGCGGCCTCCTCACACACGGAGAAGGATTGAGCGGTAATCACCACGCTTGCTCGTCATCATGTGATTCCAGACTTAACAGTCCAGGTTTCCTCGAGATGTTTTCCTTCACCATTTAATCGGTCATTGGTGTCTAAGATACCCCATTGCCAGCCCGTATTGAGCAAGCGTGGTGATTAACGCTCAATCCTTCTCTGTATGAGAGGAGGCCGCAGCCCTGCAGAGGTACGATAAAAGGCTGATAATGATGATGAGAAATCTCAAGAATTCTAGACAAATGGCTGTGAGAGGACATATTATAAACTGTCTTTACGCACGGTGTATCCCAATCTCAACTGACGCGCAAATGTCTTAAAGGGCAAGAAAGGCTACTCGTATCCATATTTATTCCTAGCATTAATATATTTTAGCCACACCTGAACAAGTGGTCTTCACATATAGTCGTGTTAACCATGAAGTTTTATATATTTTGTTGATTTTCTTTGTGTTCGGCTGCACTTATGGGCAAGAGATTGCAGATGGCAGTAAGTTTTTTATTTATATTCTATTAAACTTCTAAATGGGCCAACATCACCACAAAGTGGATCCCTGAGGATGGAAGGCGACCGAGAAGGAGACCAAGGGAACGCTGGAGAGAAGATTTGGACAGCTTCCTCTCGGACTGGCCACAAACAGCGATCGACAGAGAAAAATGGAAGGCTATGGGGAAGGCCTTTGCCCAGCAGTGGGACAGCATAGGCTAATAAAAACTTCTACGCAAAAATGTTTTTTTGCACTGCAAGATATTTTCAAATCGGACCAGAAGTTTCTTTGAATTTAGGCGTTCAACCTTTTCCACAACCGGATATACGTAGCCTAAAATAGCCGACTTTGACTTTATTTTTATCGGACCTCCGGAATAGTCGCACAATCGGAGGCAAGCTCTACAATATAAGTATGAGATACCGAGCTCAGAGAATATGACCCTCGGGTGAAACATGGGTGAAACAGCTAGTTTTGAATAATACAATTTATGTAAAGGTTTTGTGAGTAAAGGCATAATATTCTATGTTTTTCAGCTGCTGCTGTGCCACGCGGCCCAATAATTCCTGTTGAATATATGATAAACAAAATCAATGGGAAGCCGAATGCTAATTTACCAGGTAAGCCAAATATCTCTATACATATATGTATATTGAAAGGTACTTCTAACCTAACCTAACAGATAGACATGTGTTGCTGGGGAGTTTGTTGCGCCACTTCTTCTTCCCAGCAAAACACATAGGAAGTGGTGAAGTGCGGGCGTTTTGGGGGCTGTCTTTGGTCAATTTTGACGTTCAAAAGTGTTCTTCTATAATCTTGTATATTAATATAATCTATTTATTTTCAGGCCAGCAAGTACCCGCTCCATATTTAGCGAGTTACACTCAAATACAAAACCAATATGACATGAATAAAGCATCAACTGAAGCGAAGAAAAACGCTTAAAAGTGAACATTTGAGAATCTTAATTCAGACAAGTTTTGATCAAAACATCAGAAAATACACAAATAAAATGAATAGCATTAAAATACAAAAAATTAAAGCTGTTTTATTTAAAGAGCAAAATGAAACATATTTTATTAACGACAGAAACTTGATCTTTATAAAAGTGAAATTACAAAAATAAGCAAATAATCTAGATCATCCTCCTTTGCCCTGAGCCCTTTTCCCAACTATGTTGGGGTCGGCTTCCAGTCTAACCAGATGTAGCTGAGTACCAGTGCTTTACAAGGAGCGACTGCCCATCTGACCTCCTCAACCCAGTTACGCAGGCAACCCAATACCCCTTACCTAGGTACATCAATATATTAAAGAGGAAATTTTTGTTTGTTCGTACCCTAAAAGAATTTCAGAAATCGGTTCAAATATTTTGGAGCCTTTTAAGAGGATACATTATTAAACTATACGTTATTAAACTTTAAAGACAACTTTTGCTTAAAATTAGGTTTTCTATCGATATCCGAGGCTATTTTGCAAAAATATTCACCCCAAAGAGCAGGGCAACCACCCAGGGTGGCGGAGTTCAAATCATATTCACTTTTGAAGTTAAGGGTAAGATGAACCTAATTCCAAAATTTCGTGCAAATCGGTTCACAGTAAAAAATTCGGAGGTTAGACCGTATTTTTCGCTTCAATGACTGCACAAAGTTAGGAGTATCGAATGTTTTGACTCTTATATGGGGTTCTAATTCTCACACATTTTTATTCTATTTACTTTGTTTGAAAAATCTTTTTTTTTTTTCGTAACTATTTTATTTTTTCTTTATGCCAATCTACATAATATTAACCAGTATATTAGCGTATTTAATTTAATGTGATTAGGTTTTACACGCTCTGTATAAATACCATGACATTAATTTGTGATTTAATGAGCTACCGTTTTTGGTAGGGTTCCGTACCCAGAGGCTAAAACGGGACCCTATTGTTTTCGCTCCTCTGTCCGTCCGTCCGTCTGTCCGTCTGTCACCAGGCTGTATCTCATGAACAAGGTCAGGTGGACAACCGCTCTGGTACTCAAACACTCTGGTACACAGTTAGAAAAGGTATCCAGTATCACTCTCACAATCAAGAGTAGGTACTAAGAAGAAAACGACGCACGGGCTTTGCACCGCCTATTTGAAACAAATGTTCTATGACAAATGATTAAACAGTTTAATTGGCTCCTGCTCATTTTGAATGACGGATGCGAAATCCTATTAATCGCTATTTAAGAAAAAATATAAAAATTATACATAGTGTATAAAACAGAATAAAATCAGAAGTCAAGTCACCTAGATTTTTTAAAAGAAAGCAAAACAGTAAGTTTTATCATAATAATATCTTCGGTAAAATTGTAGATTATAAATTTATCTATGAACTAATATATTTTTGTCTTACTTTTTTCCTACGAGCCACTGTTTCGGAGATATAACGATTCAAAAATTTCATTCACTGGACTGGACTATAGGTATAATAAAGAACAAGAATCATCATCATCTCCCGCCGAGCCTTTTCCCAACTATGTTGTGGTCGGTTTCCAGTCAAACCGGATCCAGCTGAGTACCAGTGCTCTCCAAGGAGCGACTGCCTATCTAACCTCTTTCACCCATATACCCAGGTTAGAATAATAATGTGTCATCTTCATTATATTAGTATAGAAGCCTGATCTCTCCGGTCGCGTCGGATTGCCGTCCCATCGTGCTATGAGAGTGAAGGAATAGTGAGTGCACCTGTGTCTGCGCAAATGCTCGTGCACTATAATATGTCCTGCGCAGCTGGCTGATCTCCTTAAATGAGAACAGCCGCCGTGGCCGAAATCGGCCGTGGACGCCATTAGTATAAAAATCTAAGTTGTACTTCTGTTTTCTACTTTCTTAAGTTCATAACAATAGAAGTTGTAAGTAAATAAAATGCTTGCTGCGACTGCGTTTTAACCAAATCGTTTTGAACTTCACACAATACTTAAAACCTTACTTAAAAATGAAGCTCTTATATTTATTGTTTTTGTGTTTTCTACTGATTGTCGGCATTGCCGCTGATATTGAGAATGATGGTAAGTGAATATTTTTAATATAATTGTGTGGATTAGCCACAAGCCAACTTAGAGATATTTTTTGAGACATATGATTCTAAGTTCCATCAAATTATATTTACGTTCACAAATAAGTTATTGATTTCCAAGATTCTTATGCCCATTTTCACCAACAAATACCTAACTTTAGGGATCTCCTTATAGCATTTAGGTAACACTTAATACGAATTTCGTGTTCACCAAAGTTTAAGTGTCTCTTATAACCTTTAAGTATTGGGGAGCTTTAATATATACAATATCCCATAGTGAAAAGCCGGCAATTTTCTCCAATAGATTACAGAAACCCTTTATAATTTCAGGAACGGAACAGCCGCCTTTCATGATTCTCGATAGACTTCTACCGGCGAGTAAAATGATAAAGATTTACAATGATAACAAAAAGGGACAACACAGCCAATCGAGCCTTGATTAATGGGTTTAAGAAGAAAAGTAATAACAGTATTTTTTTTTTTTCTTTACAACAGCAAAAAAGATAACCTGCCTGCAAAGGATTTTAATGCTAATTAAGTTATTATGAATCTTATTTCAATGAGTTTAGAATCTATGATACTTTATTTGTATCCAAGATGCCACTGCATGCCTCGAGACGTATGGGACACTTAGGGTCGAGGAATTATGATTGCTAGCTAGTTGAAATAAGGTTGAAACTTGTACAGCATTTCGGTGGTCATGAATGCCAGAGTAGCTGGGCTTTCAGCTGGATGCCACGACCTGCCGTGCCATGCCGTGTCACGCCGTCAGTGGGCGCCGGCCCTAAGGACTCGCACTACTTTTCATCATCCTCCGAGCCTTTTCCTTATGTTGGGGCCGGCTTCCAGTCTAACCGCATTCAGCTGAGTACCAGTGGTTTACAAGGAGCGACTGCCCATCTGACCTCCTCAACCCAGTTTCCCGGCAACCCAATACCCCTTGGCTAGACTGGTGTCAGACTTACTGGCTTCTGACTACCCGTAGCGACTGCCAAGGATGTTCAATAACAGCCGGTCGTGTCGGATTGCCTTCCCATTGCGCTATGAGAGTGAAGGAATAGTGAGTGCACCTGTGTCTGCGCAAATGCTTGTGCACTATAATATGTCCTGCGCAGTTGGCTGATCTCCTTACATGTGAACAGCCGCCGCGCCGTGGCCGATAATCGATAAGTAGATATTGCTAATTAATTTTGTAATTTCAGGTACAAATAAAGCGCCACCATTCATAGTTCACACAAATACTCAGCCGCGGAGTCAAATGGAACATCTTTACAAACAAGCCAGTGGAACCTTGATCAATCAGTTTACGAGAAAATTAATAATGAAAGCAAGTTTATAAGAAAAAAGGAAAGAAGAAAAACGAGTAAAAATGATTTTACAGCATAGGTATATTATCATCGGCAAGGATATTGAGCCCTGAACCTTCACCTGCGCAGAAGTGATTTATTGGTTCATTGCCATAAGTGTACGGTGCGCAAAGCGATCCCCACTCTTCCGCCGAGAGCTCATTATCCGTGAAACTGCAGTTGACGACTGGTCAAATTCAATACATTTATTGGACTGACAAAAATATCAATATTTATGCAATTTGTGTGAAATATAAATTGTGACGTCGCATTTGTAACTTCAAGCCTAATGTATATTTTATTTATTGCATCCTCCTGCCCTTATCCCAAGATATGCATGAAAGGGACATTATTTTAAGATACCTTACTAAATGTTATATCATAAAAATATATAATTTATAATATTATTCAGTCCGTCAAGTCCTAGTCAACTACCCAACTGAAAACAAATTGTATTTTAATTCGTGTTTGTTTAATTCGAGGATTTCTAACGAATAAAACCACCATCTATTACAAGGACTAAATAATTTTAAAAGAAGGTCGAGGGAACTCGACAACTGAATATGTAAAGTACCTCGTATTTGGTCTTACATTATTCGTATTGATGAGAACTTTCCATTAAGGCGGATAGTGACAACTATGCTAGCGCCTGAACATTTTTCGTATGAAGGTGTAAAAAAATTAAATTAAAGAGTATGCCATATTTTTTAAACATTTTTATCTTTTTTTAAATACATCACTTTGTTAGAGTACGTGGGGCAATTTTGTATGAATTGTGATCCAATTGTTCAACGGAATCGCGCTAGAACTGAATTTGTAAACAGCAAAGTCCTTACCAAAGGAAAAGGGAGTATACCTGAATGTCATTGACCCTTGCATATATTCTACGAAAATTATTATAGCGTGCGTGCCATGTTGCGAGACTTTTGAAAAATATAACTATTGTGGGTTTGAATATATCCTTTGTTCAAACTAACACTAGTAGAGTAACTGGGCTGAGGTGACCAGGTGGGCAGTCGCTTTGGTACTCAGCTGCATCCTGTTAGACTGGAAGCCAACCCCAACACAGGGGCCCGATTCTCTTAATTTTACTTAAGCGACATACGATTCACGTTCGACTCGGTTCGACTGAGATCCAATCCCGACTCGATTACGATTGAAGCGTATGTGGGATTCCGCTATTTTTTCTTTGAAATTAACGTTTTATCCTTTTCTGTCATTCAATAATGAATCATTTTGTCTGCAAATGATTTACGATTGCAAAATCATTGTACAGCAAACTACCGTATACTTAGACCAAAATCACCAAAATAGCAGACCAATCGCACACCAATCAAATGTCAATCGAATACGATTGGTCTTTTATTAGTAGCAGAATGCCCGATATGGTTAAAACTGCTATTGCGATCATATTGCGATTCGATTTCTATTCGATTTTGACATTATTAACTTAGGAGAATCGGGCCCCTGTTGGGAAAAGGTATCCAGGTATCACTCACAATTAAGAGTAGGTACTTACTAAGAATTAAATGATACATCATTTGTCTAGCCTAGACCGAAGGTATCTGATTAACAGATCGCCGCATACATAAAGCGACTGCCTATAGGACCTCCTTAACCAAGATATTTAGCGGGCAATCCTACCCCATGTTACATACATGTCCTTAAAAACTCTATATGATGTCAGCAGAAATACATACACAATACACATCCCAAAACTTAACCGATCCTGACGCGGTCGGTAAAATAACCGGCGAAGTGCGAGTCGGACTCGCGCACGAAGGGTTCCGTACCATTATTTAGAAAATGAGCAAAAAATCACGTTTGTTGTATGGGAGCCCCCAAAATATGTATTTTATTCTAGTTTTCAGTATTTGTTTGTTGTTGTTATAGCGGCAACAGAAATACATCATCTGTGAAAATTTCAACTCTCTAACTATCACGGTTCATGAGATACAGCCTGGTGACAGACGGACGGACAGAGGAGCGAAAACAATAGGGTCCCGTTTTACCCTTTGGGTACGGATACCTAAAAGGGACTTTTTCCACCGCGAATCTGAATCAAAACAATTTTGATAGCGATGAGACAAATTATATTCAAACAAAGGACTAAACAGTTGAATTGGCTCGCGCCCCTTTGAATGAGTGATGACAAATCCCGTATTAAGGAAAACTTATAGGAATTATCCATAGTGTATAAAACAGAATAATATCAGAAGTTATGCTGCTTATTTTATATGATTGTCATTCAAGGCGAGTATGTATTGAGGATAAATAACTTGAGAAAACTTAGGTTTCACTATGGATGAAATCTCAGGAAGTACTAGTCCAATTTTGAAAAATTCAGAAGAGAACTACTTTAGGTTCCTGGTTCTAAGAATAGCCAGTTTTCAGCCAGATCAGTTTAATAATAATCTATACAAATTAAATGTTTTTATATTTAATATTATAATAGGGTATTTTAGTCTAGATGAAATCGGGAAATGTTAGTTTCACTTCGTAAGGTACATAAATATAATTTTTATTGTAGTTTAAAGTTTTAGGTTTTTATCTGTCTTTGAACACTACGAAATGTCGCCGCCATGCTAATGACATCATTACGGTAGTAAACAACTTTTAACCAAGTGTTTCTCATATTTATATCCACTGGTACTTGAATCCATAATTTGTCTGGTGTTTTACACTAGTGTTCTCACATTCAGAAACAACACACCAACGATGCGGAGCATAATTACTCATTATTAAAATTTTCAATACATTAACACTAACGTAATGACGTCATGACCAAAACAATCATGGCGTCCGTTGTGTGCCGCGTTTTCGCGAAATACGCGCGAAATTTGAAATTATGATAAAACAATTAATTTATATTCGTACATAACGTGAGAAAAAAAATTATTTTTAATTTTTTAGAGATATATTAAGACTAAAGAATTTATTTAAGATATATTTCAAAAATGCATGTAATACCCTATTGTAATTTAAATGTAGTTTATATCTGCATCATCAGTAAAAAAATATTTTAATTTTTTATCCGCCCTAAAATCAGCAAAATATGGATACTATAACTCAGTGTTTCCCAAAGTATGATAACGCCCCCTGTGGGCGCTGCAGGTCTCAAGGGGCGGTAAGAGACCCAGAAAGAAAATGGGGCGTTGTGTAGCGGCCTGGGGGTCATTTGTAATTTTCTTTACTCTCAACAACAACTTGGGAACATCAACTAATATGAATTAAAAGATTGCTCAAAGTTGGAGCACGGAAGAAACAAACATACAGCTGACTGACGATCCAGTCACGGTTTCTTTTAATTTGTATTTAATTCCGCGTTAAATTCGAGAAATTCTCGAACAAACACTACTTTTATGTCCTACTCAAAACTTTTCGCTCGCGGCTTCATCACTTCACAGTTGCCTTTTATTTTATATGTTTAGGACTTTAGTGATACAAAACTCGAAAATTTTCGGGTTTGCTTCACTTTACAGTTTTTTATTTTAAAATTTTTTAGTCTACCCTAGCAAAAGGTAGCGTCGTTTTTAAGTCCTTTTATTAATAAGAAAGTAACTTCTATTTTCCATATGAACTTTCTTATTTACGGTACTACTTTAAGTTTAAGTTTAAGTGTTTCTAAGTATATCTTAGATACCATTGACTGTGTTTCGGATGGCACGTTAAACTGTAGGTCCTGGCTGTCATTGAACATCCTTGGCAGTCGTTACGGGTAGTCAGAAGCCAGTAAGTCTGACACCAGTCTAACCAAGGGGTATCGGGTTGCCCGGGTAACTGGGTTGAGGAGGTCAGATAGGCAGTCGCTTCTTGTAAAGCACTGGTACTCAGCTGAATCCGGTTAGACTGGAAGCCGACCCCAACATGATTGGGAAAAGGCTCGGAGGAGGATGATGACTTTAAGTCCCAAAATTTTAATACATAGGTGCCAACACCAACAAAGAGTTATGTACGTTTGGGCCACATTTTAATTAATTTTTCTTTGAGTTCTAAAATATAACATTCTGACGCTCGCTTCGCTCGCGCAATCAGAAGGTATGTTCCCATGTTTTGCATTCACCAACCAGCAATAACTTATGTACGATTGGGCTACATTTAACGTAATTTTGCATTGACTTGTTAACTATAAAATCGCTCGCTTCGCTCGCGCAATCGGTAACTACATATGTCTCTGTTTTTGTATGGGTTTGAATTGCAGTTGGAGGGCGCCATAGAAATCTTGCCCAAGGCGCTGGTAGAGTTAAAATCGGCACTGAATACATCATCTGTGAAAATTTCAACTCTCTCAACTATCACGGTTCATGAGATACCGCCTGGTGACAGACGGACGGACGGACGGACAGAGGAGCGAAAACAATAGGGTCCTGTTTTACCCTTTGGGTACGGAACCCTAAAAATGGGGGCGCTAAAAATATTTATTCTCAAAGTGGGCATTAGACAAAATAAGTTTGGGAACCACTGCTATAACTATTCTCACGCGCGTTGCCGCCGTAACTACCATGAGGACTGTGACCGTACAATCGGTTACAAAATAAACATCTTTAGCTATCGATAACTATTCTTTTTGTAGGTACTAAAACACAACAAAATAAAAATATACGTATCTATAAAACTTATTTAACTATAAGTTGTCAAAATTTGCGCACTGAATAAAATTAATTCCTGTATAAGTTGTACTTCTTTTTTTTAACGACCTTAAAATCATCAATGACCCTCCCGCTGTGGGTTAGCAGCGGTGAGGGAGTGTCAGACTCTTACTGACTAAAACCGTCGTGTTCCGTCGTAGGCCTTTTATGAACCAGGGCCGCGGTATCTCTTTCGAACAACCCGCAGCCCCGGCAGGATAAGTTGTACTTCTGTGTTCTACTTTATTGAGCGCATATCATTAGGTATACTCAGTATTAAATGGTTGTTCTGACTTCGTCTTTAACCACAAAGTTGTTGCACTCCATACGATATTAACTTACTTAGTAAAAATGAAGCTTTTATATATATTGTTCTTGTGTTTTCTACTGGTCGCTGCTGATAAGAGGAACAAAGGTTAGTGCATATTTCTTTAATTATGTAGTGGATATAACTTTGAGACACATGATTCTAAGTTTCATCAAAATATCCTTCACAAATAAGTTATTGATGTCCAAAATTCTTAGTTTCTTTAATTTTAATTTTAGATTCTATCCCCGCACTCAGAGACATTTAATGATTACTCAAGTCACTCCTTAGTGACAGACTCTCATAGGCATTCTGCACTAAGGAACGGCTTAAGTAACCATTAACAGCCAGTTTCTTCATCAAAGTAAAGTTAGTAAAGTCAGTAATGTCTAAAGTAAAAGTAACGGTCAAATTAATTTTTCTATTAGTTTTGCTGTCACTTTAGCCTTGAAAAACGAATTTGACGTTACTTTTACTTTAGACATTACTTTGACTTTTACTTTTGATGAAGAAACTGGGCGTGTCTGAGTGTGTCCATAAGTTACATTAGTAATTATTTTGATGATCCAACCTATCACAAGGTCTAGCAACATTCCGTGCGGTCGGTCCGCGGATGGTTCACCATCTTGTGTCCAAACGTAATATAGGATTATATCAATAAATAAAACAGTATTTTTGCAGTTGAAATCATCCTACTATCCTACTAATATTATATGTACATGTGAAAGTTTGTGAGAATGTATGGATGTATGTTTGTTATTCTTTCACGCAAAACTGATGGGCCGATTTGGTTGAGATTTGGTCTGTAGCTAGGTGGTACTCTAAATTAAAACATACATAAGTACATATTTATCAACACACCACGCGGGCGAAGCCGCGGCCGGAAGCTAGAAGTTCAAAAAATTTTTTTTCAATAGATTTCAGGAACCTTTTATAATTTCAGGTACAAAAGGCCGCCATTCATAGTTCACAACAATATTCTACCGCCGAGGCAATTGGAACATATTTACGAACAAGCCAGAGGAAAACCAAAGCCCTGATTAGCCCGTTTAAGAAGAAAAATAATAACAGTAAGAATTTCTTCTTTCTTCTTCACAACAGCAAAAAGAAAACCTGCCTGTAAAATCATTTTGCGTCTTAAGGACTCGCACTACATTTGTTTATATATAAACTAGCTTCCTCCCGCGGCTTCGCCCGCGTAGAGTTCGGTTAGATCACGTTTCCAAGAGAACTCTTCAAAAGTACGGGATAAAACTATCCTATGTTCTTTCTCAAGGTCAACTCTATCTCTGTACCAAAGGACAATGCTCAAAACCCAAGCCCGGCGCAAACGAAAAGTAACTCAAATTATAAGTAATAATAAGTAATTAAATACTGCATAGGAGGCATCATCGAAATCAATGGCTAAATGTATGAAATTGCTATTTGATTTTTAAAGGAGTAACATGAGCAGCTGGGGCTTATAGTTTAATTAAAGTGCTATCTGAAACAACAAACAAGTAATATGGCAAGTAATAAGCTTCTCCAAAAAGATAAATCAATACCGAAGTACAGGCTGCAGCGCCCACGTCATCGCGTCATGAGCGTTTTACATTACTTAGGGTGGGCTGGACATGAGGAACAGTTCGCGCATCCCGCAACATTTTGGATCTCGTCGTGTTAGAAATAAAGAATCGATGACTTTTAAGCGTTATTATTAAAATGAAAAGTACATTCATATCCTGTTTTAGTTCTATCATCCTATTATCTTGTAAAAGTAGGTAGAATAGTGGAGAAGTTGCTATAAACATGTCATTATGTACACTCTTAAACCACAACTGTATCTGTTTGCTGTTCCTTTTACTAATACATTATGTTACCACTAAAATCTTGAGTAGCAATGTACCGCAGATGTTAAAATTCGAATAGCAATTTCACACATATAGCCACTGATTTCGATAATGCCCCTATGTAATATTTAATTACTTATTTTACCTATATTTTGAGTTACATTTCATTTGCGCCGGGCCTGGGTTTTTCTCATACTTCATGAGCATTGTCCTTTATTAAAATCGGTTCAGTGGTTTAGACGTGAAAGCGTAACAGACAGACAGACATACAGAGTTACTTTCGCATTTATAATACTACTAGTAGGGATGTATAATACTACTAGATATTGCTAATTAATTTTGTAATTTCAGGTACAAATAAAGCGCCACCTTTCATATATCCACAAATACTCTCAGCGGTTTGACAACTGAAAACGGTCCGGATATCAAAATGGTGAAACTGGAAATAATTGGAGATTTTAAAACCGCAATGTTGATAATATGTAATTGACGAAATAGCAGTTGACGACTGGTCAAATTTAATACATTTATTGTATTGACAAAAAATATCATTTTTATGCAATTTGTGTGAAATATAAACTGTGACGTCACATTTATCACTTCAAGCTTGATGTTTATTTATTTTGCTTTAAATGCTTTTTTCCATCGAAACAATAAATGAAATCATCCTCCTGCCCTTATTCCAAAACAGTAAATGAAAGTGGCATTATTTTAATCATCCTCCGAGCCTTTTCCCAATCATGTTGGGGTCGGCTTCCAGTCTAACCGGATTCAGCTGAGTACCAGTGCTTTACAAGAAGCGACTGCCTATCTGACTTCCTCAACCCAGTTACGAGGGCAACCCGATACCCCTTGGTTAGACTGGTGTCAGACTTACTGGCTTCTGACTACCCGTAACGACTGCCAAGGATGTTCAATGACAGCCGGGACCTACAGTTTAACGTGCCATCCGAAACACAGTCAATGGTGTCTAAGATATGCTTAGAAAGTACATAGAAACTTAGAAAAGTTGCATTGGTACTTGCCTGACCTGGGATCGAACCCGCGCCCTCATACTTGAGAGGTTGGTCCTTTACCCACTGGGCCACCACGACTTTTTTTTAAAGTGACATTATTTTAATATGCCTTACCAAATGTTATATCATAAGAAATTATACAATAGAGTCCAGTTTTACCCTTTGGGTACGGAACCCTAATTAACCCTGCTATACCAAGGGCATCTTGTTAAACCTGTATCAAATAAAACTCGTATTCCCGTTTTATATATTTTTAGACCCCAACCAATATAGTAGGTATTAAATACTTGCTCTGGCTGGACCTTAGCTCACAACGTTGTTGAATTTCTTACAATATCTACGTAGCAACTAAAATAAATCGCATTTTGAGTTGCGTAGTTGGGTAAAATGAAGCATTTCTTCATATTATTTTGGTGTTTTATATTAGTGAGTGCTGATACTAGGATAAATGGTAAGTAACTGTATTTCTTATAGAATTAGGCTCAAATTCAACGACAATATAAACGTCAGTTTTCTTAAAATAACTTTTGCATGAATAAGTATGAATCTAAAAATACAATAAAAGTCATGAGCAACGGCACGGAGCATTTTGGCCCTAAACCAAAATCACATACATAAAATACATACAATTATATTACATATAAATCTTATTAATGTATTATGTTACATAAAATTATGTAAGTTTAAAAATTCTAGATTCATCTCTTTGTCTTTGTCAAAACTCAATACATTGGTTTTGCTTCCAGAAATCCCAATAACATTGAATACTACTATTCCACTTGAAGAGACAACGCCACAAAATTATGGTAAGACTTACGTTAGAAGTCTAGTTACGTTAGTTCCTATTTAGGTACCATTCTTTATTCATTTATTCTATAATCCCTGTTTGTTTAGTTTATCGGCTATGACCACTAAACAAATTATGTTGTTACTACTAACAACTATGTTGGGGTCAGCTGAGTACCAGTGCTTTACAAGAAGTGACTGCCATCTGACCTCCTCAACCCAGTTACCCGAGCAACCCGATACCCCTTGGTTAGACTGGTGTCAGACTTGCTAGCTTCTGACTACCCGTAACGACTGCCAAGGATGTTCAATGATAGCCGGGACCTAAATTTTAACGTGTATCATTATAATATGTAACCTTTTTCTAACCATAATTGGTTGTGCTTTCAGAAATCCTTATACAATTGAATGTTACTACACCACAAGAAGATACAACACCACAAAACGATGGTAAGACTTACGTAGTAACTGCATCCACCGAGCCTTTTTCCCAACTAGGTTGGTGTCGGCTTCCAGTCTAACCGGATTCAGCTGAGTACCGGTGCTTTACAAGGAGCGACTGCCATATCTGACCTCCTCAATCCAGTTACCCGGCAAGCCAATACTCCTAACTATTTAGTAGTATTTAGTTACAATTTATTATATTCATTATATATATTATATTCATTTATTTTATAATCCCAATCTGTCTGTCTATTTGGTTTCATCATCAAAACTGGGTACAGAACAGATTTCAATATATGGTACAGGGATAGTTAAGAGCTTGAAATGGACATAGGCGTACGTTTTATCGCCGCAGGAAACAATACTACCATATAAGTCGTTTAACTGGCTAAAATATGTAACATAATTTTGCTATATACATACATATTATGTGTAACCTTTTTCTAAACCTTTTTCTAATTGGTCTTACTACAAAAACTTAACCATGTGTCAAATACTTGTCTAAAAAAATTTGGTTCCAAAATGGACCTTATTTCAACGTCATAATTTGAATTTTTTAGACAAGTGTAAACAGATGTTGAAGTTTTAGTAGTAAGGCCAAATGTGTTTTTCTTTCAGAAATCCTTACAGAACTGAATGCCACTACACCACTCGAAGAAACGACACCACAAAACTATGGTAAGACTTACGTATATTTAGTTTCCAAAATTCATTTATTTCTTAATACCTGTCTGTTTGGCTTGCGAGTTGGAACTACTGAACAGGGGCCCGATTCTGCTAAGTTAATAATGTCAACATTGAATATAAATTGAATCGCAATAGCAGTTTTAGCGAGCATTCTGCTACTAATATAAGACCAATCGTATACCAATGACATTCCATTGGTTTGCGATTGGTCTATAGTATACAGTAGTTTGCATTATTGAATCACAGAAACCGTTTACCTATTATATTCCAATGGATTATAGTTGTTTCATAATATTAATATGTAACCTTTTCCTAACATAATTTGTTTTGCTTTCAGAAATGCTTACACAATTGAATGCTACACCACCACCACCTGAAACTTGGATACCACAAAACTATGGTAAGAGCGAAATTCACTCATCTCATCTCCGAGCCTTTTCCCAACTATGTTGGGGTTGGCTTCCAGTCTAACCGGATGCAGCTGAGTACCAGTGCTTTACAAGGAGCGACTGCCTATCTGACCTCCTCAACATCGTTGGGAAAAGGCTCGGAAGATGATAAATTTTTATATTGTTTTGGTTCTGTAACGTGATACATTAGTAGACGGCTTTTGGGCATTCTCTTTATCGTAACTTAATTACGTAAGCTACTTGCATGAGCTTAACTTTTAAATATAAAATCGGTCTGACTAAAATTGGATTTGCTTTCAGATATCCCTGTGCAGAATTACAGTATTCCGGATAGAGAGCCAATAATCTATGGTAAGAATTGATGTTTTGTTACAGCCTTTTGTTGTCCCACTGCTGGGCTGCGGCCTCCTCTCACACGGAGAAGGATTGAGCATTAATCACCACGCTTGCTCAATGCGGGTTGGTGATTTCAGACTATATAGTCCAGGTTTCCTCAAGATGTTTTCCTTCTATGTTCTTGTTTCTGTGTTGTAAGAATTGATGTTATATTTTAAATTAAGTGGTCACTAGGCATAAAAATTACGAACTTTTACTGACTTCCCAAAAGGGGAGGCACTCAATTGGGATATTTAAAAAATATATATTTGTTCGCGCATAACTCCGTCGTTTGGCATCCAATTTGAACATTGCTTTTTCGTCAGAAAGGGTATAAGTTAGTAAATAGTCCAATTGTCCAAGTAACGATTACATGTTTATGATGTGATTGCCTATAATTGGGAGCGCAAACTTGACCTAGGTATATAAAATGGCATAACTTATTATAATTATGGCATAATTATGTGATTATCTTAATATGTAATAAATAAATAAATGATAATAATTGGTTCGCTTTTCAGGATATCCGATGCAGCAGAATGACACTTTTCCGAATAGACACCAGGTCCAAGAACAAATTAATGTTGGTAAGACTCATGTTCTATAGACTTTTGTGAGAATATAGAAGAATATTTTAAAGAAAATGTTTTAGTATAACGTAAAATCTATTGGTATTGTAATTAGTGCTTTACAGCAATATTGCAATGCTCCTTGATTGATCATCATCCCATAAGATGTATCACCTCCCGAGCCTTTTCCCAACTATGTTGGAGTCGGCTTCCATTCTAACCGGATTCAGCTGAGTACCAGTGCTTTACAAGAAGCGACTGCCTATATGACCTCCTCAACCCAGTTTCCCGGGCGACCTGACACCCCTTGGTTAGACTGGCGTCAGACTTGCAGGTTTCTGACTACCCGTAACGACTGTCAAGGATGTTCAATGACAGCCGGGACCTACAGTTTAACGTGCCATCCGAAACACAACCCATAATATGTACTTCTACAATATTTACACATTTGTTAACCACTAGCCGACTTTAAGCGGTTTCACCCGAGTCCCGTGGGAACTGCCCGTACCGGCTTCATGCTCACGTCAAACTTTGTGTAGGACAGACAATCGGACCGATATTTTGTAGGACATTCTTCTTTCTCCTGCCCTGTTCCCAATTCTATTTAAGGTCGGCGCAATATGTCATCCTCTTCCATTTTCCCCTGTCACTCGTCATACTGACACTCACTCCCTTCCTATTCATGTCATCTTTCAGGCAATCCATCTATCTTTTCTTAGGTCTTCCTCTTCCTCTCCATCCAGATTCTACATTCATACTTAGCACACACTTTTTGTAGGACGTGTGTGTTCTATTTTCTCCTACAAAAATCGGTCACCGATATCGGAGACGTGGGTGTTCAGTCTATATTGGAGTATATAATATATCTTTAATATTTTTCAGGTAGTGCAGCACCTGCCTCAGGCATTATATCCTTTCCAAAGTTGCAAGATATTTTAATAAAAATGGTTGACTGGTTAGAAGTTCTGTCTGATAGAATAGTTTTTAAGCAGTGCACAAAAAGGTTCAGGTTCAGGAAAATTGGGAACGGCTGTTAATTGAAGATTTTAGTTAAGCGACTGCGCAATTAACTGTGAATAAATTCGCATTTATACAAATTCATGCTTGTTTGTTCTTTTTCTTTGCGTCAAACTGCAGTTCAAAAATACAAATGTAACGTCAATAGCTAGGTCCAAGGTTTTAAAGAGTAGTTCTTATACGAGTTGCCGCGACCCCGGTGCATAAAGGGACTAAAATGTTACGAAAATTACTATTGAAAAAACCTACTACATTATATGCGAAAAGACTTTGTTATATAGTCTAGTTTGTAGTGTATTTAGTAGGTACTCAGAAAACGTGAATTTCAGTTATTTTATCATACAGCAATTTTATAAAATTGTTATTTTTAGCATACAGTAATTTTATCAAAATTGCTTTGTATATTTATAAATCTACTTTTACATTTAATAGTTTAATTTTGCAAACCTTATGGTAGGATATGGTCAACGCTCCTCTTGTTAAATAATACAAGATCCACATGTACCCATATTCAAAAAATAAATAAGTTTAGAGTTTTGAAGGAAAATGGTGGGTTTAAGTCAGTAAGAGTCTGACACTCCCTCGCTGCACCCACAGCGGGAGGGTAGTTACATGGTTTCTCATAAAAAGATGGGTGTAAGTTTTCGCAAAATTAGTAAATAAGTGTACAATTTACATATAAAATATTATTATATAACTTCTTATTATATACCTACCAGTTCATTAAAGAAAGGAATTTAAATAAGATTTCTCGTATAAGAGAGGACACGATAAAAAACATTTTGCAAAGAAATAAGACCGACTTCAATAATTTATAAATATCGACCTAAAACCTTCTCCAAGTCGACAACTATACTGAAAACCGCATCAAAATCGGTTAACCCAAAAGTGGGATGGTTGCACATAAACATACACAACACACATACAGTTCAAACTGAGAATCTTCTTCTTTTGAAGTCGGTTAAAAATATTCCTTTCATCTAAATATATAAAAATGAAACCCGCTTTCCGTTGTCACGACATAACATGAAAACGGCTTGACCGATTTGACTGTAAATTAGAGGGAAGTAACTTAGACCCGGGAGAAGGTTTTAGGATAGTTTTGTAACCATCCGGCTACGGGAAGCGGGTAAAACCGCGGGCGAAAGCTAGTTAATTATAAAACTATCCACTTACTTGTCACTATTGGGAGCTGCCAGCAGTTCAGTAGCCCTGGTGATGAACACCTGCACCAGGGATCCAAGGTTGCCGGTCTGAGGGTTGTTCTGCAGGAACTTCTGAAGTAAAGCCTCCGTGCTGCCATCGAACATTAACTGTTCATCGCTGGAATTGAGGAAAGAAGGTTTTATTTAATAGACAAGAATTTAAAAAATACAGCCAAGTGTGAGTCGGAATCATGCACGAAGGGTTCCGTACTATTATTTATAAAACAGACAAAAAACACGTTTGTTGTATGGGAGCCACCCAAAATAAAATAAAATTATTATTAACAAATTTTGTTGTCACAGCGGCAACAAAAATACATCATCTGTGAAAATTTCAACTCTCTAACTATAACGGTTCATGAGACGGACGGAAAATAGGGTCCCGTTTTGCCCTTTGGGTACGGAACCCTAAAAACTCGCTTTAAGCACGCACTAAAAATCATATGACGCGATGCACTGCGGGCCAATCACCGCTTTAGCCCGCCCCCGCGCCTCACTTCATACCACAAAAGGGAGCCAATAAAGCACTTCTGCGCAGATGTAGGTCAGAGCTCAAGATTCGTGCCGATAACTATAACAGTATACATAATGAAATCAATGAAAACATCAGACTTTTAGAGAAAGATACCTAGTGTTAAAAAATACATGAACTGAGTACCCCTTTTGGGATGTTGGTTTAAAATGTAGGTAATTTGGAAGCCCATAACATTTTGTCAATTATTTTGAAGTTCTATATCAACAGTTATTTTAACAGCACTTAAATAAAACAATGTTACTGATTCTTATCATTTAGTGATTGCAGTTAAATTTTAATTTTTTCGTTGTTCTAATGATTGATGTGAAATCTGATAAGATTTAGTTAATGGTAGTTATTTATTTCACATATATATAAATTGGTTTGTTTTGCAAACGAATATGTTTTTCCTTGTATTATCATCAGCACATAGTATTGTATTGTTACAAATTTTACTTCCTACTATTCTATAATAAGTAAACAGCTGGGGCCCGATTCTCCTAAGTTAATAATGTCAAAATCGAATAGAAATTGAATCGCAATATCATCGCAATAGCAGTTTTAACCATATCGGGCAGTCCGCTACTAATATAAGATTGGTTTGCGATTGGTCTGCTATTTTGGTGATTTTGGTCTATACCGAAGTTTGCTCTTCAATCATATTGCAATCGTAAATCATTTGCAGACAAAATGATTCATTATTGAATGTCATAAAAGGATAAAAGTTTATTTCAACGAAAAATAACGGAATGCCACATACGCTTCAATCGTAATCGAGTCGTGATTGGATCTCAGTCGATTGTGAATCGAATGGCGCTTAAGTAAAATTAGGAGAATCGAGCCCCTGGTTTTACATAGATGACATTCCACCAGATAGGTGGGAGGAGCGCGCTCGCGTTAGACCGGAATGGCGTCATACTGTTCACAAAAATGTGGATTTGTACGAGAACATGCGTTTACAAGATCTAGACGCCAAGCGCCAAATACGGAAGACCCGACCAAAGCCCTCCTACAACTACACAGTTAAATTAAATCTGACCCACCCAAAACAAAAATGTGAAAGACTGCCAAGTTCGATAATATGGGAATGCTTCGCCTATAAAAGAAGTGAGATCTGAATAAGTACCAAGTTCCATATACATACCTCAGTTAAAAATAGTTACTTTTAATGATGTTACTCGGCAAGTTTTCACACACTTTGTTATAAACCTACTAAACGTAATGAATCAAGTATTTAATTTTCTATTAGGCTCGAGCAGACGGATTGCGTAATACGCGCGTAGTTCACGTAACCATGGTGTAATGTATGGGTATACAACACCGCTTGCGTAACGACGCGCGTGTCTACGTTACGCAAGCGGTGTGGCCTGTCTCATACATTTCCATACATTACAACTCATGGTTACGTTGTAACTACGCGCGTGACTACGCGCGTGGTTACGCATACGCATCCGGTCTGCTCGAGCCTTAAAACTTGCTGGCAACATCATTAAAAAGTAACTATTTTAACTGAGGTATGTATATGGAACTTGGTACTTATTCAGATCTCACTTCTTTTATAGGCGAAGCATTCCCATATTATCGAACTTGGCAGTCTTTCACATTTTTGTTTTGGGTGGGATTTCATTTATTTTTGTAAGGTTGTTTATTTTATTTTTTCTTATGATTAAGTTAGTTAAGGAAATGTCTCATTTATACTATCTTTCAGATTTTTGAATATGCACTATGCTTCTTACAAAGAAATGAACTAGATTAACTAAATGGACTAGATTTACCAACTGACTGACATGACATGTTATCATATATTATGTTCGTGGATTAAAGTTACACATTCGTTATTTTCGAAAGTGACTCACGCTTTTCCGTTTTCAGATTTTTACTTTACTTTGACTAAATACAAACCTTTGTAACGAATTTCAGATCGGTACGACCATTCGAAGATATATTATATAAATATAGATAAATTTAGTTCGTTTTAGTTCCTTAGGGTATAAATTTAAAACGGGTATCACCTTCATTATTTTGAAACCGACTCACACTTGGCCATTTTCAGATTTTTTCCTTTACCTTGACATAAAGACCTACCTCCATGCCAAATTTCAAGTCAATACGACCATTGGAAGTGGTCTAGGTTTTGATGAGTGAGTCAGTCAGTGGGTGTATAGTAAAATAGCGATTTTCTGACGTCAATATCTCAAAACCTATAATAGGTATATTAATGAAATTTTGTATTTTACATAAGTGAGGGGTCTCGACAGATAATCGAAATTTGATAAGCGTAAATAAAATAGATTTTGAGTTATAGGGTCGAATTTGGCCCGAAATGGTTCGTGTAATATAACCCACGGCCGGTGTGTCGCTTTTTTGCTCGAACTTGGCGGACACACTGCCGTGTGTCTAGATGGTCAGTTATTTTGGGCGCCATGTAGCCGGACTTTTAGATCGAAGTTCGGTTTTGCTAGCCACATAAGAGCCTATTATAACAACGACCCGGGTTAGACATTTAGGAGTCGCCGTCGCCGGATACGGCTTGGACGACATGATTTACATAGATTTCATATAACAAAAATTTTATAATACTCACGCACTACTCGGTGGATTTATATTAAAGGCGAGCAACTGGTTCCAGAACGGATCATTAGGGCAGATGACCTCGGACGAACAGAACCTTGTCAGTAGCTCATTGGAAGACAGCTCCGAATATCTGCTTATTGCTACACCCATCTTTATCTGAAAAGTTTCATATAAAAGCTTTAATAGTAATTAAGTTATTTACAAAAACCGGCCAAGTGCAAGTCGGTCTCGCGCATGAAGGGTTCCGTACCATTATTTATGAAACATTCCATAATTATAATACAATACATTCCATATTCTGTGACGGGACGGGCAGAGAGAGGAGCGAAAACAATAGGGTCCCGTTTTACCCTTTGAGTATAGAACCCTAAAACTTAAAACAATAATAAGTAAGTAGTAAGTCGATTTTTAGCCGCGCGCCAGGGCACGGCAATTGATATTTAGCCTCTTGGCCTTTTAAGCTGAAAAGGTTAAAAATCATGTAAAACTCTGATCACTTGGATGTGACGAGTCCACCACTAATTCAGTGAACTCAATCCTGCTAGTATGAGTTCTAGATATATTTCAAAGTCTTTAAAATTTCATTGTTATACATTATATCCATCATCAATCTATTTTCGTCCCACTGCTGGGCACAGGCCTCTCACACAGAGAAGGCATGTTACAGCCTTTTATCGTCCCACTGCTGGGCACAGGCCTTCTCTCACACGGAGAAGGATTGAGCATTAATCACCATGCTTGCTCAATGCGTGTTACAGAGAAGGGTAGAGGGTTAAATCAGGTAGAGGATAATAAATCTAGAAAATTCAATGAAACCTACTTGGTTTGAAATAATCAATAATACTATCAGTAGTTTTATGTATTAAACACCTACTTGAAACATAGCCAATTGTAGCAATTGAGTATTAACACGTTCGCGTGAGCAATCTCATTTTTAAATGTTGGTACTGTGGCGCACCTTTTCGCATACAAAATTAAACCAAGTCTTAAAACGCCCCGCCGTTATACGTAGTCTTATAATCTGTGTTATGTGGCGCAACGTTATTTCACGTCCGACGTCTATAAACGTTGTCGCCACCACATAGGTCTGACATGGTCCGTCAAAATAAATATGACAATCTAGAGGCGTCGTACGACGTTGGGCCTTTTCATACTTATATCAATACGACGTTGTAAGACGTTGCTTACGCGAACGTGTTAAAGTAGGTGCCTGATAAATGATTTCATTGCTAAGATAGATATACATACTATAGTAGATAACCAGTAAGTCTGACTAGACTTAACCAGGCCTGGTTGCCCGGTAACTAGGTTGAGGAGGTCAGATAGGCAGTCGGTCCTTGTAGAACACTGGTACACAGCTGCATCCAGTGAGACTGGAAGCTGACCCCAACATAGTTTTAAATAGACCTATATTAGTGAACTTTGTATTTGTTAACTTGAAAACATAAAAGTTACCAATTGAGCAGTGATGTTGACCCGTATAGATAAACTTTCTTACTTGCGTGGCGCAGTCGGACAAAATTTAAGTGTTTCACAACAAATTAGTCAATCTATTTCATTGTAACACAGCCACCAACGAAGTAATAAATTGATCTCACAGAAAGAACTCCCAATAGGACTTTAACACGCATTCGACAACATACACATGTGCGCAAATATATAAATTGATTTTTAGTTTCCGATATTTATATTATATATACAATGAAACTAACAAACATCATAATAAACAGAGATATCACCAATTATTTTTAAGTCTTTCAATGACTATGGTATACACGCAATCTTTCTTCGTTTTATCTACAATTAGTACTTTCAAGCCGCTATGCTTTATATTATAACAATTCTTACCTGTTATATTCGCAGATTCTAGTCTAAATTTAACATTAATACAGCAATTTAATTAATATTTTAGGCCGCGATTTGTTTTCAGCCACGAAATCATTGCCGATTTGTCAAATATTTGACATTTGTATGTACGACGATGACATTTTGAAAACGAAAGAGCATTGAACCATTGAACGCGTTCATTGATAAGTTACTTATTTTTAAGATACAAGTCTTTTGAGTTCAATGAATTGTACAAAAATAATCCTCATCAACCATTGTATGTCGACGGGCCTACACAAGAATTTCAGGATATATTCTACGCAGTAGTAGCAGTTCATCATCATCATCATCATCTCAGTCATAGGATGTCCACTGCTGACCATAGGCCTCCCCTTTGTAGTAGCAGTTATCCATATATAAAATATTACTGACTGATTTCTACACGTATAACTGTGAATTACTTCTGTAAAATGTCTGAAAAATATTAATGAAAGGGGAGAATCAAGATAACATTCGAAATTGCTAGAGCCGGCTCTGCCTGGTTACTGGTTGGTCACTGTGTAAAATACCGGCTTTACACCGATTAAAGACATCACTATTATTTAGTTCATTCAATTTGGTTTCATTTCATTCGCCGGTTCTCGGAAGTCGACCGACCATGTTTTTGAAATATTTTGCCGACTAGTTAGAGTTAAGTTTCAAGTAGACTCAAAATTATTGCTAAGTACACTTTTTATTGAAAATGGGGCTTGATCAGTATAAAGTGGATGTGCTTCACTACATTAATCCCTACTTAATATGGGTGGTAGTTCACAAAGAAGGGGAGGAAGATAAGTTTTTCTTCGAACAAATCGGAATCTATGGGATTATGCCTCAAAATGTAACTATTGGAGATGATTGCGTGGTGAAAACTGAGTCTTGTTCTACGTGGATGCCAGCAGCAGTTATTCCAATGAAGAAAGCATTGCGAGAAGCCGCCGAGGTTTGGTTTTCTCCAACCTATATCGACAAAAAGTATGTTTTGATACTTATTTCTTTTGTACCTTACTTTGTCGGTTGAAAATATATTATGAATCCTTTCTATGAAAAAGAAAATTAAAATAACACCCATACATGTAGGTAAACTCCCTTTCAGTAGGTACTAACTAAAGGTAAAGTCTTGATATTTTTTTCATGTAAAATTAAAATCGGCGGCAAAAGAAATGGTTTATTTTTAACATGTTTCTGTGTAAAAGTAAAGTATCTGTAATTGAGTGCCTACTGAATGGATTCTAGGGTCAGTGGGTCGTCTTAGTAGTCTTAATGGAAATCCATGTAGTGGCCTATTACAATTTTCCAATTTGAATCTTCTAAGGTAGGTTGTTAGGGCCCACAACTTCAAGAAAGAGAGCCTCTTAAGGTGTAGGTTGGGGCTCTTGGCCATTAGTTCACTGGCCAAGTTATATCATCATCCTCCGAGCCTTTTTCCCAACTATGTTAGGGTCAGCTTCCAGTCCAACCGGATGCAGCTGAGTACCAATGCTTTACAAGGAGCGACTGCCCTATCTGACCCCTCAGCCCAGTTACCCGGCAATCCAATACCCCTTGGTTAGACTGGTGTCTAGACTTATATTGGCTTCTGACTACCCTTAACGACTGCCAAGGATGTTCAATGACAGCGGGACCTACAGTTTAACGTGCCACCCAAAACACAGTCATTGGTGTCTAAGATATACTTAGAAAGTACATACAAACTTAGAAAAGTTTCGTTGGTACTTGAACCTGCGCCCTCATACTCGAGAGATTGGTTTTTGTCCACTAGGACTGGCCAAATTATATACATATAATTTCTAAAATCTGTTGTTACAGAACATCCATTTTCGAAGACAATATTCACAAGTATGGAGAGCTGATAGTTATTCTTAAAGACGGTAAAGAGGTCAACATACTCAATGAAATTGTCGACACTGGCTTTGGATTCGAAGACGAGTGTCTTTTCCACAAGGAATTACGGGACAATCAACTTGATAACGAGACTCGATTACCTAACCGTACATGAAGTAATTAAGCAATTAGAAGAGGGCTATAAATCTCGAAAAGTACCAAAGGATATATGGCTAGAAGTCTTAAAAGCCAAACATTTGTACTACAGGAAGCTAAGATGATAGAAACCAGTCTAGCTTCTAGAAAACTTCATATAACTGATGGCCGTAATGTGGAAACTGTTCTTAAAAACAAGCTGAATGCTTTGAAGCTTTGCAAAGATGTGGACGAGGATTCCGTTGGAATAGCCAGCACCTTTAGGAGTTCTAGACCATCTAGTGTAGTTAGTGTAGCTATGAAAAGAAGTTGGACTGGTTGCGATCTCAGAAAATTGAAAACCGAAAAGTACAGACGGTAGATGACAGTACCAAGGACAAAAGTGATTTTGATGACCAAGTTGATAATCCAAAACCTGCAAACAAGGTTTTATTTGAAGATGGCAACAATAATCATGAGACCAAGCTTGGTAAGTATCTAAAAGGCTGTTTTCTAGAGTATTTTGTTCATCTACAAGGAGTTACAAAGTGAGCTAGAAAAAGAATAACTTTATTTGCAAATTGAATTTCAGTAAAATTCCAGAATAGGTACAGTCAACTTCAGGTCAGTGGTAACAGTTTTATAGGAAAATCGTACTTATTACTATTAAGTTAAGGTGCATAACAGTTACCACTGATGTGCAGTCCACCATACAGTATCTAGAATGCTTCAATATTTTTGTCTTCCTGGGTAAAAATTACGCTAGTTTTAAGTCCTTTCTCAAGCTCTATACAACCTTTTAATTCATAACTTCTGTGTTCCATAAGTCATTTGTGATACACGTCATACATTGTTTAAATCGGTTTAGCAGCTATGGCGTGAGAGCCCGACTAAGGGTCCGTTATATCAGACCGGCTCGGAGAGCATCGGCGCGTATCTTTCTTTTCACACAGACCGGAGTCGGCTCCGATCGGCTGCGTGAGATGCAATCGGAGCCAAACGTTTGCGTGACAACGTCTTAAGAATTTGCTCTCCTTCCGAGCCGTTCTGTCTGAACGGGGTTAAAATTGCAATCATATTATTAGTAAGAATCGGCAGAACCATCAAACCCTCCCGCTGTGGGTTAGCAGCGGTGAGGAGTGCCAGACTCTTATTGACTAAAACTGTCGTGTTCCGTCATAGGCCTTTTATGTACCAGGGCCGCGGTATCTCTTTCGAACAACCCGCAGCCCCGGCAGGCGAACGGCAAAGACTCAAAATGAATTTCAATACTTTGTAATCTGTTCCAGCGTCATCAGGCAAAAACAGCGGTGGCAACCTACAGAAGACAATCTCATAGCCATTGGTCCAGCAGGCCTTCCTTTAAAAAGTTTTCACGTATGTTAAAACCTCAAAAGAAGAAGATTTACAAGCTTCTGTCAATAAGAAGGCAGAAGAAAGAAAACCAGAAATTGAAGCAGAAGAAGAAAAATCCAGACGTGTATGCACACACAGACTCTGAGGTAAACTTGAAAATAACTAATTTGGATATTTTAAAGAAAATTAAAGCACAAAATGTTTTGCCTAATGATGATAAATGTGACAGTAAAACTGCTAGTCCAAATAGTGGATTGACTGCTTTGAGACGTAAAATTAAATATCTCGAAGAAAAAAAGCTAAAATGAATGACAGTCTATCTTCGATTTCTGATAGGGATAGTTCCAAATGTGATTTAGAGTCGGACGCTGAAAGTTTAACTGCACTAGAAGAGGAATTCAGTCGTAATAGATCAAAAAGTTGTTAATCCTGAACCGGAACCAGTAAATTTTGATGTAGAAGTAAATAAATGGAATGTTAACCCGTTTAGAAACTTAGACGGTAGTATCTCAATATTCGTTGACAAGTTAGTCAGTCCTGTGTTAATGGTACATACTAAGAAAAATAACCGCATACAACCAGTTAGTAATATGAGGGATATTCCTTTGGCGACGATATTCATATGGTACTTAAGAATATGGGTATCGAGAAGCCTATGAGACCTCAAACAGTTTCCTGGCCTACCATAATGCGTGGGCACAGTTTCTTCCTTATCGGTCCTTATAACAGTGGTAGTACTATGGGCTACTTACCAGCTGTGTGCCGCTTAGTCAGTGATTTCAAGAACATGCCCAACAATTTCGGTCTGAGCTGCATCATAGTTTGCGCGACCTCTCACTCTGTGACAAACGTGGAAACTGTTTGCAAAATGTTCTTACACAGAGCGAAGATTCTCGCTTGCTTCGCTGGCATGAGTGACCTTGATATTACCACCTCACTTCTAAATGGATGCGATATTCTCATCTGCACTCCTACTATGCTAGTCCGTCTGATACAGGAAGATTTTAGTCTCGATCTTCATAACCTATCCACTTTTGTCGTAGACGATTGTGAACGTGTATCCAAGGTTTACACAAAGGAGCTTAAGTTTTGCCTTCTTAAGGTTATGGATATTGTTAAAAGTCGAGCTAATAAAGAGTGGAAAGTTCAGTATGTAATCGTTTCGAGGGTATGGTGTGATTTTATGACAACTCTTGCTAGGAAAGCACCAGATTCCGTGATATGCATCAGCGCATTCGAAGAGTGTGTCCCTTATACTAAAGTACCTACTTCAGTTGAATTTGTGAAACAAGAGAATAAAGTAGAGGCAGTTATCAACTTTTGAAGGACATTGATAGGTCGAAGATGTCTGTGATAGTTTGTAGAACTGACGACGAAGTGAAATTACTCGTAAATACTTTGACGAAATTGAAGTATGTTGTGTTCTCCTGTGACAGCACAATGACGGTGCAAGATTTGTATAATTTAGATAAAGCCTTGAAAGATTATGAAGAGCCCGTTTCTGGCCCTGTTTTGGTGTGCCTTGACGGGAATTTGACCCATTTGAACGTAACGAACGCGGTTTATTTGATTCATTATTCATTGCCCAGTCTATATTCTATGTTCTGCAAAAGATTTGCTGTATTAATTGATAATTATCCTTCCGTATTTAAAGACGAAGATACCAAGATAAAAATTAAAATATTGCTTGACGATACTAATATAGAACAATTGCCAAAGATTCTTCATTTTATCAAAAGATGTACAAATAATGTATCACCAGTATTAAATGAGATTAGCTCAACTGTTTTATCCGAAAAGAATCTGAAGAAAGCTCAAAACTTTGTGCCAATTTGCAAAAACTTTTGTCATTAGGTAAATGTCCAGATTTTTGGAACTGTATGGAAAGACATGCTATATTTAAAGATTACGATACACCTAAGGCTTGGATGCCGAAAAAGGTACAATTATCTTCCAAATACTGCACTATCACTCAGCTATATATTATTCTGCTAGAATAACATCTTGTATCACTAAAACGAACACCGTAAAATACGCACAAACTTATAGCTTGTTGTCGTTCAAAATGGGGATGTATTTCAGTAAAGAAGAGAACAGGAGGCTGTACGGCGTTCCTAAAGTCGGAGACATTTGCGCAGTTACCTTAAAACAGAATCTGTTTGCTCGCTGTCAGATCGCTAAAGTATTAAAACCACAAACAACAGACCTACTCTTTTACTAGTTAAACTTATCGACGAAGAAAGGTACGAAATAGCTCGCGACACCTGGCTCTACTGTTTGCCAGATGAATTAAAAGGTATAGAAACCCACGTTGTTACTGTTATACTGGCTAATCTGATACCTCAGGATAAAGATGTAACTTTCTCCAAGCTAGCTGAGTACCAGTTAAAAGAGTTACTGAGGAAAAAGAAGACCTTTATATGAGGGGTCAAATAACAATGGTCGTTGGTAACGTAATTTTAGTAGATACACTGGAAGCGTGTCAGAATTTGTCGTCCTTAGAAGAAGTGGTAGTCTATTCTGATTTTCGAAAGGAACTCTTGGATAATCATGCTATGCAAAATCCTGATCATATTAAAACTTGCGTAAAATATGTGATTATGTTTGTGAGGAGATTAAAGAACCCATTCGCATTGAAGTGCCAAGTTCTATTAAAATACTGCCTAAACCAAGATGGGCACATTTGGAGAGCGGACAATTTTCTTCAGTGTTCTTTGTTGATGCTGAGAGCCCATGGAAATTCTTTGTGAGGCCAGTTAAATTTGACTCGTGTTTAAACACTTTGGTAAATGATATTAAGCAGTATGTTAATGAAAATCCCGAGCCTGTAGAAAACGTGAATGTTGGAGACATCGTTATAGCTGAACTGCCTGGTGATGCTACCTATGAAAGAGCCAGGATAGACAGTGAAGTTAAAATGGTAAAGTCAAATGTTTCTTTGTTGATCAAGCTGAATCAAGTGAGGTTTCTGTTAACAAAATACTGCCGATCACTGAAAGACTCATTACGCGATTACCATTCCAAGCTATAGAATGTAAGTTAATAGGTATTCAACCATTCGGTGATAGTTGGACGGACTTTAGCACCAACTTCTTTGTAGATTCGTGTTTCGATTCACTCGATAAACACAAACAATTGTACACTAAATATTTCACTAAAGAAAAGCAGAATTTACTGAAGGTCACAAATATGGCGTTGTCCTAATAGACACGTATTCCACAGAAGATGTTATTATAAACCAGATGATGGTTGATAAAAATTTGGCTGAGGAAAACGAAGAATTTGAGCTGCTACACAATTTAGGTTTTGAAAGAAAGTCAGAAGAATCGTCTGATTCTGATTCTGACATTGATGACGCACCGGAGCAGAAAAATGTGGCTTTACCTCCAATAAGACCAGTAATAACATCTAATAGTAAATATGAGCAGAACAATGTGGCTTTACCTCCAATAAGGTCAGTAATAACTTCAGAAGAAAATAACAAACATAATTCAATGAAACCCTCAAACAATATTATAAGATCAGTTCCATTAGTAGGATCGGACGATGATTCCGATGAATTTGAACTGGTTTCTGATGATAAAGGGAAACTATCTTCTATCCCTTTAGCCGAAGTTGTAGGCATAACAGAACTTCCCGAAACGGAATGGAATGATAATACTTTAGCTGCCCCTATAGAAGAGACACAGAAAGAACGAACGAAAGACAGAACAGAAATTAAATTAGACAATAATCCTATTTTACAAGCAGAAAATATTAAGACTGACGAACTTAGCAAACCCAAATTGCTTTGGTGTCAAAACAATAATACGGTTACAATAAAAATCAAAATAATAGTTGATGAATACGACCTTGTTATTAAAGAGATATATAAAGTTTTCAGCTGAAGCAAATGATACAAAATACGGTTTCGATTTTGAGTTGTATGGAGTTGTGAATTTGAATAAATCTTTTCACTCAAATAAAGGTCAATATATACTAGTTAAGCTATGGAAAGTATTAGCAAGTAACTGGCTGTCTTTAACTAGCGATGTTGCTGTAAAAAATGGATAGCTTATGACATAGAGAACATAGAAGTTACTTCTGATGAAGAATCTGTTATTTTGGATGACAGAAAAAAATGTTGCCTGAACAGATTGATAGTGACAGCGATGATAATTTAGAGGATGATATTACATTTTCTTATTAACCGAGGGAGTCGTGGTGGCCTAGTACGCAAAGAACCAACCTATCTTGTATAAGTATTTCTAAGTTTGTATGTACTTTCTAAATATATCTTAGACACCAATGACTGTGTTTCGGATGGCACGTTAAACTGTAGGTCCCGGCTGTCATTGAACATCTTTGTCAGTCGTTACGGGTAGTAAAACCCAGTAAGTCTGACACCAGTCTAACCAAGGGGTATGGATTGCCCGGGTAACTGGGTTGAGGAGGTAGTATAGGGCAGTCGCTTCTTGAAAAGCACTGGTACTCAGCTGCATCCGGTTAGACTGGAAGCCGACTCCAACATAGTTGGGAAGAAGGGTCGGAGGATGATGACGATTAGTTGTCCTGTGTTTCACCCACGTCCGGAACTACTGCCCGTACCGGAATAAAATATAGCCTATGTTACTCGGGAAGAGTGTAGCTTTCTAACAGTGAAAGAATTTTTGACGTCGGTTCAGTAGTTTCGGAGCATTTAGGGTACAAACATAGGCTATTTTTCATCCCGGTAAGGGCAGCAGTTTTCTCAGGACGCTGGTGAAAAACCTGGAAAACGACTAACCGTGAAAAATAAACACAAGCTTTCATGACTTTTGTATATATTTTTAATTTTATATTTTTACTTTAACTGTAAGTAAATTGTGATATGGCAATGAAATTGCATGATGAGAAAGTAATTTTAATTTTATAATTATCTCTCTTATGTTTAATCTAGTATTCTAGTATATATAGAATAAATCGGGTTGCTCCGGTATCCGGTATCCACTTGAAAGGCTATCAAAATATGTATATGGTACATTTTAAATACTCATTTAGAGAATACATAGGTTTACAAAAATATTGTTGCATTTATTTTTGTTTTTTTTAATTTAGGCAAATAAGAACAATATTGTTATTTCAATGCAACTTTTAACCGAATTATTCCTAAAAGTTCCTTTTAGACCTAGTCTTAAATATATATAGCATTTATGTAATATAATTTAAGCTTTGCTATATCTTATACTGTTAAGGGCTCTCACACAAAACTGCGATGCGATGCATTCATGCTCCATATGAATTTTTGCGATGCGATTTTGTCCGGCAAACCGTACCCAAAGGGTAAAACGGAACCCTATTGTTTTCGTTCCTCTGTCCGTCCGCCCGTCGGTCCGTCTGTCACCAGGCTGTATATCATGAACCGTGATAGTCAGAGAGCTGAAATTTTCACAGATGATGTATTTACTACGGAACCCTCGTGCGCGAGTCCGACTCGCACTTGGCCGGTTTTGTTCTTTTATATGTATTTAACATTAAAGCAGTGCAATAATGTTTTGTGATCCATCTTACAAATCCTAAAAACACGTCAAATACACTTGAAAATATGGTTACCGTACCAAAAGGCTGCCGAACAAAATAGCATCCCATCGCAAGTTTTGTGTGGACACCCTAAATATATAATAATGGCGTCCACGGCCGATTTCGGCCACATCGGCTGTTCTCATATAGTGCACGAGCATTTGCGCAGACAAGTGCACTCACTATTCCTTCACTCTCATAGCCCGACGGGACGGCAATCCGACACGACCGGAAGAGATCAGGCGCAGGACCGACAGCCCGTAGTTTGGAAGTTGGTGATTGATACGACCGTGCATCGGAGAGCACGTTAATGTCGGTCCTGCGCCTGATCTCTCCGGTCGTAACTGATATATGGAGCTGGCTAATCTTATGAAGAACAGTCGCCGTGACCGACAATCGTTCTGGAAGCCATTATGTGATACATATCTATACTTATAATAAATCTGTAGAGAGGTCAATTCTGTACATTAAATATATTTCCAATAAATCTATCAGGGGTGATTAGTGATTGATACTAATGCCAAAAATGCAATCAGTAAACGTCTAAACCACTGCTGTGCTGATTTTAATAAAATTTGGTACAGAGATAGATTTGACTTTGAGAAAGAACATAGGATAGTTTTTATACCGGACTTTGAAGAATTCTCTTGGAAACGCTATATAACCGAACTCTATGCGGGCGAAGCCGCGGGCGGAAGCTAGTCATGCTATAAGGACTATTTTGCGGCTCGCGGCGCGTTGGCTACGCTTTATTTGGCTGTTGATGCAAATAGATAGATGTTCAGATTGTTCGACCTTATTGATTGGCAATGATTGATATTAACAAACCGTGCTTATCAGCGCCACTTTTAGTCTTTAAATAATATATTTTTTAATACGTAAGTATTAGTTATTTTGGTAGCGTTTAAATTAATTTTTTTTTTTATGTTAAGCAGTAATAGGCTAGGTACGCATAGATTTAGATAATTAGATTAGCTGGTAATTATTATTTCTTCCTCTCTTTGCACAAAGTCCAAATACATATATTACACATATCCATATATTTTAAATATTAAAAATAAATGGACCTATATCGGGCACAGAGTCCAAGGTCTATGGTTAGGGCCCCAGAGACAGAAACCTCCTCACAATTCGCTCTGTTTCAAGGAGTACCGCCTTCTGAATCAGTCCCTTCACTAATTAGGCCAAAAAGAGCCTCGTGAGTTTTATATTACTTTAATTTCTATAAATCAAAGTCAAATCATTTATTTCATTTAGGCCTTTACAAGCACTTATGAATGTCAAAAATATAACTAATTATTTATTTCCTTACTAAATAAACTAAATAGTTATTTCCCCAATTTTCTAACGATTGAAGAACGCTGCACCCACAGTGGGGTTCATTTGATGCTATACCAAGTGCTCCAGGGAGAGGATACCTTTCCTCACCTCCGGTCGGCACCTCGATGACGAGGGACTGGTCTCCCGCCTCTGGCTTGCCTTCATTGGCCGTCCAGAGTGGAGCCGCTAGAGCAGGGTTAGTAGCTCTGCTAGGAGGAATGCTTCGTGGTAGGCCTGTCCGCTCACGTCCGACAATCGGTGACCGATTTTTGTAGGAGAAAAGAGATGGCGGAAAAGCAACGCACACTTCCTGCAATAACTTGGTCAGAAAATCCTTATTTATTTATTTAACAGTTTATGAGACAAGAAGCAAAACAGAACAATGAAATCTCTTTCAGCAAGCCCTTTATGGGAGAGTTGGAGAAAAAAAGACAGTCGGGATTCAATTATATTAATATAAAATAAAATAAAAAATGATTTAATTCAGGTCCATAACCCATATAAAAAGTTTACTTGGTTACTTAGTTTTTAGCTACATACTGCTTACACCATAAATGTCAGAATTACATGCAAAATTATTTTATTTTATGAAATTAATATTAACGCGATAAAATCCGTAAAGAGGACCTTGTCAGACAGCCCTACAAAAATCGGCCCGATTATTATCTGTCCTACAAAAATCGGACAACCTAAGCGGCGAGTGGGTCAGTGATGCTGGGCAAGTGATCTGAGTTGGCGTCTTCACCACCCTTCAGCCGCTCCTGTCCCCTTTGCCCTCTTATTGTAATTTTCGCGGCCTTTTCCTTTTTTCTTTTCTTGTCTTGTTTGAGGACCGTTCCTATTCGAATGATCGAAAAATATTAATTATTTGGTCACTATTAGATTTTATAATCCCACCGATTTTGTAATGGAAGCCGACCCCAACATAGTTGGGAAAAGGCTCGGGAGATGATGGAAATGATATTATAATTCTAGGTTGACAACTTTACTGGTTTGAATACCACATGGAATTGCCACTTAGGTACAAATACAACAAATAAATATTGTTTTCATGCATCATCATCATTCAGAAAGCTCATATTATTTTCATAAATATCTCAATAGCCAATAAGTGCTTTTATATTATATAACTTAAACTGATAAATATATCATATCATATTTTAAATAATAATTAAAATAATAAAATTTAAAGAATAATTAGATCCTACTTATTTCTTACATAATAATATACTACGATTATCTTCACTGAAATCACTGGTACTCAGCTGAATCCGGTTAGACTGGAAGCCGACCCCAACATATTTGGGAAAAGGCTCGGGGATGATGAAACTATGATTATTTCCATTTTTACTTTGCCATCAAACTGTACTCAAACAAAACAGCTGTTTTAACCGACTTCAAAAAATATCAGTTTCGACCTGTATGTATGTAACTAAATTTATTTAATTAAAATAATAAGAATACAATTTATGATAGGGAAATATTAAAACTAAGTATCAAAATATTCATCCGCATCGCTGTCAGCTGGGATCGTGCCCAAAGGCTGGCTGCATTGCCACGCTGGATGGCAATGCATATCCTTTGACCGAAGTATAGGCCAGCCCTTTGGTCACGAGTGGACTCCACTAATCGCTTACTGATTTCTCGAAAGAGTCTGTGGGCATGTATGTATGTACCTATGTGTATAAAAATATTGTCAGCATTTTTTGAAATTAGTTTTCTTTGTCAATTAATGTTGTTAATTTTAATTGTTCATAGGTAAGATGTTAATCACTACCACACCAGACGTTAAGCGAGAATGGTCTGTTCTCTTTTTTTATTTTCTTTTTTTGTTAAAATTTATATTTCAATTTTTGTTGAAAACAGAAAAATATTGTAATAAATAAATGTAAGTTAAGCTTAAATATCATGACCTTTGCATATTTCTGAGTTTTCATGCAATTGATTTCATAGATAAAAGCATTTTTTCCTAACCTAATTGTAAGTTTTGTACTTAATCATCAAATAAAAATCTTGAAAAATATTTTTTTTTTTTTCATTGTATGATTAATGTGGTTTTAATTCCAACTTTCTTATTTTCCTGGTATAGACGACAGCACGTCAACTTACCTTCATCTGTCTTTCTTCAATAGATTTTCAACCTTATCACAATAGAAGATTACCTAATGTTCGTTTGGTAAAATTATACAGATTCGGGCAGGGGCGATTCTCCTAAGTTAATAATGTCAAAATCGAATAGAAATCGAATATGCATTATGATCGCAATAGCAGTTTTAACCATATCGGGCATTCTGCTACTAATAAAAGACCAATCGTATTTGATTGACATTTGATTGGTCTGCTATTTTGGTGATTTTGGTCTATACGGTAGTTTGCTGTACAATGATTTTGCAATCGTAAATCATATGCAGACAAAATGATTCATTATTGAATGACAGAAAAGGATAAAGACGTTTATTTCAAAGAAAAATAGCGGAATGCCACATACGCTTCAATCGTAATCGAGTCGGGATTAGATCTCAGTTGAATCGAGTCGAACGTGAATTGTATGTCGCTTAAGTAAAATTAGGAGAATCGGGCCCCTGGTCGACCTGCTGGCGTCTATATAGTAATAATCATCATCACTTGCCTCGTTGGTCTAGTGGTCGCAACCGCGGCTGCTGTGCTCGAGGTCTCGGGTTCGACTCCGGGTCGGGCCGAAATCGCTTTGTGGGATCGGGAAAAGTTTCGTTCGTTCACAGTGTTGACGAACGCTACTTATTATTTTAGTGTAAAATGGTTATTATGCACATGATAAGGCCACTTTTATTTTCTAGTTAATTGTGTTTCAAAAGATCTAACATAATCTATTAAAACATTTTAAAAATCCATGACAAGTCTTTCCATATTTTAAAATAAAACCAGCGTTCGTCAACACTGTGAACGAACGAAACTTTCCCGATCGTCAACAGTGTTGACGACAGGGTGTTACCGAGCGGGAATAACCCAATAATTCTTCCGTGATTCGGAAAGTACGATAATTTTTCCCGGCTGCCATATGAACATCTTTGGCAGTCGTTATCGAGTTTGTCAGAAAGTCTGACAACCAGTCTTACCAAAGGATATCGGTTTGCCCGTGCAACTCGGTTGTGGAGGTCAGATGGGCAGTCGCGCCATGTGGCACAATAGTACAAAGCTGCAGGCGCTTAAACTGGAACTGAACATAGTTGGGAAGTATGATGTTTTAAATAATAAAAGTTTATTTATAGAACAAGAGGAAGTATTTATTGTGTCAAATTCTAATTTTAAATTAGATACACTTTAGTTCTTACTTCTTAGTAACAAAGACAGAATAAAAAATCAAAAAGACAACGAATATAGATTTCGTTTTAACTTAAAGAAAATATAATGGGTCGTTTTGAAAGCAAGCTGCCGACCGCAGGTGAACTAGTTGGCAGCTTTGAGTTCCTACTGAGCTGCGGGATTATTCGAAAGAGTTACCGCGGCCCTGGTACATAAAGGCCTACGTCGGAACACGACGGTTTTAGTCAGTAAGAGTCTGACACCCTCACCGCTGCTAACCCACAGCGGGAGGGTCATTTGATGATTTTGACATCGTTAAAAAATTCTACTATCGCTGCGAGTGCAGTAGGCAGCTGGCATTCAAAACGTACCTTTACAGTTTTTATTCTTATAGATAAATAAAACATTAAGGTAATAACAATCACATGATGAGTAGAAATTGGAATCAAATTCAGGCTCCATACACTACAGGACCGATTTTGATGCGGTTTTAACATAGTATTCATTAGAGTTTTGGCAGGTCTGTTAGTAGTTTTTTTATATTATAATATTAATTAACACACTAACAGTAGTACTTATAACAAAAATAAGGGAATAATTTAACAAGTAGGTATGACATTTTTTAAGGCTTAAGGCACTTAAAAGTAGCTACAAATGTTAAGTTACAAAAACAGCTTTAAGGCATAAATTTAAAATAATCACTGTCATCCTTTACATTTTCTTTTAAAAATACCAGATACTTAGCTATGTCCGGTGATAATAATTTCCTATTGTGGACTAAAAACCATTTTTCTCTGAAAACAAATATTCACTAAGAAGTGAGGTAGCCACAATACTGCATTTAGTCTTAAATAGCTGTGCAATGTGGGGATATTTTTCCTGATTATTTTGCCACCATACGCTTGGCTCTAAATCGGTTAAATCAGCTTGGATGTACTGGTCTGTTTCTGTTTGAGCGACCACTAAAATGTCTTCTGAATCATTGATTAAACCTTTTTCTGGAATTACATTTCCTTCATTATCTTCGCCAGATTCTGTCTTCCCCGAATCAGAAATACTGTTGAGGTTCACAAGATTTTTTACCTCAGCCACCAAATTTGTTTTGGCCGCATCAGCAGCATTCCTGTCTTTAAACTTAGACATTTTGTACCTAGGGTCCAATAAAGTACACATAGCCAAGTTGGGGTCAGACTCAATATCTTCAAATTGCTTATTTAATATTTCCATTAAACATTTTATTTCTTCATGTACATCTTCAAAGTTTAGGCTGTCATCCATCGCTTGCAATGAATTTTTAAAACGTTGATAGTAGGTATAATAATTGAACTGCACACATATTTGTTTCCTGCACCTAATTGTTTTATTGCTTCCGATAAAGGTTCATATAACCTGAATAATTGGTTAAGTATACTCCAATCTTCGTCAGTAAACAGAGGTAACTCGTTTTCATGTAATACTGCAGCGATGGTATCTTCTAGTTCTAGAAATGTTTCAATCATTTCGTAGGTTATATCCTCACGGGTGAGAGCATCCATTATTTCTTGTGGTTCATCCTCGTCTGTTTGATGATAAAATTCAACTTCGACATGCTCGTGGAGTCATTTACGAAGTGGTCGGCTACTTTCTTCACTTTTACCAAAATTGGTTTGAATAATTCAAGTGACTTCTTCAGGATTACGTTTAGTTTGTGAGCGGCACAGACATAGTCATCCCAGCCCAACAAATTTAAAGCTTCCTTGATATTAGTAGAGTATTTTGAATTTCTGTTATAGAGACAACCATTTATTTTGCCCAAAATGTCCCATTCATTACACGTTTCCTTGAAAAATGTTATGCTTTCTTCAGCATCATAAAATAAAATTCACAGCATTTGAGTAAAATAGATTTTAGTTCAAATTCAGAGTTTACGTAGTGGGCAGTGATGGATATAATATTTTCCCTTTCGATATTTTTCCATTGTTCAATAGAAAGACAAACTGAACTTGCTTCTTGTATACTTGCTTTCAGCTCATTAAAACAAGCATTGTGCATATGTGGTAGGATTCTTTCGACTATATCTTCACATTCTGGTATAACGTAATTTTCATGAGTTGCTAATAATCCACGTAAGCTTACTACTACTGAAACGTTTTGTAACGAACTGATTATAAACGTAAGAAGTGCAGCATCTATTTTCTTTTGTTTAGAATCAGTCCAGACCTCAATTTCTTCTTCTTCGACAGAGTCCATGTCAAAATCTTGTTCATCAGCTTGCAGCTCAGCGCCCGTAAGGTCCATTGACCCATCACCTTCTATTTCTTCCTCATCCGCTTTAGAACGGAGGAAAGGACACATGTTTACACTTCAGAGAGGCACCAACGTACCAATATTATTCTGGTTTTAATACACGACGGTTTTAGCGGTAAAGGCAGTCAAGTAGGTATCAGAATTACAGTAGGTATCAAAAGCTAGATTCCTTTAATATATTTGCAAAGGAATCCACCAGAGATTTTGATATATATCTTGGGTAATGTGGGTACCTACTAAAGTATCACAGAACATATAAAATAAGCCCCACTCGGTATCTAGTCCAGAGAAAACGTTCTTCGAACCTTGGCACGAGCGTGGGTCAGTTTATAATGAACTCTTACTTTTGACTCCGTAAATTCGTTAGCGTGCCAATACGAATACTTTTGTAAAGTAAACTGCAAAACCATGAAGTTATTGTAAGTATTTGTAAGTTTTCACTGACGATTCTGCGAATAATTTGTTTTGATTGAAGTCAATTGAAGTAAAAATAAGAATAATTCGTTGAGTGAGCGCCTCTGATTGGCTGACTATAGTGAATAGTTCACTCACTCACTCGCTAGTGCTGTGAGTATGGAGGGAAGAAACTAAGATACAGGTAAGGAAAATCGACTTTTACCGAAAATTCACTTGAGATTTTCTTTTTTAAGTCTCCAAAAGCAAGGTACGGAACGTCATCGAATTTTTAGATCGTATAACGAATCGTTTTTTTGTTCACAACAATTAAAAACCGGCCAAGTGCGAGTCGGACTTGCGCACGAAGGGTACGGAACCCTTCGTGCGCGAGTCCGACTCGCACTTGGCTGGTGTTTTGCTTTACTAGAATAGTTTTTATATGTATTGTAAATATAAATAATAAAGTTTATTCTCCTATTAATAAAAAACTTGTATGTTGTTTTTATTAACATTACCTTATGTAATAAAGAATAAACATTTTTTTATACACTAAAGAGTTCAAAACGATTGAACCAATCTGAAAAATTATTTGACTGTTGGAAAGCTACACTCTTGCTTGCTGAGTAACATTGGCTATATTTTATCTTGATTCGGGCAGTAGTTTCCAAGGGACACACACGGGTGAAACCGTGGGAAAATGGTTAGTCGTATATTAAAAAAACTCTCGAAACGTAAGCATAAAATAACAATTAGGAGTTTGTTCTTCTAATGTATTTCTTTAGAATTTACCGGATTAGTTACCTAATTTTACCCATTTTAACATGCCTTTATTACATCTAAGGTAGCTCAACATCATCATCTCAGCCATAGGACGTCCACTGCTGAACATAGGCCTCCCCTTAGATCTCCACAGATACCTGTTGGAGGCGACCTGCATCCAGCGTCGACGGCGACCTTTATAAGATCGTCTGTCCATCTTGGTAGTCCTACGCTGCGCTTGCTAGTCCGTGGTCTCCACTAAGGTTAATTTAGATTTTCCAAGGATCGTAGCGTCGTGACAATTGGAAGCTGTACCTATTTTGTTCTGACCTGTATTAATGTAAAATTCATATCAAGATTGGTTACCTTTAGTTAGGGCTGCCATCTCGAATTTCGCCAAAACCGGACAAAGTTAAAAACCCGGACATTAGGCGTTAATTGAATTTTTCCCGAAAGTAATATTAAAAAGCGTTACATAGGTAGTTCACAATCACACGTCAGACAGTTCACAATCACGGTAGCGAGAGCTAACACAGCGTGCGAAATACATGGCGTCGTGCGCCGGACTGGCGACTTAGCGAGCGTCCCCGCTCGTGAGAGTAGGCCCTCGCTCCACCCCTCTGCCGGCCGGCCACGTATTGGTCGGCTCGGTGATCATGCGATTGCCTTATATGGCCATGGACTCGACCACGGAAAAGAAGGCGCGCGTTACAGCGTAACTTAATTAAGCTTAATGATTATGGGCTCAGCAATAATAACAAACAGTAAATGTAACATATTTATTTATTATATAACATTGATTACAGTGCCTTACAATATACAAAATAACAACATCAATTTAAATAATACTTCATTACAATATCCAAACGTCACATTTTACAACAAAAAGAAAAATGCATTCTTTTATTTTGCAGAACAAACAATTTTTTTCTCATAACTTTGGAATAAATACACAGTTTATTATAACATTTTAATACAGCGTGGGGTTATAGTAGTTAATCATTAATTTATTTAATTAACATTTACACACATTAATTAATAATTTACAGTTACACAATTATATTAATTTTATTAATAGTGACGAAATGTATGTTATCTATCTCGTCGCTGGAATAATATGATAACTTTTAAAGTCATTATTGTACCTTTTTACATTAAGTATGACTGTGTGCTGGCAACACTTAGGTACTCGGGCGAGTTCCACAAGAATAATAGCAATACGTCCAAGGCCGACTTCGGCTACGGCGGCTGTTCTCATTTAAGGAGATCAGCCAACTGCGCAGGACATATTATAGTGCACGAGCATTTGCGCAGACACAGGCGCACTCACTATTCCTTAACTCTCATAGCCCGATGGGACGACAATCCGACACCACCGGAGAGATCAGGCGCAGGACCGACATTTACGTGCTCTCCGATGCACGAGTGTATCAATCACCAACTTTAATCCTCTTAGCGATTTTTCCTGACGCGGGAATCGAACCCGAGACCTCGTGCACAGCAGCCGCGCTTGCGACAACTAGATATAATAATAGTAATTAACAAATAAGCATTCATACATTAATTGTAATATATTACAGAATTATAGACAAGGCTGAGCTTATTAAGAAAGCTACGCTTTAATATTATTGTTCTGAACTCATTTATGAAACATTAATTTATCGCAAGAACATTTCTAAGCGGAAAGTTTTTTTATGGAGGATTTAATATATTGGCCGTTTTCCCGCGGTTTTACTCACGTCCCGTGGGAACTACTGCCCTTACCGGGGTAAAATATAGCTTATTTTACTCGGGAAGAGTGTAGCTTTCAACAGTGAAAGAATTTTCAAATCGGTTCCGTAGTTTCGGAGCCTTCAGGGTCCAAACAAATGTATGATAAGTGTATTTAAGCTCCATTTACAATCCCAGCTTATGACTAAAATATTAAGCATTAATATAAATAAGTTATTCATTAATATACATTTTGGATGGTAACAATATTTATATTAGACAACATACATTTTATACGTTTTAAACATAGTTTAATTTTTATATTAATAAAGATATTTCGATAAACAATACTTACATATTGCATTAATTTAATAACTAGTTTTAGACGAGCATTCAGGCTAAATGGGGATTTTAATAGTGATATAATTTCTGGAATCAGTTCAGTAGTATAAGATTGATCTGCACCATTCAACTATAACGATAACCAAACCATAACCAGCCGTATACTTGCCGCCCATTGGTCACATCGGCGATTTGCCAACTGAAAATGGTTCGGTTATCGTTATAGCTAAATGGTGCAACCCACAGTAAGGCTATGAAATACAAACTTAGAGTATATTGGTCTTACTACAAAACTTAAACATGTGTCGAACACTTGTCTAAAAAAGTGTGGCTGCAAAATGGACCTTATTTCAACGTCATAATCTGACATTTTTAGACAAGTGTTTAACTGACGTTTAAAAGTTTTGTGGTACGACGGTATTTCTTTAAAGATGATGATAGCATAACTCATATGAAAATATAATTATTATTCTGCAAAAGTTAATGGTTATATTGTGCGTGAAGTATATACTACCAGAATATAAATCAAACATATTTTTAGCGGAATTACAAAAAACAGTAAATTTAAATTGTTTACAATACACAATATATTATGCGAAACAAGTAACTAGCAAAAACCAACAATTATATCTTCTTCTAACAGTTAACATTCTAACTTCATACAATTGACATGAAAATATATTTACACGTTAAATCTCGTTTCTGACCCATCTGCTAGCATGAGAGTGACTGTCCTGGAGTTAGTCCAAACGAGCCTCGCTAGTCGAGCGGGTTCAAACGAGCCACGTCCGCCATTGGAGCCGTGCTGTAGCATTTCACACAACGAGTTTGTGCTGCGCCTAGGCCGAACATACCTGGAATTGAGATGTGTGGTCAGAATTTGTAATACAGGATTATGGAGAGGACTACATGATGATGAGGTGGACTACATGAGTATAAGGTAGACTACATGGTGATAAGGTGGACTACATGCTTATAAGGTGGCCTACAAGATGATGAGGTAGACTATAAAATATTAAAAACGACTACTAGACAAAATAAAGAGTACTAAATGATGAAATAGACTTTAATATACTATATAATGCTGAGGTGGTCTACACAATCATAAGATGAACTACATAATGATAAAAAGACTACTCGATGATAAAGAGTACTAAATGATGAGGTAGACTATATAATGTTGAGGTGGAATACAGGATGATAATGTGAACCAGAAGATGAAGTGAAGTAAACTACACATAATAATAGGAATACATGATGAGGAGAAGTACAAGTTGACAAAGATAACTACATAATTATAAAGAGGACTACACGATAATGAAGTGGACTACACAATAATGAAGTGGACTACACGATAATGAAGTGGACTAAACAATAATGAATTGGACTACACAATAATGAAGTGGACTACACGATAATAAAGTGGACTACACGATAATGAAGTGGACTACACGATAATAAAGTGGACTACATGATAATGAAGTGGACTACACAATTATGGCCTGGACTACACAATTATGACCTGAACTACACTACTAAGCACTTACCAGCAGTACTCTGCCAGAAAGAAAGCCGATTATCAGCCGTGGCGTACGACACGAGGTAGCGTCCGTCAGGGCTGAAGGCGCAGGCGGTGACTGGGCCGGCGTGGGCGGCGAGAGACTGGCAGCGTCCGGCTCGGAGCTCGTACATCGCTAGCTGGCCTGTGTGGCTGCCCACTGTGGGATAAAACGTAGATTTTAACAAGGTATCTATACTAATATTATAAAGCTGAAGAGTTTGTTTGTTTGAACGCGCTAATCTCAGGAACTATTGGTCCGATTTGAAAAATTCTTTCAGTGTTAGATAGCCCATTTATCAAGGAAGGCTATAGGCTTTATCCGGGTTCGTGCAGAAGTTCCCACGGGATGCGGGTGAAACCGCTGGCAGAAGCTAGTTTTTATAAAAGCCGTGGTGGCCTAGTGGGTAAAGAACCAACCTCTCAAGTATGAGTGCGTGGGTTCGATTCCAGGCACGTACCAATGCAACTTTTCTAAATTCGCATGTACTTTCTAAGTATATCTTAGACAGCAATGACTGTGTTTCGGATGGTACGTTAAACTGTAGGTCGCGGCTGTCATTGAACATCCTTGGCAGTCGTTACGAGTAGTCAGAAGCCAGTAAGTAACTGGATTGAGGAGGTCAGACAGGTAGTCGCTCCATGTGGCACACTGGTACTCAGCTGCATCTGGTTAGGAGCCGACCCCAACATACTTACGAAGCGGCTAGGCAGATAATAACAATCTATCCTAATATTTTAAAGAGGTAAAATTTGTAAGTTTGTATATAGGGGTAATCTTTGGAACCGCTGGTCGGATTTCCAAAATTCTTTCACTGATTGTTAGCTATAATGTTCCCGAGTGCCATAGGCTATATTTTATCCAGGAACGGGCAGTCGTTCCCACGGGACGCGGGTGAAATCGCGGGAAAACGGCTCGTCATATATATGAAGGTATACCTGCAATCCTCCTGGTAGCGGGACAATGAGACACCTGGTTGTATCTACAGATGGCGGGAAATACTTCGTTCAAGCCTTTATTCTTCAAATGAGATTGGTCCACGCAGTGCAGGATTATGTCCATTACCTGTGAAGGAATAGGGTTCAAATTACCATAAAAAGAAAACTAGAGAATATATTTTATATGATTCTTATCCGTGTGAGAGGAGGCCTGTGCCCAGCAGTGGGGACGATAAAAGGCTGTAACAGGATTATGTTTAAGACAATTTGTGTTAATTATATAACATTTCTTTGAGTAAATAAAGTATTGTTGCTTTAAAATCTACTATGTACAGTTATATTTAAATAAAAGACACTTAAAACTTGCAGTTCTATTGCAGTCGTGTCAACTGTCTTCAAACTGCCGTTGAACCGCAAATTTGCAGTTGGATTGCAGTTGAAATGCAGTCCGTCTGTCTAGAGCCATAGAAACATACTCAAAGACACCCCCAGCCTTGTGCTAAAATATTCCAAAATAAACTACTCCTACAACATATTTCTGTACGTACCTCTACAAGTAACTCAGCAACCTCATTGTGCATCCTATCTATGAGCAGTTCGATGCCTCTCAGCACTTCGGCTCGTCCCTTCTGCAGCGCGAGGTATGCAGGGAGGGCTGCCCCGACTGCTGGCTGATCTTATATACCTTACTACTACTTTCTAAGTATACCTTGGACACTAAATGACTGATTAAAGGTGGAAACCTGGACTATAAAGTCTGAAATCACCAACCCGCATTGAGCAAGCGTGGTGATTAACGCTCAATCTTTCTTCGTGTGAGAGGAGGCCGCAGCCCAGCAGTGGGACGATAAAAGGCTAAAAATATACGTACCTCTAATAGTAAAACATATCTCTCTTTCTCTATAACCTCTCTCTGTCTCTCTGTATAAACTTCTAAATATACCCAAAGACACCCCCAGCTTTGTTCTAAAATATGGAATTAGCTACTATACTATATATTTTTGCAGTTTTTATATTATTTCTGTACGTACCTCTACAAGTAACTCAGCGACCTCATTATGCATCCTATCTATGAGCAGTTCGATGCCTCTCAGCACTTCGGCTCGTCCCTTCTGCAGCGCGAGGTATGCGGGGAGGGCTGACCCGACTGCTGGCTGATCTTATATACCTTACTACTACTTTCTAAGTATACCTTGCACATCAAGACCAATGACTGATCAAGGTGGAAACCTGGACCTTCAAGTTTGAAATCACCAACCCACATTGAGCAAGCGTGGTGATTAACGTTCAATCTTTCTCAGTGTGAGAGGAGGCCTGTCCACAATGTGAAATAAATTACTAGTACTATATATTTTTAGCAGTTTTACATAATTCCTGTACGTACCTCTACAAGTAACTCAGCGACCTCATTGTGCATTCTATCTATGAGCAGTTCGATGCCTCTCAGCACTTCGGCTCGTCCCTTCTGCAGCGCGAGGTATGCGGGGAGGGCTGCCCCGACTGCTGGCTGATCTTCTTATACATCTTACTACTACTTTCTAAGTATAGGTACCTTGGACACTAAATGACTGACTCAAGGTGGAAACCTGGACTTTAAAGTCTGAAATCACCAACCCGCATTGAGCAAGCGTGGTGATTAACGCTCAGTCCTTCTCCGTGTGAGAGGAGGCCTGTCCAAAATGTGAAATAAAGTACTACTGCTTTATATTTTTAGTCAAGTCTGACACCAATCCAACCAAGAAGTATTGGGTTACCCTGGCAACTATCCTTGTGGCACACTGGTACTCAGCTGCATCCGGTCAGGCTGGAAGCCGACCCCAATATAGTTGGGGAAAGGCTTGGGAGATGACTATATTATTTTTGCAGTTTTTATGTAATTTCTATACGTACCTCTACAAGTAACTCAGCGACCTCATTATGCATCCTATCTATGAGCAGTTCGATGCCTCTCAGCACTTCGGCTCGTCCCTTCTGCAGCGCGAGGTATGCGGGCGAGGGCTGCCCCGACTGCGCGGCGGCGGCGCAACGAGCTACCTCGCGGGCCATTGTTGTTATGAATGCTGCTGGCCTGTGTAGATAAAAGTATTGTTTTTAATTTGTATCGAGTGGGAAGAGAATGTGGATAAAAAATTACAAAAATGTCTGTATGGAAAACAAAAGAGATCAAAAAATGCTGAATGCGAATCCATATTTTTTGAATCATCCAAATGCATTTTTTATTACCAATATCACAGATAACATTAATAGTTACTTCGCCAATATGCAAGGAATACTTCAAATATTTGAAAAAATGGTTAAAGTGGCAAAATAATAACAACACACAAAAACTTGAAAACAAAATTCTGTGGCATTAAGTCCGCCAATATATGTACTTTTGTACATAAAGTATAGGTAAAAAGAATTCAAATAATACCTCCTTTTGTGGTTATTCAACATTTTTTATATAGATGTGGGAATGGGATATATACGAACGAATATCTGATTGATTGAGTGAAAGTTATGTTGAATGTTTTATTTTTAACATAAACAAATGAAGCTTAAAATAAACTAAAAAAATGATATAAAAAACATAATTGATTTTATTTTTTCATGCATTCTAATCTACAATTATAGATATTTCTAGATTCTTCAAAACATATTATAAAATTCCAATAATACCTGGCAGTAGCGATAAGGGTGAGCGCATGCCTGGCGGTGCGGCACGAGTCGGCTTGCGGAGTGAGCGGCAAGCCGTATGTCATTGAAGGCACCAGTTTATCAGCATCGCAACACATTTCTAGGAGACCTAGAGAGAAAATAATGTATAGGTATGTCACTATCTATCTATGTAATAGAGTCTAAATAATTTAACCATCATCCAGTGATCGTGACTATGTGGAACACTGGTACTATCAATGTTTTAGATATTACTGTTGGTAAAACACTGGCATTAAAATAGTGAAATCCTTATTTACTTGTGATCTCAAACCTCATATGCACACTTACTAATGCACTCCGATGATAAGCATGCATAAATATACTTATGTATGTATACCCTAAGTACTCTCCTTTTAAACTTTCTTATGAAATCACCTTATATACTACTGCTATGTAACTGAATTTATTGAGTGTGAATTTTAGCTATTTTCTGAATTTTCAACCCACACCTTTTTTGAGGGTTGACTCCACCCTGATCTAGACTTATGAAAAACTTACCAAGTTATACCATAATTATAAATTAGGCTAGCTAGGTAGCTTAAACACTTATATCCTACAAAAGGCTATGAAAACTTACCAAGCAATACATGAGACACATCCAAATACGGTTCCCAGACAGTGAACCCCTACCCAGCAGGTCCACAGCCGCCCGACGCAGCGGCGTGTGGCAGGCGCGGACACGCGGGGAGAGGAGTAGTGGGTCAGAGCTAGCGCTGTGAGCCGGGCTAAGTTGTTCGACGAGCTTAGGGTGAAACCTGAGAGATTTTTAAATAATGTAGTGGATAAAAAATATAATGAGGATCAGCCATGAAGGTTTGTATATTTTTTAGCAATAAATTTACAAATATTATAAGAATCATAAAGTATAGGGGACAATTTTCCACTCTATAAGGGCGCTTCTACACTAGTGGGTTGTTCGGTCAGTTTTCTAAACATTTCTTTTCAGATGCGAAATTAAGAGTTTGTAATAAAACTATCCAATCATATTAAATTAAAACCTATTTTATGTACAGTAAGAAGTGTATAACAAACGTTACCTTCAACCACTGAGCTCTTGCGACTATCGCCGTCTTTCCGTCTCTTATTGCCGGCCGCGCCTGGAACAAAACATATATAGAATCGAATTATATTTAGATTTTTTGTAGTAATGTGATGTCGTTATAGTACATCTGGTGACGATGATATGAATTTTAAAATAATAATTAGGAAAGGGGCTAAAAATGGCAATTATCTTGAAAAGACAAAAATATGTTTCGGTACCCTCGGTAAATGGTGGCAGCCCTCGTAAATCACGAGCCACGAGCCCTCCAATGGCTTAGCAAACATACGAGGTATAATAAGACCTATCTTTTCGCCTGCGGTTTCACCCGGGCCCCGTAGGAACTAATATCCTTCCCCACCGAAATATCTTTTCAAATAGAACCATTATTTTCTAAGATTTTTCAAGAAGATTCAAGCATACAAACTTCATTATTATTATAGTACTATTTTATTTATATCGGGTGTGTCGTTCATAATCACATTAAATGAAATGCGTTAATATACTGGTTAATATATGTCGATTAACACAAAGAAAAATAAAAATACGTAAATATAAAAATGCATTTTTCAAACAAAGTAAATAGAATAAAATGTGCGAAAATTAGAACACCATATAGAAGTCAGTCATTACAAACAGCTGAAATTCTCCCTTGATAACTGACAGCTGTCAACTGATCAAAACATTCGATACTCCTAACTTTATCTCTGCTTTACACATGATGTTGTAAATTATGAAAACGACAAAAGAGTCCTGTGGCTAAACCACTGAATGAATTATGTTATATTTTTTACAATTCGCTATACAATATCATGAAGTACATGTGATAGAATTTAATGTGATTATGAACGACACACCCGATATAGATAACTTCGCTAGTCATAATTACCTTCGCTAGTAATATCCTGTCCAAACTCTGCGCCTATGACTCCCAGCAGGACAACAGCGGTAGTCTGTTTGCGCTTGAGTTCAGCTAATGATGACGGCTTGCGGATAATCTCTTCTTCTTCTTCTTCAAATTCTTCTTCTTGCTGTTAGAGAGATAATAGGGTTGTAGGTAGAATGATTTTAAGTTAGCATTTCATCTTAGACAAGTTAGAAACAAGGTTTCAATACTCTATTACTTACTACAATAATAATAATATCTCTGATTTCTGGAGAACACAAAACAAGCCATCTGAGAGTTATGTAATGCTATTTCATGATATTGTAATTGTTTCCCAATTATGATTATGAATTTTACAAAATCTATTAATGTTTGAAAGTTTATCTTAGCAGCTAACTTGAAGTTTTGGAAGAAGTCTTATAGGATCTATTTGAAAAGAGTGAGTTTTGAGACTTTGCGTTTGAGTCAGTATATTTTGATTTTATATTGGTTACTAAGCATTATATTGATACTTTACCTGTTGATGTTGATTCTACTAGTCTTCTGTATATAAATATTTAAATATATAATACTTACAACTTGTTGCACCTTCTCAGCGGGTTCCTTGTGTGCTGCATGCGGGTTTATACTCTCTGTGTGTGTGTATAGAGGCAGGAATTGCGCCCAGTTGTCTACTAGGGTCTTACGCCCTTTCGGACCTAGGCTGTGGGGAAATTGTAGAAAACAATTAGTAACACTAAAAGTTTTAAATAATGGTAAATTACTTTATAATTAATAGCAGTTTTCCAGCGGCTTTACTCGCGTCCCCTGGGAACTACTATCCGCACCGCGATAAATTATAGCCTATGTTACTCGGGAAGAGTGTAGCTTTCCAATTATGATATCATTTTTCAAATGGGTTCAGTAAGTTTTGAAGCCTTTATTTCAAACAAAAATGAATTCTCTTTATAATATTATCATATTTTTATTATTTAGAAAAAGTTTATGGAGTGGCCATCAGATAAGAATTCGTGTTTCGGAAGGCACGTAAAATTGGGTCCCGGGTATCTACCATTTGAACATTTTGGGTAGTCAGAAGCTTTGGCAGTTGTTTTGGGTAGTCAGAATCTAGGAAGTCCGACAACCAGTCTTATAAACGGGTTGGCCGGGAAATGGATTCAGGAGGTCAGGTAGGCGGTCGCTCTATGTGACACACTGGTAGTCAGCTGCATCCAATTAAGATCTGAAGCCGACCCTCACATAGTTGGGCAAAGGCTGGATTAACTTAATAACATAGGAAAAATATCCGTTATTTAAGGTCAAAAGATGGCACCTAATTCTAAATACAGCTTACCGTCCTAATTCGGCAAGTAGAAGCGCCTGCGACGCCTCTCTGACTTCAAGCAGTGGTGCTGCCAGCGACGAGCGAGCATCTCCACTTGAGGACGCTTGAAGCTCTTGGCGCCTAGACAAAAAATATTGGAGTTAGTTGGGACACCGGAAATTAAATACATAGGTGTGTATATTTCAGCATAACGCTCTGGTAAAATTTGTGTTATATTACGTAAGGTTTAAGAGATATATTTTACTGACTTAAACCCACCATGTTCCTTCTGGAGCCCTTTATGTACCAGACCCGAGGTAACTCTTTCGAAAAATCCCACGGAATCGGCAAGTCGCTTACATACTTAAGATACAAATTCAGATACTCAGAAAGCATTACTATTTCACCACATCATCTTCCTGCCCTAATGCCAATTTTATTTGTGAGCATGTTTTCTTCATCCATTATCATACTCTTCTATCTGTCGTCATCTCGCAAGTAATCATTGCTATTTCACCTATCTAATTCTTAATTTTCGTAAGGGTTTATAAACTTACCAGCGGCAACCACCTTGACTGGCAGTAGAACACAGTGCAAGGTAGGCAGGAGTGATCAGCCCTGCTTGATGTGAGCTTGCTGGGCGGCCAGTTGCTCCTCTCTCTCCTCATCATTGTTAACAAGCATTCATGGCACTAACCCCACATTATTATCGACTTGTCTATTTTGTGCAATTTTGCCCTCCATCTTATTTTGTTGTGGCAAGTCATTGAAGCAGCTGTGGATGCAGTGGGACGGAGTGTCAGACTCATACTGACTTAAACCCACCATGTTCCTTCTGGAGCCCTTGATGTACCAGGATCGTAGTAACAGAAAAATCGCGTAACTCTGGCAGGTCATCTACATACCTAAGATGCTACTCCGGACACTCAGAAAGCTTTGCTAGTTCACCTCATCATCGTCTACCCTGATCCCAATTTTATTTGTGGTGTAGCATGTTTTCTTCTTCCATACTCTTTTATCTGCTGTCATCTAACAAAATTATTAAGGGTTTTGTGAACTTACCAGCGGCAACGACCTTGTCCGGCAGTAGAACACAGTGCAAGGTAGCCAGGAGTGACCAGCCCTGCTTGATGTGAGCTTGCTGGGCGGCCAGTTGCTCCTCCCTCTCCTCATCAGCAGCCCATGATGAGGAACTCCTGGTTGACGGTCTGGGGACAAGAGGAGTGAGCGTCCCGGGTGGGTAGATTATAGGTGTGGTGGTAAAAGATTGATATAATCTAAACTTTTTATAAAAACGAAGATAGGAACATCGAAATATTGGTAACTAATAATGGTATCCAGATGGACACATGGTAGGCCACGGGGACTGTGCTCTTTAGAAGAAAGGCAGCTGACAGGAGTGTCCAAGCATTTGCGCAGATATAGGTACATTCCTTATTCCTTCACTCTTATACTCTTAATCCGACACAACCGGAGAGAGTTTACATACGTGCTCTCCGATGTACGGGTGTTTCGATCACCAACCTCCAGGATAGGAGCTGCTTTTAGAGAGTTGTTTAAAACACAAGTGATTTCCTCCTGTCACGGGACTCGAACCCGAGATCTGGTGCACAGCAGTCGCACTTGCGACTGCTAGACCAACGAGGCAGTTTCAGAACCTCCTACTTTGAAGTCAATAAGAAAATTAATGTATGAATGAATCATCATCACCTGTGCAGCCTCCTGATGACCTCCTGTTCAGGCACGAAGCTGGCGTTACTCATAGACATCAGCGTGTTGGCGAGCGCCACGATGGAGAGCAGATGGTTGGTAGTCAGAGTAGTGCTGAGCTCCCAGTGAAGCTTCGAAGAGAACAGCCTGAAATACAGAGAACTTGTATTGTATGGTCATCATCCTCTGAGCCGTTCTCCCAACCATGTTGGGGTCGGCTTCCAGTCTAACCGGATTCAGCTGAGTACCAGAGCTTTGCAAGGAGCGACTGCCTATCTGACCTGCTCAACCCAGTTACCCGGGCAACCCGATACCCCTTGGTTAGACTGGCGTCAGACTTACTGGCTTCTGACTACCCGTAACGATTGCTAAAGATGTTAAATGACAGATGGTATTAGATCGTATGATATTGCTAAAGTATTATGGACATCAGCGTGTTGGCGAGAGCCACGATGGAGAGGAGATGGTTGGTCGTTAGAGTTGTGCTGAGCTGCCAGTGGAGTTTTGAGGAGTACAGTCTGGAAGATGCAGAATGGCAGGTTAAGCAATGCTTAGTACTGTTGGTCTGTGGATAGGTGACCATCTCGTCATGACGAGTTCCCCGTGTTCCCAAAGTCACGTAAAATTGATGGGTCAATTAAACAAGCAAAAAATACTGTTGCCTCGGTAACTGGGCTGAAGGGATCGAATCGGTAGTCGTTCATTTAACATTGGTACTGAGCTGCATACGGTTAGACTACCCAATCCTAATTTAGTTGGGCAAAGGCTAGGCAGATGAATGGTACTTGTCCCGCAATCGTTACCCGCTCAAGCTTTTCCGTCACCCGTTGGTACCTTAACATGATTTCTACGCAAATACTCCCGCAATCTTCCGAGAATCCATAAAGTTGGGTTTAACTCTGCTTCTGAAGATATTGTCTATCTTTAGATAAAATATTGACTTTACATTTATATATGACTTCGATAATAGTGTTTTTGTTCTGAAATCTTTGCAGTGTTTCAAGCAAATCTATCATCATCCACTTACCTAGTCAACTTCTCCTGCCTGACCAGCTCAGGTGGTAGATCAGAAGTGATGAGCAGAGGGTCATCAGGAGCGGACGCGCAGGCCGCTGACCAGCTGCCGAGCCATGTGGGAGCTGGACCGCCATGTGGCCGTGACGGGATACCACGCCGAAGCATACTGGGACCTGTGGAAGAAATGGTAAAATTGGATTTTTAGCAAGAATAGAATCGAACGGAATTTAATGTTGTTTTGCAAATATAGGTATACATAAGTTTTAAAATATAATACAGCTCAGCCCTAATCAGCAAGGAATGGTTCATTAATTAAATAAGGGATGTTATTATGAAAATAGGAATGAATCTTTGGTGTCTTCTGGCGAAGAATTCTGAGAAAGTTTCTAGCCTAGTTTTTTTAAGAAACGAGAAATATAAACCAATAGTAAAGTATAAAATCTGAAACAATCTCATAAAGTCAATCCTATTAATATAACACAGTAATATTATAAAGGCGAAGGGTTGTGATTGTGTGTATATAGGTATGGATGCTTGTTAATCTTTTACGTCAAAACTGCTGGATCAATTTTTATGCAACTTGGCAGTAATGTAGCTTATATATCAGAATAACATGTATGTATAAGCTCCATTTTATCCGGGAGTGGAAAGTTTGTTAATATTTCTCAGTAGCAGAAGCTGGTTGGTTAATATTTCCCAGTTCCTCCGTACCACAGTCTCTCCGCTTCTGCAGACAGCCTAATCCCGAGGTATCATAACAGCTTAACTGAATTACAACTCACCATAGGCCTCAACAACCCCAGCTTGGACTCACAGACCCTATCAAGGTCAGGGTCTAAGCCCCACGCGTGCAGCAATGATATCAGGATCTGAGCTATCTCCATGGTATGCGGTGGCTCTGCCAGCGACATGTCCCTTGGTCTCTGGCGTTTGGCTTGAGTGGCTTCATCTGAAACAAGGAAAGACGACGATTAGTTGGAATTTTCTGGAACCTTCATTATGCTGGTTCATCATCATCATCTCAGCCATAGGACGTCCACTGCTGAACATAGGCCTCCCTTAAGATCTCCACAGATACCTGTTGGAGGCGACCTGCATCCAGCGTCTTCCTGCGACCTTTATAACCGTCGTCTGTCCACCTTGTTGGTGGACGTCCCACGCTGCGCTTGCTAGACCGTGGTCTCCACTCCAGCACTTTTCGACCCCATCGGCCATCTGCTCTGCGAGCAATATGGCCTGCCCGTTGCCACTTCAACCTACGCTTATGCTGGTTAATAACTTATAAAGCAGCCCAGAGTATGGAAGTTGGTGTTTGATACACCCGTGCATCGGAGAGCACTTTATTATCGGTCCTGCGCCTGATCTCTCTCCGGTGGTGTCGCATTGCCGTCCCATCGGGCTGTGAGAGTGAAGGAATAGAGTGAAGTCCTGCGCAGCTGGGTGATCTATTTAGAGAAAAGAGGTTGACAGTCGTTATGGGTCTTCAGAAACCTGAAAGTCTAAATAGTAGTCTTACCAGAGGTTGAAGAGTTCAGCTGCATCTAGTTAGTATTGAAGAAGTACTTGGGAATACCTAAACTAGATGAATGAGTTTCATTGAATCGGCATAGGTTATATTTTTAGACATGCAACATGCATATTAATTATACATTACCAATAAAGGTAAAGTAACTAAATACTAACCGTCACGCCCCATAGAACGGTGTCAAATTAAACGTAGGTTCAGTAATTAGTGTGTCTATACGTATTAATTTAAACGAGCAAACAGATTTTTATAAATCCTGCCTTAAGATAAAATATTTTTTAACCGACTTCAACAGGAGGCTCTCACTTTGACCTCTATGTGTGTAAATGTGTTAATAAGTGCGCAGTTATCTCACGCTTGGCCGGACCGATTTTGATGCAGTTTTCAGCATATCACATGGCAGACTTAGAAGACGGATTAGGCATATAAATAGAAGATGACCAGGTTATTTACTTTTTGTTTTTAACGTAGTATGGAATTTTTGTCTGGATGTATTTGGTAGATAAGGCTAATATCCGTAGAAACCGCGGGTCATACCAATGCAATATTATATGCAATGCTGTAATCTCTAAAGAATGTAAGTAATTTAATTTAATAGCGTTTAATAGAGCTATCGGATACCGACCTTGTTATAGTATGCATTCGAGAAATGAGGAAAATTGATTAATTGGATTGATATAAATTATTTAAAGACTATGGCAACCAAACGATGGATTTATTACGCAGTCACAATTTCACCCTCATAGCAATCATTGGAGTTCAAGACACGCTTAGAAAATATTTAAGCTATACCAATATGATAAAGGGGAAAAAATATTTTGTTTGTTTGTAATGGATAAACATAAAACTTCTGGATCGATTTTAAAAATTCTTTCACTGTTGGAAAGCTACACTCTTCCTGAGTAACATAGGCTCTCTATTTTATCCCGGTAAGGGCAGTGGTTCCCACGGGACGCGAGTGAAACCGCGGGAAGACGGCTAGTATTTATTGTACATATAACTAATACAGTTACATTGGTTTCATCGTTTTATTTTCAGGTAACTAATTTCTACTCGCATCCTGGGGAACTGCTTCCCGCCTTTGCCTTGGCTTTGGCCGCTAATCGGATAAAAGTTGCCATGTCTTTTCTCAGGCCCTACTAGTCTACCTCTGAACCAAATTCCATTAAAAACGCTTTAGTAATTTTTAACATAACTGCAAGAGAAGTACAAATAGATCTCGAACTACAGGCGTGAACCACGGGCATTTTAGATACACAATATAATATCAAGTAAAATCTACATGTACTATACATTTCCGCAATAAGTCGACATGACTAGAGTGTCACAACTCGGACTCGAAGTGGTACTCCGTGATTCCTATGGCGCAATGTCTAATGGAGGCTATGTGGATATAGTGTATTACTCGTGTTGTATTTTATTGTATAGAGAAGTGTTGAGTTTGTTTAGATCATAAATCTTGAGAAAATATTGATGCTGACGACAGTTGTTTCAATCGGGTTCTGTAAGAACTGCTCCATGCACACCGATAAAAGTAGCTTAAGCAGGTATAGCCTGTACCCTTTTTCAATAAATAGGCTATGTATATGTATGTATGTATGTGTGTGTATGTATGTATGTATGAAATATATTTTTATACCGTCTCAGTAGTTGCTGAGATTAGCGCAAACAAGCGAATAAACCAACCAGAATATAGACACAGATTACTCATAGGAATTTAAGGGAGTATTTCTTAGTTCGCCGCAACTTGGCGAAACCAAGGGCGGAAGCTCATACATAGACGGTTAAAATAATTGATGAATTTTAATTAAGAGGTCGTAAACCTTATCAGTTATCAATCACTAGTTTATCTAATTAAACTGCGGAAGGTACAGTCAGAATAAATTAGTTAAGTGCGGAACAACTCATTTCAATAATATGGACTTTACCTTAATTTAATTATCACGCACAAAACATAAATAAATACGGAAGTAGGGCTTCCGTAGAATATTAATTTTAGTTATAATTCGATGGGTTATTTTTAATTTATGGTGTAAGATGAGTATTTGAAGGTCACATAAAACGTGGTTCTAAAAAAATAACATCCGAATTGAGCATCTCCTCCTTTTGGGAAGTTGTTAAAAAATGCCAAAAGTACCTATCAATGACATATTAGCTTCCGCTAGCGGTTTCACACGCATCTCGTTGGAACAACTTCGCGCAACCGGATAAAAATGCCTATACTTAGACTTCCTCGATAAGTGCTATCTAACACCAAATGTTTTGATATTGTAAGTTTGATGATAAGATTCCAGTTTTAATTGTTATATTACTGCCAAGTTTCGTCGAAATCCATAAGTTGTTTTATTTTATTATATTTTTGTTTTATTACATTAGTAACGAAATCTTAACAATGAAATACTTATCTGTCTGCTGTTCATTAGCTTAGTTCAAAAGTCGTGATTCAACGCCTTTCGATATACTATTGATCACAACAATAGATAGATGTAAGGCGCATTGAAGGCTAGCCCTAGGCGCGGTCACTTTAGTAAAGAAATAGCAGTAATACCTACTAGTCTACGTATGATTATAACCAACTGTTCCTCGCGGTTTCAACCACGTCCCGTGCAATCCAGGAACTAGTTCTAGTAAAATATAGTCTATTAAGCTACTCCCTGAGGTTCCATCAGCGCCACGGGAGAACTTCCAGCAACGGAGTAAAGTAGCCTGTGTCTTTTGTCAGTCTTTAGACTGACTGAGCAGCGAGATCCTGGTACAAAAGGGTTACAAAAAGAACATGGTGGGTTTTAGTCAGTGACGGTCAGACCCCATCTCCTTCTGTAGCCACAACGGAAGTTCATGTGATGATTTCCCACAAAAGTGCTTTAGACTACCTGTGCACTAAACGTTCAGTAGTTTTGGAGCTCTTATATACAAAAAAATATAGAATGTCTTCGCTCAGGGATACTAATGTTTGAATAACGAAATTTTATGGGTTTTGGGCCTTCGTCGAAAAACCTGTGTTTTGTCTAAATACAATCTAGCCTGTCTAGCTCTGCGGTCTGCCTACATAGTCGTTATGTCACGGCGTATATTTAACTCAATAGAGCTAAATCCATTATTATGGATGTTGATGATTGAGAAATATCTAGGCTTCGTTTCATGGCCGATGGTACAGGCAACTTCAGGTCAGTGGTAACAGTTTTATAGGAAAATCGTACTTATTACTATTGAGTTAAGGTGCATGACAGTTACCACTGATGTGCAGTCTACCGTACCTAAGACATCTGGATAAATATGGTATAAAAGGTAGAGTTGAAGTTACATTTTAAGTTAGTGTATGGCAGTTAGATACGTCTTAAAATCATCTATACTAATAAGATAGGTACTGTGATTGATTTGAACGGGGTAATACCAGAAACTACTGGAACGAATTGGAAAATTCTTACAGTGTTAGATGATAGCCTAGGCAAATTTTTATCCAGGCGCGCTAAGTAGTCCTTTAGAATGCGGGTGAAACTGTTGATAGAAGCTTCCTTAATTAATTTTAATTAATTTGTTTATGAAAAAGAGACATGCAACAATTTTATTTTTTAAGGAAAATAGAAAATTCTGGAACAAATTTTACGTCTGTTTCCGTTTTGAGAGAGACTAAACATTCATTTGTTACAACGAAACTAGAATATAAGTAGGTATGTATGTAATTAGAAAAAAAACTACTTTCGACATTTTGAGGTCACAAATAATTTTGAAAGTATTTAATTTGGCATTGTAATACAAAGCTAAACGCATTATATTCGCAATAGTTTAATGCGAATATAATTATTTAATTTAATTATAACTATGAGCAATGAATGAGCAAAGTCCAAAAAAATTGGTATGCAGACTAGAACTACGCAATTACATTTATTGCATCAGATTTTAACATATTTTTAATTTCAAAAGAAATAAATAAACATTTTTCGAAAAGAATTACAGTAGTGACAGTTACTATTACTATAAAAGTTTTTGGCTTTTTTGACCTGCAATCTTATAAAAGTCAGTTTTCGTAAAACAACTGTTTTCTATGAATTTTCAGGTTCAATTTTCAAAGTGAAAAGTTGTTTTAAGAAAAATGTCTTTTTCGGTACAATTTGGGCATATTTTAGGGTTCTGTATCCAAAGGGTAAAATGGGATCCTATTACAGACTTCACTGATAGTTAGAAAATTGGAGTTATCACAAATGATGTAGTTATTATTGTTGGCGCTATTATAATACCAAATACTGAAAACTAATTTTTCTAGAATCACATTTGACTAAGGGCTGATTTTTAATTGCTAGATAACTTTTATCTGAAGAATATGTTTGACGTTTTGACAGCTTTTGTGTAGAAAATATGTCAAACTGCTACCCATATTTCTTCCTCTGAAAGAAGTTACGTCGAAAGTTAACCCGATTACAAGAACTCTTAATCACGTCACGTCAAACCCTACGTAACAACAGCCCCACAACGTACATAACACAATATAACGTACTAACAATGTAATACATCTTGACATTTAACGTACGCAACAGGTTTTCACGTATGTCTGTTACGCGTGCGCATGCGTCATAAGAACAGCTGACTGCTGTGACGTTTGTATGATACTGGGGTTGAATATTTTATTTAGAGGAAAAAGGAGGAAATTTTAACAAACCAAAAACCAAAAACGACCACAGATGACACCACCAATGCGAAAGTTTAGACTTCATGTCAATTAATCTACTTTATCAATTCAACTCTATTCTGAACTCTATTCTACCATGGAGAACAAAATTTCCTTAAAACTGACAGCTGTCAACTGTACCAAAAACAGTCAGACCATCCGAGAAAATGTACCCACGTCACGTCAACCCTACGTCACAAGTGTCACAACAGCCCCATAATGTACATAACGTACATAACACAATATAACGTACTAACAATATGTAATACACCTTGACATTTAACGTACGCAACAGGTTTCACGCATGTACGTTACGCGTGCGCGTGCGTCATACGAACAGCTGACTGCTGTCACGTTTAAGTATGTTGCTGGTGCTGGATATTTTACTTAGTTGGGGAAAAAGAGTAAATTTTTAACTAATAAAACCAAAAAACTACCAAAGATGACACCACCAATGCGAAAGATTAGACTTCTCGTCAATTAATCTACTTCATCAATTCAACTCTATTCTATCAAGGAGAACAAAATTTCCTTACTCCGTGGTCAGTACAAACGAACAGCGCTATTTTCCCTTGAAAACTGACAGCTGTCAACTACACCAATAAACGGTCAGACCATCCGAGAAAATGTACACACGTCACGTCAACCCTACGTCACAAGTGTTACAACGGTCCCCATAACGTACATAACACAATATAACGTACTAACAATGTAATACACCTTGACATTTAACGTACGCAACAGGTTTCACGCATGTACGTTACGCGTGCGCATGCGTCATAAGAACAGCTGACTGGCTGTCATGTTGTGCTGAATATTTTACTTAGTTGAGGAAAATGGAGGAAATTGTTAACAAATATGTGTCCAAAATTCACTAATAATATAAATGTGAAACTAACTTTGCCCATTTGTCTGTTTATCTGCCGCTTTTGAACCGACTTCGAAAAAATGGCGGTTCCCAATTTGATCTGTATGTATGTTTTGTATGTATGTTTATGCGCGGTTATCTCTCCATTGGTTGAACCGACTACAGAGATAATCTTTTGACATATAGAGTCAGGAGATAAGCTACTTTTATCCGAGTACGGGAAGTCTTCCGTGGTTCCTTACTCATATGCAAAGAAATATTGAAAACTATCTGGAAGCCTTTCAGCGTTATACCCTCTCTTTATCAAGGAAGGCTACTTTTATCCGGGTGCCCGAAATAGTAGTAGTATTTATCTCTCTCACCGGGGTTTACATGATATAATATTTATTTATTTTTATTAATATATTTATAATATATTAAAACAAGTATATACTACAATTTCCAAGTAGGTATAGTAAAGCAGGCGAGTGACCATGCCAGTTTACTCGACTGGCGACTAGCCAGGTGATATGACTAGTTGTCACCTGATCGCAGGGCGGTGATTAGTGATGGGTCACTGTCGATAGGGTAAGATATCGATAGTTATTTCTAGGAATATAACGTGCAGCTGTAGAGGTTTTGTGGTATTGAGGAAATAGTTTAGGATTTTCGTAACTTTTAGCTACTAACAAGGAAAATATGTAAAAAAATCAAATAAAGTATTATGAAAGCTAATATGAATCGTTCAAAGAGAAGAGCAAAGAAATAAGTTGCAATCCCACTGAAGTATATTTAGTGTAATGATTTTCTGATATATCCATTCAACCATCAATGAAAAGCAATAGTTATAATTATTTCATTAAATTGAAAATATCATTGATAAACGCACAAAGAAATTAGCAACATCGATATTCACCCATATAATAAATAAAAATGGTAAATGTATCGATATAACTTTTGCATCCCTACAACCAATTGCCGGACCTTGCACTTTAAGAAAGTAGTCGACACCTACGAGTCACCCACTCGAATCACTGCAGGTGACATTGTACTCCATTATTACTTTAATTAAATACCACCTTCCATAAATAGAGTATATAATAATATGACGTGATTTCTGCCTGTTACTTCGCTTGGCTGGAAAAATAGCCTATCATCAATTTTGATGCAAAGTAAAAGGGTAACATTTCCTAAAATCAAAAATCAATTCCTAAATTTTCAAAGTTTACCCTACCCAATGAATTGGTTTCGTTTCTTAGTTGGTACCCTAAAGGCTCTGGGACTACTGACCAGATTTCAATTTCTTTCACTGTAGGAAAGCTATACTATTCCCGAGTAATATAGGCTATTGAGAAATCGCTATTTAGCGATAAGACCGCCGATTGTACTGTTTTTGTATGTTGTGATGTCCTGTGTTGTTAATTTTCTTGGTGTACAATAAAGAATAATCTATCTATCTATATTTTATCCCGGTACGAGCAGCAGTTCCCACGGGACGCGAGTTAAACCAAGAGAAAACGGCTAGTGATGTATAATATCCCAAGCTTGCGCGAAAAGGTTAAGATCAGAAATGCAACGTGCATATTTAATTGACGCGAACTGAACCTCTACCATGTTTAAATGTACAGTTTTTAAACATTATTCAGATAACAGTTTTATTTCTCAACCGCCTACCGTATTAGCGACATAAGTTTACACTAAAAGAATGATTGCAATCTCTTATCGTCTTGACATGGCTATTTGAAAATAATGAACGTGAGAAGAATTTTCAAGTATTTTATTTGCTTGCTTTGCCATTTCTAACATGTTGGAGCCGGCTTCCAGTCTAATCTGATGCAGCTGAGTAATGCTACCACATGGAGCGACTGCTTATCTGTCCTTCTCAACCGAGTCACACGGGCAACCTTGATTAGACTGGTTGTCAGACTCTCTTATACATGCACTGACTAACCGTAACGTCTCCCAAAATATATAGACAGTCAGGAATTAAAAATTAAATTCTTTCAGAAACTCGGAGAAAATCGTTACAACATAGAAGCACCCCATCCACGGACTGACCGCGCCAAGGGATACTTTACCATATGATCATAAATTTAAGCAAGACTTGCCGCGTTGGGCTATTAATAAGCCAAGAGTTACTTATTCCTAGTTAAGATCAACACACCACACACGATTGACACCCGCAACTTCTCATAGGTCTGGTTGAAAACCAGCGTCAGGCACTAGCTGTCTGGCATATTGCTGAACTGGATCTATGTATTTAGCATATCCTATTGTAAATTTTTACTTTCTATTCTATGTGTATGTACGTCTTGTGTTGTGTCAATAAATATTTCTTCTTTCTTTCTTTATAAAGGCTAACCAAATGATGAAACCCATTAAATCACATGTGTGGACATCATTGATTACATATTACCTCTATAAGTCATGAGAATACCCCGTCCCACTTCACATACAAAGAGACTATTAAGACTATTTCAGCTAGGTAAAAATTAAAATAATAATCAACTTTAGCAATCTTGTTCACATCAGGAAAGTATTTGTAAACAATGGGAGATTCTACTAAAATTGTTCACGAACAAATGTGCGCGAAAATGTTGTCCACAGCTAGATTCTTCCTCCGAGCCTTTTCCCAACCATGTTGGGGTCGGCTCCCAGTCTAACCGGATTCAGCTGAGTACTAGTGCTTTACAAGAAGCGACTGTCATCTGACCTCCTCAACCCAGTTACCCGGGCAACCCGGTACCCTTGGTTAGACTGGCTCCTGACTACCCGTTATCCACAGCTAGCATGTTTTAGAAATGGTCACATGCAATTTTTTGCGAGCGAGTAGACCAGAAGGCACATTTGTTTGCGTCATAGTGCTGCACACTGGTGGATCTACGCCTTTACACAGCCTTGCATTGTGGTTTAATTTTGGGAATATCACACGTTTATGTTTAATTTGAGAAAATGTGGCAGTGGCTAGTCAAATTTCATATCACATTCATTGCAAAATCACTACAAAAACGGAATATATCTATAAGTCTAAAACTACTGGATGGATTTTGATATAAGATGTCAGTAATAAAGCTTATAATATCAAGACAACCCTTTACATATGCCTTAAAGATGACATGAATAAGAAGGGAATGAGTGTCAGTATGACGAGTGACAGGGGAAAATGGAAGCGAAAGACATATTGCGCTCACAACAAATAAAATTGGGAATAGTACAGGAAGAAGATATAGGCTACCTTTAGAAGTAGTTCTTTCAGGAGGCGGGTGCAAATGCGGTCGGAAGTTTCTATAAAATAATCCTAAAACATGAACTCCTAAGAATAAATACTCATTTCATAATCGTAACTCGAATAGTTTGTCATCATTCGATTCACTACAGTCTCATTCATACTTCAGAAGTTATACAATAATCGATACAGCCAGCGATTATTCCTTTCAAAATCTAGTAATTTTAGTATTAAAGAGCCTTGTAAGACTAGTTCCCATGCAATTACGTAGGTCTCGATTATCTCGACGCGAATCGATTACGACAGATAGATAACCTTTGTATATCGATACATCGGTGCATCACTAGCGATGGAGCGTTGAAAATTTTAAAATTGATGTAATTATTTAAGGTATTTGAATTGTTTGTTTTAATATTTTGTATGGATCTATTTTTTCTTTGTACATCGGGTTTCGATTCCTGGGGTCAAGCCGAAATGGCTTTGTGAGACAAAGACTTTCACAAAGAAACCCGTAGTCTGGAAGTTGTCGGCGTTACACTCCGTGCTTGAGAGGGCACGTAAAGCCAGCGATCCCGGACTGCTACTGAATAGCAGTCGTTGTTACAATTCCACGTCAGAGGCCGTCAGGCGGATTTGAGAACACTCTGACACTAGGGCTTGTCAGGTGATTAAACCTGCAGCTCACTTGATAAGGAAAAGAATACTATATAGGTATTAAATAATTAATTTTATATAAGCATTGAACAAAAATTTAGATTTAATATCTCAAAATCGTTGTTAACGTTGATATTTCATAATAAACCGGTTTGTCACTTCCTAGTGTAACCCAAGTCCATTTTGAGTGGGTATTTTTGACCGCCAGTTTAACCATGCACTTTGAGATAATTGCGTTCTCATAAATATCATATGTCTTGAACTACATACACGTGAATGCCACTGTCCCTAAGTATGGTATTAAATGTCAACGTTTACTTGAATATATTATTTATTACATACAAGCTTTTGTGTGAGTTCTTTAACCAAAGGGTAAAACTAAACTACATCATCCATCCTCCGAGCCTTTTCCTCAACTATGTTGGGGTCGGCTTCCAGTTTAAACGGATGTAGCTGAGTACCAGTGCTTTAAAGGAGCGACTGCCCTATCTGAACCCCCAACCCAGTTACCCGGGCAACCCAATACCCTTTGGTTAGACTGGTGTCAGAGTTACTGGCCAGACTACCCGTAACTATATTTCAAATGTTTAACCACACTCTATTTCATGAACCGAAATATACAATCTAGATAGTTTAAATTTTCACAGACGATAGATTTACGTTGTCACTATAACAACAAATACAGAAAACTAAAGTAACAACATTTTATTGCATTAGGTACTTTCAAATATACAACACTACTGAAATAAAATAAATTATAACACTAGGTACTTTCATAAACAAAAATAGCACAAAGTAAGTACCTATCTATTATATTAAAAGTACCTACTAAATAAAAGGCGGTAGTTTCGTCACAGTTCCAGAGCGACTAGACGAGAAGTAGTTAATAAGGAGCGCTTGCGCACCGCTCTTGCATCATGCGAACTTGCACTTGATTTGAAGGCGGTGTAGGGTTGCCAGTTGCCACGATTGAAAAAATTGTTATTTTGGGAGTTTGTTATAACCGTTCTTCATCTCAGCAAAAACATATAGGAAGTGGTGAAGGTTTTGGGGATGTCTTTTCTAAAATTGGCCTTTGAATAAATTACATTATTTCATAGCTAAAAGTTTATTTGTTTGAAAACGCTAATTTCAGATCTGAATAAATGGTCTATCTTTCATAGATATGTTTCAGTGTTATATAGTCAGTTTATATGTAGAGGTAGGCTAGAGGTTACTTTTATATATTGACGAAAGAGTTCTGAGAGGAACACATGATTTAAAAAATGTTATTTCCCGATTTTTCATCAATATTGTTCAGGCCGTTTTACCACATAACAGACTGAAATAATTTCGTCATCAATACTGGTCACACCGTTTCACCGGGAAACAAACTATAATTTGCACTATTTGGACATATTATTTTAGTACAAACCATCAAATTAGCCATGTGATCTTTAGTTGCAAAATGGTGATATTCTAAAATACCGGTTAAGGGGCGAAGTCGGTCAAAAACGTGACCTGATGATGTGTACCTAAACGGTTAAGCAAATCTTGTTTGTCGTAGGACCAGACTTCTTACAATGGGGTGTTTTGTAATACTAACATTAAAAGTTGTACTTCTATGGTGTGTGTGACCCGTTGTTAGAAAAAAACCTGTTTTATTTAAGAGAATTTGCGAAAGCGTCAATTTGTGTAGCTTTCAGGTTTACCATGCTTGGTTAAAGGAGGATTCGCGATTGCAGACTTGAAAGATCAGGTTTCCTCAAGATTCTTAAGCTTCGTCTAGCCTTTTCCCAACTATGTTGAGGTTCGCTTCCAGTCTAACTGGTGCCAGCTGAGTTCCATTGTTCTATAAGGAACGACTGAATATCTAACCTCCTCAACCCAGTTAGTTACATAGGCAACCCGATACTCCTTAATAGGATTGGTTATAAAACTTTCTGGCTCTCAACCACCCTACTGCCAAATATGTTCAAATGACAGATGGGACCTCACCCTCTTGCCCTTATCCCAATTTTTATTGGGGACAGCGCACCAACTTTTCTTCTTCGATACTCTTCTGTCCGACTTTATCTCACAAGTAGCGTTCTTTCTAGCCGTGTCGACTACAAAATGAAAGCTGGGATGTAAAAGTCAATATTCAATTGGCAGAAATGTAAGTCGGTTGTAAAAACTATGAAGGAACTATTTTTATTTACCAGTAAATATTAATGTGCCGTGCCAGCCCTATACATACAGACTACTGCCTTCTATGACGCAATGGACAACCCACTTGGTGAGTTCTGAATGTTTCTGATAGCCTTTATATCGTCATTGTCTTTGTGAGCACGCATTAATATCTTTATATGGCAATGAGAACTGTTTCTTTGCAATGTAGTTATTTTTTTTCGAAATATATGAAGAGATTGAGCGTGACTAAGTATAAAGTATGATATGGTGGTCTGAAAATTCTTGGCAAAGATCCTTTGAAATATTTTCATATTTTAAAATGTTTGGTATTCATCAAAATACTCATTTTCATTAAATCAATTCCTTTAATTGAGTTTGGACTGCTCAGCACGAGGTCTTGGGTTCGATTCCCGGCTCGGGCCATAATCACTTTTGTGAGTTGACACAGATGACTAAATAGTTACTATGGTTTTAAGGAGTTTTCTTCCAGGCTCTCCCAAAATGTGGGTAAAAGCCTAAAAGCTAGTCTTCCATAGGTGGTTACTCAAATGTCAAATATTGATGATATTTAAAGATAATTTGCAATACTTAACTAGGACATTACGTACAGTAATTTAGTTTTAAAAGTTCGATCTCATTAGATCGACGTAATGGTAGGTAGTCATAGAAAAGATATGATCAAACTTCGATTTGCTGTCTAGAATAAAATCTATAATTAACCGACTACAAAATAAAGACAAGGTTACGCATAGGCGTAATTTTAGGAGCAAATTATCATGTCGGGGCTGCGGGATTGTTCGCGCGAGTTACCGCGGCCCTGGTACATAAAGGGCTCCAGAAGGAACATGGTGGGTTTTAGTCAGTAAGAGTCTGATACTCCCTCACGCTGCACCCACAGCGGGAGGGGTCATCAGATGATTTCCCATTGCAAAAAGGAGCTATTGTCATTATAACAAAATGCTCTCCCCATCCATGGACCAACCGTGCCAAGCGTTGCTTAACCTGTCATCGGTCAACCTGGGAGGCTATTACTTAGCCAAGAGCCACCTTAGCTTATAAACCCCTATTATATTTCAAAAACCTTTCACTTTTCGCACATATTAATCCGCTGACGTGCACAAAACATGCGTACGCGCACCGGATCTTATATCAATCATTGTATGCCCTACTTCCTTATATATCATTACTTGGAACTGGCCATATTACTACCAACTTAACTATACATCCCTAAAACTGCCTCTTCACTCTTACTACTAAGAAATAAGGTTGAAAATCGCAGAACAAAATTTGAATAGAACTGCATCATTCTTTTGTTTTACACTGGACATTACAAACTTAATTTTGCCTTTCACAATGTTTGCAGTAGACCTTACAGGCTAAGACATAAGGTTGATTTTTCAATGGGATTGTACTAACAGTGGTGGTTTTAAAGTGGTTTTCTAGAAGGCAGTGTCCCTCTGCAAGGTCAGATAGTATATTGGGTCCGGCTGTGCCGACCATGGATAGAGGAATGCGGGGTGAAAGGCGAGCTCATGCTGGGGTGGGAGGGAGGAAATGTAAAGATAATATCAGGCGGAAGCTTATTGAGATTGATCTGTTCTGTTTGTAAATCATAGGTTTTAGTTTTATGTGTGCTATTTGGTAGGATATCTAGTTCGGAGCTTTAAATAGTAAAGAAATTATATGATGTATGATCCTTGCTAAAAATAGCTCTGTATGGCTGTCTGTTTGTCGCTTTAACGCCAAAAGGAACATAGATAGTTTAACTAGAAAAGGAACAGGCTACCTTTACCCGGTTGCGGGAAATGGCTCTCCGGGAAGTGGGTATCACCGCGGGGTACAACTAAGAAAATAAATCTACCATTATAAAAATAAGCCTATTGGTAACTCCTAGGAAGAAAAAGTTTATATTATCTTATCCATAACTATTTACAAAATGCACATATTTCTGATGCAAATATACGTAAAACGCTACTCGCTATCGCTTATGAACGGTGTCCTCACCCGTAATAGAGCAAGCAAATGGCCTAACATAGCACAACCAATCATCTGAGTGAACAAAGAAGTATCATTTGATACTGTCATTGAGACTATAATATTATGACCTCTTCAAAAATTATAATTACCACAATAAACTATTACAAGCTGTTTCCTAGGTTTTACCCGCGCCCCGAAGGAAGTATTTCCCGCAAACTGATAAAAGTAAATAGGATATTACTCTGATGTATAAACGCGAAATTCCACACAAATACTTATCTTCTAGTTACTACTACTATACTAGAATCTAGTATATCTAGTCAGAAGCTGTATTACTGTCAAGCTCCATCAAAATTCTTACAGTAGCGTTTGCTTTAAATACATAGTAAGTATTTGTGACTGTTGGTTTTATCCGCGTGCCGGGGAATTTCTTCCGTTTCGAAATAAAATACAACCATTCTTACGCGGGAAGAGTCCCTATATATAAAGCTCTCTATAGCTTCCCAATAGTGAAAGAATTTTTCAAATCGGTTTCAGTAGTTTCGGAGTCTTAAGGTTACAAACATTTTTTTCATGGTACTTTTGAACTTTTTCCGTTTAACCTGACCCAGTCACAAACAATAGATGCTAGACTTCATAATGTAATTTGTTAACTAGTTTTATAACCTGAGATGTGAAACTGAGAACAATATCCAAGTGTTATCTGAAGAACGGTTAATTGGGATGTTAAGATATTAGCAAAGTGATAGCTGGTTTAATACATTTTGCTTTGATGTTTTTATTTACTAGCGTTTCGTGGAAACTAAGTATTTCTCGTAACAGGATAAAATATACTTTATGTCAGATAAAATATAGTTAAAAGTCAAAGGTAGTGTAGCTTCCTAACGGCGAAAGAATTTTCAAATTAGTTCAATAATGTCAGAGCCTTTAGGTTATATAAAGTCCAGTAGTATAGTAGGTATATAAAGTTAGGTTATAAAAACATCGTATAATGAACTCTAAACAGGTAATTGTTCGTTTTGATTTGCAATAAGTATGGACAATAATTTTTGGGGATGTGCTATAGCCACACGGGTCGATCGTTTGACGTGGTGTACATGAGGATGGGTCATCATATTTGTCATCACGAATCCTTTGTCATAAATGCCACACAAGTTATATCAAACTATCTCTAGTAACATACAGATTAGTTACAGAAATACGCCGCGAGTAAGTAATTTCAAACTGAGTCAATAACCCGAACTAGCTTTTAACAAAACTGAGCGAAGTCGCCGTCTAAAACTAGCATCGTAATTATACACGACATTTTATCTAGATCATTCTACCTAATTAATTTCAAAGTAATTATATCTTTTGTATGTCATGTTGACTGTCTTTTAGAAATAATAATTATATGCTGGTGAAATAATCGTGTGTCAGCTATTGAAGTAGTGAGTTCGATGTCTGGGTTGTGCAAAAGTCACTTTATGTGTTTGTTACCTTGCAGTAGGTACATGATTGCCTAATTAGCAATATTTAATTAGTCTAGGACAAAATATAAGACAAATAAATCAAAAGCTAAGTGCTAGTCGACCTCAAGGACGAAGGGTTCCGTCCCATTAAAAATAATGTTTAGGTACTGAATGGGAGACCCTAAATTATGATGTATGTTATTCTAGATTTTAAAACGGCAACAAGTCGGTGTTTGATACAACCTTGCGTCGGAGAACATGTATGCTTGTGAATTGTGATATCTCTCCAGTGGTGTCGGATTGCCATCCTATCGGGCTATGAGAGTGAATGAATAGTAAGTGCACCTGTGTCTGCGCAAATGCTCGTGCACTATAATAAGTCCTGCACAGCTGACTGATCTCTTTAGAGAGAACAGCCGCCGTGGCTGACAATCGGTCTAGACGCCATTATAAGTCAACTTTACCGACTCTAGATCTCTCGACAAGTTATTTACAACTTTAGCTCGATATTTAGATGATGAGACAACATGCAACACCGCACTAATTATGACCACATACTAACTTCAAGCTGTAATCTTGATTGATTTAAGTAAAACTTCGTTGCTTAAAACTTTTGCTGCTACTAGGCTTTCAGGTATAAAACTTTTCACTATTAAGGCAATGTAGCAAGATTGTTTCTAAGTGATCATCGTCTGTCTAGCCTTACCTATGTTGGGGTCGGCTTCCAGTCTAATCGGATGCAGCCGAGTAACAATGTGCCATTTGAAGCGACTGCCTATCTGACTTCCTCAACCCAGTTACCCGGAAAATCCAATACTCCTTGGTGAGACTGGTTGTCAGACTGGCTTCTGACTGCTCGTGACGACTGCTAAAGATGTTCAATAACAATCGGTACCTACAATTTAACTTGCCCTCCGAAACATTGGTGTCCAAGATATACATTGAAAGTACATACAAACTCAGAAAAGTTTCATGGTACTTGCCTGACCTGGAATCGAACCCGCTCATACCTGAGAGGTTGGTTCTTTACCCACCACCACGACTTTTGTGGATTAATTATTCATTAAAATGCCTTAATTTTCCAAATTCTTACGGGAGCTGCATAAAGTGTGTATTTAAGACTCATTGCTAACATCTGAGGCCGCCTCGTATTTATCTCTAAGTTCACGAGAGACTCACGCTCACTTGTATATAGGATGTTTCATTTTGGTTATGTAAATTTTAATCTTTAATCGTTAAGTTTTTGAATAACGTCATACTTTTAATCAGATAAAGTTGCACCTTTAATCACAATCTCCGCAAGCATGACTGCTGTGCAAGGGTCCCGTGTTCATTCTTGGGAGGAGCAAATTGATTTGTGGGTTTTAGAAACTTTAAAAGAGCAACCTGGAGTTTGGAAGTCATCGGTGTTACCCTCGTGCCGAGGAGAGCACGTAAGGCGTCCCCGAATGCTACTCAGTAGCAGTCGTTGTTACAATTCCACGTCAGAGGCCGTCAGGCGGATTTGAGAAAACTCTAATACAGGGCTGATTAAACTGTAGCTCTCTTTATAAGAATATGATCATAAAGTTTATAGCTAAACCTTATTTTAACACCCTATATAACAGAACTAGAACTAACAGCTTAACAAAGGTTACGTAAACCTACTGGTTTTAGGTTTAAGTATAGTGTTACGTACCGAGAGTTGAGACCTATAAGTGGATTAAATTTCGTTATTTAAACTCGTTCTTATTTCATAGACCTTCGATCATTTGGGATTTTAGGTCTAGAACTTTCCTGGGTAGTGCGCGATTTCACCAAAAGGTGTTCCAACTAAAAGAATGTGTGTGCGTTTGAGCAAGTCCACTGCTAGCAAGTGTTCGCGAACAAAGGTTGCAGTTTTGTGGGTATTTAAGAATTTTCGCAGTTAGTTGAAGTTTGCTATAGCGAGTAAAGCAGAAGAAACAGCTGTGGAATCCCTTCTTTAAGATCATCAACTCTGGTTTTACTTGACACAGTTTTCGTCAAATATAAGTTCCACTCTGAAGTTAGTTCAAGCTGGTAAAAATTGACAAATGAATCAACTTCTTGGCCTGCGTGAGGCATCTGAAAGATTGCAGTGTGCTTTAAATTACATGACATTGACCTACAAATAATAAAAAGAACCCTTTTGTCTTCTATAGTCAATTCAAAATAGCATGGGGTCTGATCGAAATTGGTTCAAGCCATCTATGGTTATCAAAACCACAGACAATCAAACGATCTAACAAGACTTTCAATTCCATTATTTTAAATTGTTACATGTATAGAGATTGATTAATCTATTACAAAATAGTTTGTAACTCTGCTATAGTTTATCATTGTCGAATTGAATGATACAGTTAATACTTATTGTTGATTGCATTGGAATTCAATTGTTTTATTTATGCTTATTAAGTTCTTGTGCTTTCAGTAACAATGAGCTTGCAACTTAGCCATGGCTTTGCCAAAGCCACGCAGCTCGATCGATTCTGAGGTTAAGCAACTCTAGGCGAGGTTGGTCTGTGGATGGGAGACCTTCTTGCCATGACGAATTCTTTCGTGTTTCGGAAGACACGATAAATTAGAGACTCCCGACTGTTATTTGAATATCTTTTGTTAGACTTAGGTTAGAGTGGCAGCCGACCCTAACATTGTTGGGAAAAGGCTACGCAGATGATGACTAGTTCCAGACTGTCTGTCAGAATGTTTATTTGTTAACCTGATTGTAAAAGGACTACCTATGTGTCGTGGTGGGTGGCGGCGTAGTGGTTAAACCACTAGCCTCCTCAGAATGAGTGTGATTCGACTCCAGGTCAGGCAAGTACCCCGCAATTTTTCTGAGCTACGAAGACTGAACTGTACGTTATACGAATTTGTAATGGCTGAGTAAAGGGAAGAAAAACATGTTGAGAAAACCTGGACTTTAAAGTCTGAAATCCTGTCTGAACCCTTGAGCGTACGTGGTGATTAACGCTCATTCCTTCTCTGTTTGAGAAGAGGCATGTGTCTTGAATTAGAACAAATTAAAAGGCTCATGAAGGCTTTGTACAAATTACAGGCTCAAAAATAAGTCTTTGTTCAGTCTTTTGACTATTGTTCAGGCAAACATAGGCCATTTTAATATTGCATCAGGTTATACATACATTTCATTGGTTGATAGTACGGTGGACTGCACATCAGTGGTAACTGTCATGCACCTTAACTCAATAGTAATAAGTACGATTTTCCTATAAAACTGTTACCACTGACCTGAAGTTGACTGTACATTGTAAGAGACCATGGTGGATATTTCGTAAGTAATTACGCTTTGATTATAACTTTGTGTGTGCAAGGACTTGTTATCATGTTAGAGGTTAAGTTTTGCTGCTATTTGGTGGTCGTGGGTATGTTTCAGCCTCACGATTAGATAGCCTTAGATGTTAAAGTTAAGCAACGCTTTCGCGGATGGGTGACCATTTAGAGTGTTCCTGAGTGTTTCGGAAGGCACGTTAAAGAAGTGGGTACCAGGTGTCGTTTGAACATCTTTGGCGGTCGTTACTGATAGTCAGAAGCCAGGAAGTCTATAAATCAGTCTCAAGGCTTATAGCTCGGTTGCTCGGGTTACTGGGTTAGATGGGCAGTCGCTTCATATTGGCACACTCATACTCAGCTGCATCAAGCTGTAAGGTTAGACAGATGATAGATAGATGATTTAGTTTACTAACATTTATTTCAGGAAAGTTAGAGTTCAGCCGATCAGAATACCGTAGGAATTCTTCACATAAAAATTACAAGATTATGTACAGTTATTAGTATATGTATCTTTCTCAAACTATGACTTCTCAAGCGCATAGCCTGATATTAACCCAACAGAATTGACGCTAAGAGCTACACACATGCACCTACACACGACAATCAAAACCTACCTTGTTGACTTGAATTTAAAGTACAAATTCCTTTGTTAAGATCGCTCTATGTTCTAACAGAGAGAAATGGACTTTAAGAACATGGTATTAAGGTATATATTTCATTGTTATTTGTGAGTGGGTCAGTAGTAATGATTGCGAGAGTCGTAAGATAGTTGATATATACAAAGCTTGTTCGTCCGACTGTTGGGGTGACTTTAATTTGTGGCAGAAAAGTCAGGATAGAAGTATTTGAGAGATTAAGATTTGATGTAGCTAAATACAGAAGAGATGAACGGATTGGTTGAAATATGACTTAAAATTACAAGGGAGTGAATGATAGACGAAATCAAAGAAGAATGGAAGTGTCTATTTTAGCTATTTTATGAAGCTGAAGAGTGTGAAAGCTATAATCTCAGGAACTGTTAGAGAAATGTGAAAAATCGTACAGATTTAGTTAGCCCATTTACAGTTGTTGGTATATTCATCGAAGAAGGCTACAGTTGTATAATAATGTTTTGCTAGATTCTGATATATATCACCCGCGTAACTGATCCAGATAAAATATAGCAGATGTCACCCGGTGATAATGCAGCTTCAACAGTGAAAGAATTTTTCAAATGGGCCCAGTAGTGTCGAGTACAAACAAAAATCTAAAATATATTTTCCTTTTTTGCAATATAATTCTTTGTGGCAGAGGATAATTTCACAAATAACCATACTTATGGTCGCCCTACCCCAAGAATCACGAGCCACGCCGAAGTTTCGCACGCCCCAACACTATTACAATTTAAAGCAGATAAAAGTTGACATTTTACACGATTCCACATAATTAAACAAAGCACAATGAATTATTACATACCTTCATAATTTCATGGTTAAGTGTAAGAAGGTCGGATTACGTTTTAACTTTATCTATGGTCATCTTATCTATGGTCATGAGTATTCGACCTCTTTATTGAGTGCGTTCTTTTTTGAATTGCTATTTTTTAATGCATTTGCGAAATTATATTGTTTGTGTTTTTGAAGCAGTTTAGATGAGATTTTTTCATAGTTTTTGATAAAGAACATTAAAAAGAATTGTTGAAATAGAACCTAGCATTAGTCTAGATTCTAGATAGTTGATAAAATATTTAAATTAACAGACAATAGCCTCTTTGGTACGTTAAAATCTACACAGATATGAAAGTGTTTAAAATCCTACCTATTTTATGAAATACTAGTTTTGTGGATAAAATATTTTCTAGGTTTTAATTTCAATGACGAAATACTGCTAATGAAATGGCTATTGTAATTTTATACATTTTATTTTATTTAATTTACTTCTCCTAACCGTTTTCTGTAATAATAGACTGCGCAAGTTTATTTCATTTTAGTCGTAACTTATTTCTAGTTCCAGTCAGTAGTTTTACCCGTTTGTTGAGCTAACTACTGCCTGCATCCCGATAAAAGTAACCTATAGCCTGCCTTGATAAATGGGCTAGGCTGTGGGATTGTTCGCGCGAGTTACCGCGGCCCTGGTACATAAAGGGTTACAGAAGGAACATGATGGGTTTTAGCCAGTAAGAGTCTGACACTCCCTCACGCTGCACCCACAGCGGGAGAGGTCATCTGAAGATTTCTCATAAAAAATAGGCTACCTAACACTAATAGATTTTAAAATCGTAATACGAAAAAATAAATAACTTATTATAATATTAATAAAGACTACGTAAATTACCAATTGACGTACATTTTGGACTGACTGTCAATAAAGCTATTCTCGTTTCATTTATTATAATGGAAGTTCCGTGTAGCCAACCTTATAAATAAAATGTAGCAACACTGTAAACGCCTATGAATCACGGGCCTTTCCCAACCGGGCACCAAACCCGGTTCTTTAGCTTCCGCATTGAGTTAAACCCATTTTGAAGTCTAAATAATTTCTGCGTAACAATCCTTACTAATTTTATAAATGGGAAGTTTACTCTGTCTGTCTGTTTCGTGCTTTTTAAGCCAAAACTTCTGGACTGATTCAAAAGTACGAAGATAGTCTAGCGTAGACTGAGAAGGGATAGGTTATATTTTTCTCTGGTGCGGGAACTAACCTTTGGGAAACGGTTGAAACCAATGCATATCTATTATATAAGTACCTAGTTCGTACCGAATGAAACAAAGTCCATAAACGAGTCTTTCTATTTCTTTGATTTGATTGATGCTGTCTTTACCCAAAGATTGATTCATGAGTACGGTTTGTCATAGCATACTGCGAATTTATCAAAAATCATGATCATCCACGAGAATGCTCACCAGGATAAAATTATAAACTCAAGCTCAAAAACGTTTATTTAAATTAGGCTAATAAACCGACACTTTCGAACGTCAAAACAAAAGACAGCCCCAAAGCGCCCACCCTTTACCACTTCCTATGTGTTATTGCTGGGAAGAAGAAGTGGCGCAACAAACTCCCAGCAACACATGACTGTCTGCTTTCTCAGGCTTAAAATATCTGTGTACTGTAAAGATTATTTACTTTACTATGAATAAACCCAGTCACCCTGAACTGATAGTTTAAGTTACAATGTCACGGCATTTTTGTTGGAAAAACTACGCGAAAGAATGTTATAAAATGCAGTAGCTTTTAGTCGCACATAGATAACATAGCCGACTCTTAATTTTTGTTGTAAAATTAACCTAACCATTAATATCTGTGCCTATACTAATATAATAAAGAGAAAACATTTCTTTGTATGTTTGGACCCTGAAGGCTCCGAAAACATACTGAAGCAATTTGAAAAATTCTTTCACTGTTCGAAAGCTACACTCTTCCCGAGTAACGTAAGCTATATTGTAGTTCCTATGAGACGCGGGTGAAAAGACTAGTTATGAATAACTATAACATTATTTCTACGATATTTCTACACACTATGCTAGCATTGCTAGCTCTCAATCCATCCTAAGGTTGTCTGGAAGAGATCACTCTTGGCGATAAGACCGCCCATTATGTCACCTACTTTAAATAGTTTAAGATCAAAATTGTAAAATTGATGTACCTATTAAAGAATATCTATCTATCTATCTAGCTCCAAATCCAGGCATACAACTGAGCCTATAATGTGAGACAGGTACAACATCTAGCTACCGATAATGACACGTTTCCTTCGACTTCACAACTAGGACCAACTAGATACTTGTATGGTACAACACAGACTATATTCAGAAGGTTTAAAAGAAAACTAAAAGAATTGTGTCTTCATAAATATATTTTTTAACTTTTTAATATTTTGTGAAAAAAACCTTTTCCACAGATAACATGAAGAAAGGTAATAAAAAAATCACACTATCTCCAGATGACATAGGCTATATCCTGTTACGGGAAAAAGTTCCCTACGATTTGGAAACTTTTCACTCATCTACAAGTAGGGCAATGTCCTACTTCAGGACTGCCAAGCCGCGGTCCCCGGGCCGCCTGCTGTAATTTCGGCGCCACCGATTGTATTTATTTATTGCAAAATGTATACTGTTAATCAAAGTCATTTATTCAAAGTAGGCTGAAAATCAGCACTTTTGAAAGTCTTATAAAGACAGCCCCCAAAACGCCCGCCCGTCACCGCTTCCTATGTGGTTTTGCTGGGAAGAAGAAGTGGTGCAACAGATATGCATTCTTATCCTAGGTATACATTACCCTGTTAGGGCGCAGCAATTTAACTTAAAACTAGATTATTGACTATTTAGTCTGGACAGCACAAATCATTTAAGATATAGCAAGGACATATTTGGGACTTCTGTCATACATTGTATGGTAAGAATAGAACTCATATTACCTACTTAGCTAGCTACGGGCTATATACTACAGTTCATACAATTTGTGTTAGTCATGGTATTTCTTGTTTCACTATAAAGTCAAATAGTATCGTAATAACATTATTATTTGACTTTATATATCTACTTGCTAATAATATCATAAAGTTGAAGAGCTTGTTTGAATGTCCTAATCTCATGAACTACTGGCCCTATTTGAAGTATTATTTCGGTGTTAAATATCGAACTTATAATAAAAAATATGTATGTTTTAATTCAAACAAAGGGGAGGCTACAGGCTATTTTGTATCCGAGTGTGTGATGTATTTAAATTGGGACACAGATAAAACCGCTGAAAGCTGGACCTTTCAGTAATTATAATCTATTAAGTTTTTTTCTTATTTAACATTTTGAAAGTTCGCACCGGCTGCAAATGGAAGAAAAATAGTAAATTAAAAGTATTCAATTATGATTTGATCGATAGATCGGTATTGCACTTATTGGAGTTCTGTAGTCAAATTACAAAGCTTTTTGTCCACGTAGGACCCTAATAGAACCAACCCTTTGTTGCAGATATATCAATTCTTTTCTTTTTGAGATGGGAATTCATCAGATGACCTAGTCCTGGCTGTGGGTGTGGGTGAGGGAGTGTCAGACTCTTGCTGACTAAAACCCACCATGCTCCTTCTTGAGCCTACAGTACCAGGGCCGCGGTAATTCGCGCAAAACTAAAATATATGCTAAAATATGAACCTAATAAGTTCTTTGCAAAAACAATCATTCATATACCTACCCTTATCCCAATTTTATTTGAGGTTGGCAATGTTATAAATAAAGACATTATTATTAGATATAGACATCATTTATTTGCAAAATTAAAACTCTTATTCAGTAAAGTCATAGTAACAATAATATATGTACGGAACCCTTCCATATTTTGCTGAGCTCACTTTCTTTTTAGATTAAGTATTCGAATATTAATTTTATTATAACATGACAGCTACTTATATCATTACTCTAGATTTAACTCGAGATTCGAAAGGCATAATAGTTTTGAAAGCTAATTCTTGTCTATTTTTGAGCCTATTAAGAAGAAGAAAGAGTAAAAATATTACGAAATTCCATATTAACATTCTCCGTAATTTATAAAACTAAATTAATAAATTATGGCTTGAAAAGAGGCTCTATTTCTCAAGAAAATAATCTATACGATTATATACTGTACTAGCTGTGCCCCGCGTTCCACCCGGATCCCTAGGAACTTCTTCCCGACAGATGGATAGAGTTACTTTGTCAAGTAACCCTAAAAATATAGTAGGTAATTTTCCCAACTACGTTGGGGTCGGCTTCAGTCTAACCGGATGCAGCTGAGTACCAGCGCTTTATAAGGAGCAACTGCCCTATCTGATCCTCAACCCAGTTACCTGGCAACCCAACACCCTAGGTAAGACTAGTTGTTAGACTTAATGGCTACAGAAAACTTACTCAACAATTACTAAAAGTATAGGTAAATTAACAAAAAAACTTTTAAACAATATAACAAAGATTAAACTCTTCAAATTACTTATTTATATAACATCAAGACGAAAGTAATTATTCCAAAATTTTGTAGAACGCAAAAAATATGTAGGCCGTATGTACGAATTGCCTTGACCAGCTTACATTAAAACATATCACGTGTTCTCTATGGATAGTATGAATGCAAAATGTCTGTCGATGAGTCACTTTAAGTGGTCGCTAGGTGTTTTATGCGGTTTCACCCGGTTTGAGGTACCTACTGTCTGTAGCAAGATAAAATGTAGCCTATGACGATACTCACAAAATAATGCGGGGTTTGACACGCTTTTATTAGCTTCACTTGTAACTTTGACCCAGTTCCCGGTCTTCGCTTAGGATGAAAATTTTTATTTGTAAAAAATTGGTTGTTTAAAGGTTCTGCACACCCAGAGATTAGTCAAAAACTTAATCTATACTAATATTATAAAGGAAGAGGAAAACTTTGTTTGTTTGTTTGGTTGTGATGGATAGGCTCAAAACTTTGGACAGTTTTAAAATTCTTTCACCATTCGAAAGCTACATTATCCACGAGTAACATAGGCTATATTTTATCCCGGTACGGGCAGTAGTTACCACGGGACGCGGGTGAAACCGCGGGAAAACGGCTAGTATAATATAATCCAGGTTTTAGTAAACGGTGTTGAGTTTTACGAAATATCTATTTCCTTCGCGAATGTTGTTCTATTAATCTGTAGCCAGGAAGTTAAATCAGACTATTTTAAATTTTCATGAATGTTTTGCATACAAGAATGAAACTTGTATATTATAAAAAGATATATTACCTACTTATTTGTAAACGCGAAAGTATAAAGTTGAGTTTGGTCGTTTGAATTCGCTAACCTCAGGACTGGTTTGATTTGATTGTATGAAATGATCTAAATTCATGGTACTATAATAAAGAGAAATTTTTTTGTTTCCTTGTTTGTTTGTACTCTCATACTACTGGACCAATTTGAAAATTCTTCCACTGTTGGAAAGCTACACCCTTCCCGAGTAACCTAGGTTATTTTATCCCCGGTCCCAGGTAGTAGTTTTCTCGGGACGCGAGGAAACAGCTACCTACTAATTTATATTTGAAGCTTATGTCAAAATTTAATCTCCAATCGCAAACAAGGGATGGTTCGCTTATTACAATCCGTATTATCTCTATGTATGAGATCATATGATTAGCATATTTTATTGGCTGGCTGTGACGCTCATCTGTGATGCGTACAAATGATACTGTTATTTCTTACTATAAGGAAGTAAACACCGTGTTATGAAGAAGATATAGGTATGGTACTTATTAAGCGTTAGTTTGAAGATTGCTTGTCTCATGGTGGTTTGGTTTGAAGAATCTGTGAGTTAAATAGATCATTTAATGAGAAAAGTTATATTTTAGCTTTGGTAAATCCTGTAGGATTAGGGTGAAATCAATACAGTCTATTGATTAAAACCAAAATTGTAAAGGTAGTAAAATCTCGTTTGAATCTGTTATTTTTTCATTTGAAATGTACTATTCCTGAGTGCTAATAAGCTTTCATTTGAAAGACAAAGAAATTGCAATATAACGTTTTCCGCCTGTGGTATCGATATATAAAGGCGTCCCCAGGGAAATACTCTTCTACTACTTCTACATGAATAAAACGTAAACGTAAACCTATATGTTATTCTGATATAAATTACATTACTGCCAAGTTACATCAAAATCCATTCAATACTTTTTGCAGTAAAAGAGTAACAAACCTTCTTACAAACTTTCGCACTTATAATATTAGCAGAACACGCTACTTGGTCCTTTTACCCAACCCGAGTCAAAGGACCAAAACTACGCGAAACCAAAGCATTGGTAAATAAAGGTACATAGTTAAATACATTAAAACAACCGGTTTTAGCCTAGCATTACAGGATATTAGCCAACCGAGAGAGAGGAAACTGTGGTTCCGTGAACTTTACCTTAGATATGTATTTACTGATGTATGTATGTACCTACTTATTATACCTTTACTACTTTTGAGTAAGTATTTGACTAAAGATCAACAATCTTGATGTGACTTCATCATCATCATCTCAGCCATAGGACGTCCACTGCTGAACATAGGCCTCCCCTTAGATCTCCACAAATACCTGTTGGAGGCGACCTGCATCCAGCGTCTTCTAGCGACCTTTATAAGGTCGTGATGTGACTTGCTGATCAAAATTCAGTTTGAAAATAAAATGCAGCTAAAATCAATGTTAATAACAAATAAGTTTATGCAGAAAAGTAAAAATACATTATTACCAGTAGAAGTTTAGTCAGAACCCAGTAAGTATGGCAACCAGTCTTACTAAGGGGTATTGGGTTGCACGGGTAACTGGGTTGAGGAGATCAGATAGACAGTCGCTCCTTGTAAAACACTGGTAGTACTGGTATTCAGCCGCATCTGATTAGACTCAAAGTCAACCCCGTCAGTAGATGGGAAATTACTAGGTTAATAGAGTTATCGTTTTCGCTTTAATACTTTCTGCCATTCAAATAATTAACTTTTTATCTATATGTTATGTTACTAAGTTCTAAGTACTTACCATTCATAAGTAAAAAATGTGAATAAACCCATTTAAGTACATATTGACATACCTAAGCAGTTTTAGAGTAGTTCTTTGTATGCTATATTTCTACATAACGACCCAATTTTAAGAGAAAATGATGTTAATTAATGTTCATGGCAACTTATGAAAGAATAGATGCATACTTAGTTAGTTGAAGACATACACACGAAGAGCGTAAATTATGCTTATATATACTTGAGTCTCATCACACGATTATTATAAACGGGAAAGTTTGTCATAAAAAGATTGGATGTATCACTTAAACGCATAAGTTACTGAACGGATCTTTATGAAACTTTTCAGTACCATAAACTGTAAACATCAAAAACATTAGCTACTTTTATCTGGGTGTGAGAAGTAGTGCCTTATGGACGCGAGTGAAACCGAGGAAAAGCATTTTTTAATTTGAGAATATCTTAACACTTTTGGAGAAATTCCAGAAAAATCTATCCAAGATTAAGAAGTTTTTGTTTAATTAACATGTATTATAGATAGGTACGTTGCAATTCTAAATTAATTTGTAAATTGCGTGTCTGATCACAAGTGCAATCTACAAGAGCAATCTATCATAATGATATTTATATATGTATGGAAATTATAATTAATATTAACAAATTATACTTCAATATCAAATGTCGTCTAAAAGTTCACCTACATTCTATTGCAAATATGGTTCTAAATATTACAACGTAATATAATGTAGGTAGACTGAAAATAAAATGAAATATAATATCAAGCTCATATATAAAAAAGTTAAACATTTGTCTATTATTAAACTAGGAATTCGAATACTAAAATATTCAAATTAATTCGAATGCACTGTCAAAGTCATGTCGTTCCAATTTTAAAAAGTTGTCGGCCATTTCCTCGGTACGAATCTATCAGTCAAAAATGTATAGCGCTTCCTATACACCCTACCCGCCCTTGAATACCGACCACTTACTTTTTTTACGTACACAGCTCAAGCAACTGGTAATGGTATAAAAACGTGCCGCGACCAATTCAGAGCAGTCAGTAGCCTTCGAGCAGTCTAATACAGAAGTGCACGATGAGAGTTCTGGTGGGTCCAACTTACAAACTCTTTGGTGCTTTTAATATTAATTCATTAGTGCTGTGGTTCAGTGTCTGTGATTAGTGATGTGATCGTGTTATCGATGTTTTAATCGGTTTTGTTTTGGCAGATTGTCGCCGCCGTCCTCGCCTGCGCCGCAGCCGCGCCCTCCGGCCTGCTGGCAGCACCCTACGGCCATGGCCTCGTCGGCCACGCTGGGCTCGCAGTGGGCCACGCGCTCGCAGTGGCCCACGCGGCTCCCTACGCGGTGGCTCACGCCGCCCCGTTGGCCGTGGCCCACGCCCCGGTAGCCGTCGCCCACGGCCCCGCTCTCCCCACCATCTCCCCCGGAGACATCGCCGGTGCTGCCATCGACGCTCACGTTGAAGCCTCCGACCACGTCCGCGCCGCCGCCGACGCCGCCCGCGAATACCACGACCAGGCTTCCGAGCTCCATGGCCAGGCCATCAACGCCGCTGAGGACCACTCTTGGCAAGCCGTTGATGCCGTGAAGACCGCTGAGGCTCAGTTGGACGGTGCCGCCGCTGGCGTCGCCCCGTGCTGGCTAAGCAGTTGGCTGGTCATGGACACGCTGGTCTGGTTGCCGCTGCCCCCGTTGCCTACGGCGCTCACGGTTACGCCGGCCACGGTGTTGGTATTGCCCCGCTGTCGCGTACGGTGGTAGCCACTCTGTGTCCAGCTCCTCGCTGTCCCAGACCCACCCCGCCCCGTGGTGCACGCGCCCCTGGCCGTCGCCCACGCCGCCCCCCTCGCGGTCGCCCACGCCGCCCCCGTCGCCTACGCTCATGGACTCCACGGACACGCATGGTAAACTGTGATAAACTTTAGATACCAAAAATAATACTCAATGTTTTGGAATTTGTAAATAAATTATATATAAAAAAAGTATACAGGCTAAACAGAGGCGAGGATGTGTGAATAAATGAAATAGTAATTTTAATATTTTGTTTCCTTTACATAATAATTGCTTCCTATATCTCAACAACACAATTTACAACACACGAATGGTTTCGAACAATAAAATCGTTGAACACGAATCGGTAGTTACATCAATTATTTAAAACAAATAATCGATAATCGCTGCTATTATTCGTTTCGAAATGTCAAGTTCAGATTTTAAATCGTCGGCCTTAGCACGATAAAGCTCAATGTCTCGATTTATTCGTGTTTTTAATGCATAATATCGATAGCTTGACATAGTTTGGCACAACACTAATAAATTGAAGTATATGTAATAAAATACCTTTGTAATAAAACATGAAAGACAATGACTTCCTGACAGCTAAAGTCAATAATAACTATTCGATACTTTTATAGTTACCACGCCTTAATTTAAAATCGTAACAAGTTTTTACTATAACTTATTCATCTAGAATCACTCAAGGTTATTTACTCAGATATTTTGGACTTCCGCTTCTATATTTTGGCGTGTTAAATTAATTATTTACGTTCTAAAGAATTTAGTTTTTATTAGAAAAAATGGAGTAAGGACAAAGGATACTCGAAGGTCAATATTTCTAATGTAACTCGTATAAACTCAAGGTCAAAACATTCATAATGCAAGCTTAAAAATTTCTGAATTCTAGGTCAACTTTATATTAGGTAGGTATCTAGTTTGTAATGACACAATGTGAATAAGCAATGCGGTCTTTGTTAAATATTACTAGAACAATAGAATATTTGAAAGGCTTTGAGAATACATGTGTAAATGTGCTTCAGTAAAATAATTAGTTTACTTACACTATAAAACTTAATTGACATAGAAAACCAGTATTAAAGTATCATACAGTAAATTACTATCTGACCTCCTCAACCCAGTTACCCGGGCAACCCGATACCCCATAATAAATCTGGTTGTCAGACTTTCTGGCTTCTGACTACCCATAACGACTGCCAAAGATATTCAAATGACAGCCGGGACCCACCAATTTAACGTGGCTTCCAAATGTACCTACATGGCAAAATGGTCACCCATCCATACTTAACCTTATGATCGATTTACCTGTCTGGCTGTTAATTAGCCACGAGCCACCATTTTACCGTCCGAAACATTACAAATAATAGCGAACAAGTGAGAAATGAGTCAACACAAAATGAGTTCCTTCTCACAACAATTACTGAGTTATGAAACCCGAGTGAGCCAACTAAATAGTTATAAATTAAACTAAATGGCAAATGCTGGTCGCTTGAGACGTGTGCAGAGTAGATAACTTGTGTAATTGAAGCTTAGATTTTATTGTTGAACTAACTGTGCTCCGCGGTTCCACCCGCGTTCCCGATAAAATATAGAGTATGACACTCCCTTCTAAGGAGCTTTAACGACACTTTAATGACACAAGTTTTTGCTTAAAGGCAGCTTTTAACGAGAATATATATTTTTAAAGTCAGTTCAATAGATACAGATATTACCTCCTAAAACTTCACATGCTTATACCTCTTTATAATATCAGTAACTAGACTAGTATTGCTCACGGTTCTGACCCTCGTTGTAAGAGTAGTTTGCGTAATAGCTCGAAATATAAATGCCGTAGCTAGTCATAATTATATATATTTGTCACATTTATACACCACTGATGGAAGCTCTGTCGGTGGTTTCACCCGCGTCCCGAGGACCTACCTACTCCACGCACTCGGGATCATTTCAAATAGCCTTTCTCGATAAATCTGCTATCTAACGCGAAAAGATTTTTTGCTATCGACCCAATAGTTCCAAGTTTAGATATGTCTTGTTGCCACATCGCAACAGTAAAAACAACTTTAAGAACACAAAACAAAAGGTCCCACCCAAATAGGTTCTAACACAATCTGATCACGTCTTTACCTAACATTCTAGTCTAGTCTACGAGTCTACCTCACTATATTCTAGATATTATTGTAGCCGCCATTTTGAATTGTTACGCCAACAATCAAACTGGAATTATGGTAGGTCCACACGATGAATTTAAGTTTGTACAAATATCTGTATGAACTTAAAGCTTGAGAAAAAGTTGACATATGATGACAAGACATTTGTGCAGACTTATCATTGGCTCCAAGTTTTGTATGTACGTTGTGTTGCGCAGACAAAATTCTATGAAAGTCTCTGTGAAGTGGTGGCCTAGTGGGTAAATAACCAAACTCTCAAGTATGAGGGCGCCGGTTCGATTCCAGGTCAGGCAAGTGCCAATGCAATATTTCTAAGTCTGTATGTACTTTCAAAGTATGTCTTGGACACCAATGACTGTGTTTCGGAGGGCACTTTACAACTGTAGGTCCTGGCATTCAACATCTTCGGGAGTCGTTACGGGTAGTCAGAAGTCAGTAAGTCCGACAACCAGTTTTACCGGGGTATTGGGTTGTCCAAGTAAATGGTTTGAGGAAGTCAGATAGGCAGTCGCTCCTTGTAAAACACTGGTACTCAGCTGCCTCCAGTTAGACTGGAAGCCGACCCCAACATAGTTGGGAAAACGCTCGGGAGATGATGATGATCTGTGTGAAGTTGGTATAGTGTGGACCCACCATTAGATACCATTTGCTATGTGTTTCTGAGTGGTCTTGTTTTGCTCCTATGGGGCAATTCTCCCTGGGGTGATTTGGTTTAGTTAGAATTGGCAGGACTGGTCTAGTTGACATTTGTTGGTCGGTAAGCTAAATGTCAAACCTTAGTTTGAATGAAGGGCCATTTAACTCTAAGTTGTAGGATTATTCGAAAGAGTTATGAGCTGGAATTCTGAATCTTGGACGAAAGAAGCGGGACAGGATATCATTAGTTAACATATTATATATTTTTACAAACGATAAATATTAGTAGAGAAACATCATCATAAGCCTTTTATGTACCATTGCAGGCCTCAAGTCTCTTCTCATACAGAAATGGAATGGGCATTAATCACCACGCTTACGTGGTTTGGCAATTCAGGTTTACTTGAAATGTTTTCGTTCACTTGTTTGTCATGTTTGTCATTGATCTACAACATACGCTCCAAATAAAAGTTACATTGATACTTGCCTGTCCAGGAGTCGAACACACACACTCATATTTGAAAAGCTGGTGCCTTCGCCATTAGGCCACCACGACAAGTTTCTGCAACACCTTTATCTAATCCAAACTTAGTACCTACAGTTCAATTGTGACCAGACTATCTTAACTTTCTCTGAATGAGGTTACAAAGAAACCAGTTCTCGTCATTAGGATGCTGTATGTATCTTAACGCGTAAGTAACCTACTTGATAATCTGCAAGGTAATGCACTTTTACTCTCATTGCATAAACTCTTTTCCGAGTGCCTATCTGACCTCCTCAATCCATTGACATCCCGATTATACTTGGTAAGACTTTCTGGCTACTGTTTACCTGTAACGACTGCCAAAATTGTTGAGATGACAGCCGAAACTTATTAATTTAATGTGACGTCAGGAATTTATATTTCTTCTGAGTCCAATCCAATTCCAAGAACATGAAAATCCATCAAGTATAGAAGATAATGTGGATATACATGTTTCCATAGGGCCGCAATAATCTACGATTCCATAAGCCCACATTATTCAATTACAAGAAAGAAAATATGTCCTGCTAAATTAAATTAAAACAACAAGTATTGTTATAAAGTCTAAACGCCTACGACACTGTCACTGCAATGATACAAGAAATTTAATAAGTTACAAACGCCTTACTTTATATTTTCTGCAAACAGAATACAAAGTGCCATGCTGTGCTAAAATCGTCAGGCGCAGGTTGTTCAGAAACGGGAAAATACGATTGCAAAACGGACTCATTATTGAGGGTTGTAAGACAACTATGCAAATATTAAAAGAAGATAGCCGTTTTATACAATGAATAAAGATGGCAAGCGCAGATTTAAATAATTATAAGATAATGTTGCAATAGCTATGCAGGATTAAATGAACAGGTATGATGTCCATTGTCCATGCAGCATTTACTATAGCATAACTCATTGTCTTTTATAATCATATTTTAGTATTTACCTACCAAGCTCTACAAGTTACCATTCATAACATACTATATCAAAACAATCCTAACCACATTATTGCATAAGCAAACATCATCATCAACTGACGTACAAGATTATTACATCACAGCTTTACGCTCATCAATCACATATAACCCACACACGCTTACATCTTGACTCATCACACACACACAAATAAATTGGAGCATCACTTGTGTATGTATGCACTAGCTGTATGCCGCAGCGTTGCTCGTACAGAAAAATAATGTAAATCAAATCATTTATTAGTGATACAAAGCGAAGTGTAAGAGTGAATTTGTAAAAACATTTATTTCAGGTCTAGCTTTCAAATGGATCCCGAGGGAACTAAATCCTGCAGTCTCAAAAAAGTAACCTAGGTTATTCTGACGTGTAAGCTATATTTGTGAAAAGTGTCATCAACCTACTTTCAGATTAATAATAATACCTACTTATTTATTTTAGCGGTCTTTCCGGGGAACTTCTTATCGATCCCGGATTAAATGTATCCTATATGTTATCCTGACACATAAAGCCTATATCAGTGCCAAGTAACATCAAATTCATTAGGTATTGATTGCTTGAAAGAGAAACAACACTGTCTACATCTCTTTATTCTCATTTTCCTTTCGCAGGTATGCTGGAAGAGATTTCTTTTGATATAAGCTTTACCTTTGTGAATTCTTTCTTTGCTGTCGTGTTTCTTTATTATAGGTATGTATAAAAATTCGTAAATAAACATTCCCGTTTATAAAATTAGTAGAATTAAAAGCCTTACAAACAAACACACACTTCAACACCATTTATTCATACAGTCAACGTCACAAGAACATCTCGTTCTTAGAGGTCGGTAACCGCGCATCTTCCGAGTTCAAGGTCAAACGAGAGTAAAACCTTTGTATAAATAATAATATTATCTAACATAGCTGTATTTATGATGAAGTCATCGTGTTTATATTTTTAATCTTCTTTTTTGTTATTTTGCCTGACGCATCTCTGACGTGGAATTGTAACAACGACTGCTACTGAGTAGCATTTTGGGGACGCCGGCTTTACGTAACAGGCTCGGGGTGTAACACCACCAACTTTCAGTCTCAAGGATAGTTTTGTTTTATTTTACAAAAATCAAAGCTTTTCAGGCTTTTTATAAAATGAGAGTCAATTTATATCAAGCACTCATTAGTACACTCCTACAAGAGAAGTAAAGTATAATTTACCCTCCTACGTTAATCTGGAGTAGTATAAATTACATCGATGCATTAAGAAATTCAAACAAAATAATTGTCACCAAAATTTTTACCTACTCCACTCAGTCAAATAAACTGTAGCTGAATAGCTTTCTTTATAAAGGCGCCATCTTATACTGAAAGATATTTTATACTGTCTACAGAAAACAAAAGGAATTCTAGAATAACCACACTTTTAACTAGTCCAAATGAACTACAAACTAGCTTCTGCCTATCAAATTCAAGATGAAGATGATTCACTGACAAAAACTCGAAGGTCAAAGGTCACCACCCGTTCTGAAGGTCAAGGTCAGCAGAAAGTGAGCGTACATGATGGGCTGGTTTGCAGTTTAAAACCTTCCGCTTTATAAAAGTGAAATGTGAACTGGTACATTATTGTTTTCTTTATAGGATTGCGGTAGTCGGCAGTTTTTGAGAAAGATATGGATTGAACATTTTTAGGGTACATTTTTTTATTTTGCATAATCAAACCACTTTACTAGGCATATATGTAGCTAATGGCACAAGAAACATAATACTTAATAATTAAAGTGATCGATTACGTTTGCTGTCTGTTTGATCGTGAAAAGCTTAAAACTGCTCAATAGATTCCTTAGTTGACGATGTTGTATTATTATAAAACCTAAAGCACAACTACTAAATTTCTATGAGTATAGTAAGGATACAAATCCTGCTGGGTTAGAAATATTTAACCTGGGATAGAAAGGCTGAAAACAGGTAAAAATATCACAAATCGACTGAATAAACTTCAAGCTGCTTAGCTTCAAGAAATCAATCAAAGCTTGCCATGTGTTTAAAACTAAAAACACCTACGCATGCAATGACAACGCATTTAGGTAAATGTGAAAATTATACAAAACTTCACGGAAGCTGACATTACGAGGTAATTACAGTATTTGAGAGTAATATCAATTAAATTATTTACGACTTGCAGCCGTCCCAATATTCTATCTATCCGAGGTTATCCTTATTAGAGATAGGAACTTGACATTACTCGTATGGAGCTAATGTAGAGAATTCTATCTCCAGTAAGCTTATGGACGGATAAGTAGAATATTAGAAATGACCTTAAAACTACACCTTTGGTATTTGTTCGGCGGTTTTTCGGGCAGAAATTAGTCTGAATCATTTGCATAAGGCATTAAAATTACATTCCTGGTTTTATTTCAAAGGGTTCTGTAGGAATCAGATTTTTTGCGGCTGTTATTGAAATATATTTCTTTCTTCTTTTTGTCCTTATCATTTGCCTAGCTTTTTCCCAACTATGTTGGGGTCTGCGTCCAGGCTAACCATATGCAGCTGAGTACCGATGTGCCATATGGAGCGATTGCCTATCCGACCTCTTCAACCCAGTTGCACGGCCAACTGGATACCCTCTTGGTTTTGATAAAACTTGGCAGAAATGTAGCTTACATACACACGCACACCTAGCTCCAGAGGGGTTAATTTGATAGTATACCATTAAAGTCCGACGACGAGTACCCATCGACCATCAAAACATAAAAAATTCTACAACGCACAGGTACTAATAAGACAGGACTATAGGAAGGAGATCTTACGAGACGCAGGTGAAGACGAGGACGGAAACTTGCAGGTACCTACAATTATTATTTTCAATACTTTTATTGAGGTTAATAATTATCGGAATGTCAACGACAACTCGATACCTGGCTGCTGGCTGAAAGATCTCTTGTTTCCAAGCGTGGGACATTTTATTTCTTTGGATTTTTATTTTCAATCTATATTAGTCTTGAAAACAAACATTGTATGTGTTTCCGCTGCGGGTTCTGTACCGATAAAAATATTTTTCGTGAATTTGACCTATTGCTAACACTGTTTATCTTGTTGACAAAGAAAAAGTCAGCAATAGATTTAAAGAAGCTTTAACTTTAATGGAGCTTTGTACAACTGACGGTATATCTGCTAGCTTGACCAAAATAAACTATAACATTCAATAAAAATTGTGGACCCTATAAAATGGATTTATACTCTGCAGAAGGAACCCCACAATTTTGCACCGTTGACATTTAAACTCGGACTAGATAGAGCAGGTAATGAGTCGGTACATAAAGAAAACAAAGCTTTATCTGTCTGTCTGTACACAAACAAGACAGCTTGTGTGAAAATATTGAATTAAAATAACACTGGATTAAAAGCAATAATACGATGTAAAAGGGAAGGATCCCAATCGACAATTTTTTCGAGTGAAAAGTACGCTGGTTAAAACTATGATAGATAGATATTGTTTGGTGAAAACTTTAGTTTGGTAAAATACAAGTCTAGTAAGTCGTGTCAGACTTTCTGGATTCTAACTGCCTTTAATGACAGTCTATTGAGAGCCACCAATCTATTGTGCCCTCTGAAACACGGAGGAACTTGTCATGGTAAGACGGTGGACCGACCACCGACGACATCGCCAAGCGTGACTTAATTTTATGCTCCTCTTTAAGAAAATCCTTTAAACAACCTAATAGCAAAAAACTCAGGTGATTGCTACATCAATCTGTCATCATCATTACGATGTTTATGATCAGCAGGTCTCAAAGGTTCGGGGAGCTACCTGCTTATTGAACAGCAAAATGGAGCCTATTTGCTAAATTGACTGACCAGTTACTGGGGCTTAACCATGACTTTAAAATAAACTCTTTTGCAAAAAGCGGGCACCTATGCGAAATCTTAGTTTTAAGGACTTTACGTGTATTTCAAAGGGTTTTAATGATTGTAGTATGTTTCTAGCATCAAAAGAGTTAGCCGAGGATGCGTGAGAGTGTATTCTAAATTTGAATTTTGTACAATTGCTAAGAAATTGGTTAAACCTTGTTTTGGACTAATTGTTAGCAGAAAGTTCGTCGGTGTTTTAAAATGTTTTCAAGTGATTTTCAGAAAAATGATTATGCAGTTTTAATTAATGATTAATGTACTTTTGTTGGATCAAAACATTTTTGAAAACTATGCGTATTTGATAAAATTTTCACCTGCTCTAAATGGGATATACTGATGGTTGATGGCAATGTTAAGAGTTTCGGTATTTTAGTGTAAAGCGTTGTATTGTTTAGATATTGTACCCACGTGTTTTAAAATATCGCTTTTCATAAATAAACACTATTTAGAAGAGTATCAGTACTTTGAGCTGCGACAAAACCAATTTAAAGTAAGCAGTGCCAATCACAACTCGTCTCCTATCAGACTTTGACATTTTAAAAGTCTTGAAATTCTACAAAATATAGAAAATAGCACATAGACTGTGAGCACGAGGTCTTAAAGTCTCGTAATCACTGATTTTAAACAACCTCGTCTCTTGGGAAACTCCGTAGACCTCTGAAGATCTATGAGTCTGAGCGTTCAAATAGCGTGTTTTCATCCCACGGACATTTTATTAAATAAACTTGCCTACAATGAGATTTTCTGGCATCTACAGCACTTTCTTGCTTAAATCATAACAATTATTGGCTATCTGCTCATTTCTTAAGAACCATACGTTTGGCCAATAATTTTGAATTCTTGACTCCCTTTCAGCTAAATCATCGTTTAGTAACCCGATACCTATGGAGTTATCGAGAGCTTCAACGCGGCAATAATTTGACTTTTAGATAGCTTTAACCCTCCTCATCATTTTTCACGTGGTTAATTTTAACATTTATCACAAAATTTGGTATTTTTAATGTCAAAGTGCGATAGGAGACGAGTTGTGATTGGCACTGCTTACTTTAAATTGGTTTTGTAGCGCCAAAGGTACTGATACTCTTCTAAATAGTGTTTATTTATGAAAAGCGATATTTTAAAACACGTGGGTACAATATCTAAACAATACAACGCTTTACACTAAAATACCGAAACTCTTAACATTGTCATCAATCATCAGTATAGCCCGTTTAGAGCAGGTGACAATTTTATCAAATACGCATAGTTTTTCAAAAATGTTTTGATCTAACAAAAAGTACATTAATCATTAATTAAAACTGCATAATCATTTTTCTGAAAATCACTTCAAAAATTTTTAAAACACCGACGAACTTTCTGCTAACAATTAGTCCAAAACAAGGTTTAACCAATTTCTTAGCAATTGTACAAAATTCAAATTTAGAATACACTCTCACGCATCCTCGGCTAATTCTTTGATGCTAGAAACATGCTACAATCATTAAAACCCTTTGAAATACACGTAAAGTCCTTAAAACTAAGATTTCGCATTGGTGCCCGTTTTTGCAAAGAGTGTAATTTGCTCATGACTTAAAAAGTCATTCAACACCCGTCTCCAATTCCATGAAAAATTGAAACAAACAAGTTTTGTTTCACTTTTTCTATAAAAAAGCATATTCTTTGAACCAATGGTCGTAAAACCGGTCTTCTTGGAGACTTTAAATAGGACCAAAGGATACATAGTAATGGCAAGTTAAAAATTACAAGAGAACTCTAATTAAAATCCGCCTACAGGATTCATTGGAATTCGATTTAATTTAATTTCAGATTGTTTATTTTGTTGCTGTAAAAACAGTTTAAACCAATTAAATGTTTGAGATTACTGTCTGCAATTATTTTGTCACAAAAGTCTTCTTGATAATTATAATTGAATGACATACGCTGGGGCTGCGGGATTGTTCGAAGGAGTTACCGCGTCCCGGCACATAAACGGCTCCAGAAGGAATATGATGGGGTTTAGTCAGTATTAAGAGTCTGACACTCCTCACGCTGCACCCACAGCAGAAGGGGTCATTTGATAACTTCTCAGCGAAGATTTTCCCAACTAATCTTGTTCTAGCTTCTGGTCTTGTCGGATGTAGCTGAGTACCAGTGTTTTACAAGGAGCTAACTGACTATCTGACCACCTCAACCCAGTTTCCAGAGTTTACCATCATCATCTGCCTAGCCTATATATATGTTGGGGTCGGCTTCCAGTATAACCTGATGCAGTTCAGTATCAGTGTGCCACATGGATCTGCCTATCTGTCCTCCTGTCAGACTTACTGGCCTCTGACTACTCGTAACGACTGCCAAAGATGTTCAAATGACAGCCTCTAGTCAAAAAACTTTGAACTCAACCAAAACCCAATCACCTCAACCAAACCCAATCACAGAGCCAGTACATAGTCTAAATGATAATGACGCAACGAGCCACGAAAATGATTAAGTTAAAAGCAAGATGGCGCCCGCTTGTCAATCGTAGCTTCCTGCATTCTTAGCGCCCTCGCTTCACAGAGCGGTTTGGGGTTCCGTCGAAATTAAGTAAAGGCTTTACTTGGGTTTTGTGCCACACATATTATGTAGTTTCATGTAAGATAACCCAATAATGATTTAGCTTGAAATAACATTTTTAGGGTTGGTAATAATCATGCAAAATACTCAATTTCATTAATACATGTGCTCGTGCGTGTATCCAGAATCAGGATAATATTTATTTGCGTACTTTGTGTATTTGAAGTACCTACCTAAGATTCTCTGTCAGACTGATGCGATGCTTTGTATAATCATCGGCACGAATCTTGAGCGCTGACCTTCACCTGCGCAGAAGTAATTTATTGGGTCCCTTTTCTGGTATGAAGTGAGGCGCGGGGCGGGCTAAAGCGGTGATTGGCCCGCAGCGCATGGCGTTATAGCCGTCACTCGGGATTGGTTCTTTGCTAATAAATCACTTCTGCGCAGATGAAGGTCAGCGCTCCAGATTCGTGCCGATAACTATATCTGAAAAAGTTTGCAAATAATTCTTCAAATTGACAATAGAACTTGTATCGAATTTTTACTTAAGTGTTAATATCAAATAACAAATATTTCTAGGTTTCTCTATGCTGTAAAATTGCCCATGGTTCCTTCACTTCAAACCTTACTTTAAAATTTACTCACCCAGTAAGAAAACCTCTTAGGATGCCGCAAACAAAGTGACCAACTACAGGGCTCAACCATTATAATAAATAAGTAAAAGCATCCAAGTGAAGTGTACACTACAGTTTAAATTACCATTCACAGCACCTGAATGACAACAAAACGACATTGCACCCACTTGCACCAATATGCAAAACAGATGCAACTAAGATGTTTTCTAAGGACAAACAACTATGCCCTATAAAAACCGTGACTAGAAATACATAAATTTAAATCATCAATATTGATGGACTTCGACATTTACCACAAAAAAAACTATACTAATATTATGAAAAGAACAGTTTGTTTTAACGCGATTATCTTAGAAACTACTGGACCGATTTGAAAAATTCTTACAGTGTTAGATAGCCCATTTATCGACGAAGGCTATAGGATAATTTTATCTAAATCCAAGAAGTGGTTTATAAGATACGCGGGTAAAACCACAGGAGAAAAATAGTCGAAAAAATATTTTTTCGTCTACAGAACCCGAGCAAGTTTTAACGAAAAATACACTACAGGTTATTGCTGTTTTTACTTATTTACCTACATTAAGTGTCCGAGTATCCCGTCTGATCTATATTGTATGGTATAAATACCGATGGACGGACGATCTGGTCATCAGTAGCCATCTGCAGCTCCCAGGGTCAAGATGAGAGTTCTGGTCAGTGTTGCCAAAGTAATTTGGCTTATTAAATACCTTTTTGGTTGAAAACATAGTAGGATTACTGTGAAGTGGTTTTGGTTTGGTGTTTGAAAGTGATTTTTAAAGGATCATTGATAAGTATAACTTTTGTTTATCCTAATGTTAGGATTTTTGTAACTCTTTGTGATATAGGTACATAGGTAACTACATACTACAAGTTTTTTTGAGACAAATATAGGTCGCTTGTGATTTGTATTAGTACAATGAATACATTAAATTCTCATTACAGAATAATCTCTTTCTAATACGATTACATATATACATATCTCATAAAATTAATACGATTACATTTTGAACAGCTACATAGCTAATTAACTTTGTAATTAATGATAACAAAGTTAAGTACTGCAAGCATTACGTACTCATATAAATAATGAAACGCAAATAGATAAAAATATACGGAACCTTCTCTTTACATGTGCATAGGTTTTTTCATACATTAGATTTAAATGTCATTTGTACTGCAGCTATGTATTTAGTGCATATAAATAGCAATGTTTTGAATGCATTGATTATCAGTAGCCATCTTAAGTTATCATAGACAAGATGAGAGTTCTGGTTAGTTTTTTCTTTTCATTTTTTGTGAAGTGAAAATTATAGTGTTTTTGGGAATATATTTTCAATTGTTTACTTTGAAAAAAAACAGTAAAATAGTATTTTAAAAGTCGATTATTTTCAATTAACGCAAATAAATCTATTTTCTGTGATATTTGCAAAAAAATTTAACAATGTGTGCTTTCATAGTAACAATATTGTAAGTTTATCATACAGTGCAGCGCAAGTGCCTAATCTTAAATAATCTTATTAAAAATAATGATAAATAACAAATCTTATGGATTTTATAGACCTAAGAATGTGCTTTTATCCCGCGGCACGTTGTAATTTTATTTTATATGTATACCAAAACATTTCTGTCTCAGTTCAGTCATATTACTCGCCTAGTAAAGCACCGTCTTCGCATTGCGCTAATACTAAGTGCGCACGAGCTTTAAACGTTCCTATTCCGAGTAACTCGATATTCATGATACATACATTATCCAGGCCCAAGTTCATTGACAACATAAACGTCCGTTTTTCTTAAATCGACAGTTCACTTTGAAAATTAAAATCCGTAAGTCTACTTCAATGGGTCACTTGATTCCAAGTAGTTTTCCTTGGGAACAACAGGCTCAGTCATGAATTTTTTCGGGCGAATCCAGCCCCAACATCTGACCAAAGGGAATATCTTGTCCCAGACCAGATTTGATGTGGTCGAGATGTCACCTAACCCGAAAATTCATAGAATAGAATATCATTTATTTAAATAAATCATAATAAACCTTTGTTTAAAAAACTGGCGTTTATGTTATCGGTGAACGTGGGCCTAAATTGAACAAGTCAAGATATATGCAATTACTAAAGTTCACCTTCAATGTCATGTGAGATAAATAATGTAAAACTGTAAGAGCTTTATCTAGAACTAGCTTAGACTAGAAGTCTAGTACTAATACTTATTATAAATGCGAAAGTCTTATAAATCTGTCACTTTCATGGTTAACTGGCTGAACGGAATAAGTGTTTTTTTTTCAACTACTTATTTACGATATTATTTCAATTATCAAGTTCAGAAGGAGATATTATGTTTTCAAGGATCTTAGAAACAATTTTGAAGAAAGATGTCTAAAACCCACCACTAGAGAAGCTTCACTAAACGCATCCACAAATTGCATACCAATCGGTTCGTCCGTATTAGAGATTTGGTCCTACAGAGAGAGACATAAAACGACACATATCGGCTAAACTTATAACACCCCTCTTTTAGCAGCCAAAACACAGATGACAACTCCCACTAAAATCCACCACATCTCTTTCAGATTGTATCCGCCTTCTTCGCCGTCGCAGCGGCCGCGCCCTCAGGCCTCTACGCACCAGTCATCGTCCCAGCCGTCAGAACCGTTGCAGTACCGGCAGCCATCCCCACCATCTCACCCGGAGACATCCAGGCAGCGGCCATCGATGCCCAAGTACAAGCCCAGGATCAGGCCCAAGCCGCCGCTGACAAAGCCAGAGAGTTAGCTGAACAAGCTACTGAGAACATCAACGAGAAAGCGATCACAGACTCTACTGTAGCTAATGAGCAGAATTTGGAAGCTTTCTGGTCTGCTGAAGACAAGAAATGGCAGGCAGTTGATGCTTTGAAGACTGCTGAGGCTCAGATCGATGGTGCGGTTGCTAGCAATGCTAATCTGATTGCTAAATCCGCTGTTAATGGCGTCTATCCTTATGTAGCCGCCGTAGGTGCCGTTGCACCTATCGTGGCTCCGATCCCACCAGTAGTCTATTCTCCTACGTAGGTGCTACCAGCTACTCTACCCAAACTCTGGTAACTGGGCAAGAAATCAAAACTGAGATTAAAGAAGAAAACAAGGAACAAGAAGCTGCTGTCAAGACTTCCGAACCAGCGAAGGAAGCCGAACCAGCATCAGGTGCCAAGGAGGCAGAAAAGGCCGAAGCAACCGAATCCCCAGCAGTCAAAGCCGCTGTAAACTTAAACGAGAAACCTGCATTAATTGCTCAGCCATTGGTTGCTCAAATCGGACTCCTAACGTATACAGATATGACGTAGCTATCCCAGCAGTTGGTCACGTGGTTGGACAACCGATCCTCAAGTATGCTGCCGTGCAACCAGTCCTGGCTCCCACGTTTGTCAAGGCCTGGTAAGAGTGGAGGTGGATTAATTAAACATGATAATTCGAACGACTAGCTTCCTTGTTTTATTTTGGTTCTTAGTATTGTCTGCCTACAACCTTTGACGAATTAATTATGATTATCTGTTAGATAATAATCAGCTAAAAATACTGCAGGTGTCATCATGACAACAAATAGTGTTATTTATCAATTCGTAATTCTCTATACTAATAAATATCATAAAAATATTTTATTTGAAAATCTCTTCAGTGTTAGATAGCCCATGTATCAAAGAAGTCTACAAATACTTATCCGACTTTGCGGACCAGTTCTAACGGGATGCAGGTGAAACCACGGGGAACTTATAGTATTAATATAGTACCACAATCATCATTGGCCTAATCATTGTCACATAGTTTAGTAAAATGCTTTGCTCCTACAAAAATGCAAGAGAATTGTGCACTACGCTTACACAAGGCATTGAATTCAGGCAAAGAATCAAACGATATTATAATCCTGGTAGTTATAAGAATCACAATAATCTCCTTCAGTAAGTCTGTGATATACAAAATCATGTACTTGAAATGTTGACAATTAGAAACTCCATCTCTAGGGTTATGGAGATCTACTGAACCGATCTTAAATATTCTTTTATGAATAGACAGCCACGTAGTTCGTAAAGTTAGCAGACAGCTCCAGGCAGCTCCAGTCAAACAAAACATAAAATTGACATTGAAATTAGGAAAGTTTGTAAAATGCAATATATTCGAACTTAAACTACAAAGGCAATTTATTTGTAGGAACGCCTGATATAATATTGCAACGGTAAATATATCACTGCACGACGACAATATTTTGTTCAAGAAAGGGTAGGCGCTCTAGACTCTACAACGTTGTAGTATGTAGTTTATTGATATTGTTTTCCCATGATCACTACTATACAGGGTGTTTTGAATATCTTACTATCAAGTCAATATGTATTATTTCTATTCACGTAATAACGGTGTACCTATTAAACCGAATTAAGTGTTTTTCAGGCGTTAATAAGATAAATCCAAGATAACTAATAAAAAGCGACCTCCATAAAAACAAAACCGAAATATCTTTTCATCGCTCAAAAAGATACAACTCATACAACATATTTAATGACAGGTGGTATTTATATCTAAGTAATATCTGGCGGCTCTAGGATCTCACACAATAATTGGTGCAGCTGTGTCCCATTAAAAACGATTCAATTACACATTAAAATTTATTACCTACTATTAATAAATTCATGATTTCCCGTCATACTTACCACAGTTTAAAAAAACTATTTATAAACCCGGTCATTTCCTAAAATGTCATATATTCAAACTTGCACCGCGACATACCTGATGCAGAATGCTACAGATCCATCGTTTAACACATTGTAATACTTGCTGACCTTTACCGGTATGCGGTAAGTAATAATCTTTATATATCTTTATATACAGCGTGTTTTATTTAAGATTTTCTTGTTTTTCAATTTAATCTGCAATACAATATATTTTTGACAGTTTTATGAGAATGAATGGTATGAAAACAAGTGTGTTTTATAGCTGCTGTCCCCGACTTACTTTTTCTTTTTATATAAACTTATTTCATATAAAAATGTACCTACATTTAGTTTTTATTAAATGTAATTAATATTACCATAAATATGACAGCTTCCTTAATTATGACATAAAAAATCTATTTTAGGAAACATTTAACGATACCTGTGTCTGCGCAAATGCTTATGCACTATAGTATGTACTACCTTAAGGTAGACTGGTAGAGAACGCCTAAGGCGTTAAGTCTGCCGTTTTACAATGTGCAAAAGTATAAATAAATAAGTATATCCTGCGCAGCTGGCTGATCTCCTTCGAAAACATCCGCCGTGGCTGACAATCGGTCTGGACGCCATTTTATTATATCTTTGATGTGTTTTACAACATACTTTTCTACATTTTAAATACTGAATACAAAATATAAAACCTCTCCTAAGAGAGTATTAAACCTTACATGGGCCGGAGCCAAGCATGCAAGGGATGTTTAGATGGAAAAGTTAGATGATAACGTGGAGGATTTTAGAAATTTTCGTGTGATGCATGTGAGGCATGTGTTATGTATAGTGGCCTTTGAAGTATATAATTGGGTATGTGTAATGTGTTAAGGCTTTGTTATTATTAAACTGTAACCCAGAAAACCTACTAACCTTGCAGATCAATCAACTCATAAGAACAAGACAACAACATCCATATTTCATCGATATAGTTTTCTAATAAACCACAGAGTAAGGAATGATGAGCGGAGATGCTATAAGGCAGGTAGGTCAGGCGCCTTCTTCTAGGTCAAATACGTACGGTGGAGGGTGACCAAAACGCTGAGTTATGTCTGAACTTACAAGGCGTTCAGGCTTCTTGAGACATCCGTCGTTGGCTATTTTAGATTTTACAAAAAATCGAGGATTCCAAATAAAACGTATAAGGGCGAAGACAGTAACGTTCTGCGTCCCCGAACACATACATTTTGGCGATGCTACTTTCTTTGGAGATTTTCCGTTATGTCTTGAGACCAGAGTTCCATGACCCCAAATCTTTGGAAATGTGCAACTAGTTTGTCGTTTCGAAAGAGCTTTCATAGGCCTATTTGAAAAAAAAAATAATTTTAGTTTTGGCATCTCCGCTAGTGATTTCGATCTCCACGTAATAAACTAACATACAAGGTTTAAACAAAGGCAAAAACAAAAGGTATCACTAACAAAACGAATATGGAAGCCATTAATCATTAAAACTGTATATCTTAATACATAATGGAATAAGACATGTTCATGCAATAATCTCTATATGGATCTAGAAATATTAATAAGTATAGGAAAAACAACTGTTATATTTTTTCTGAGGATAAATGTAACAATGAAATTGTCATCTATCACATCAAAGTAATATTTTACTAGATTCTCAAAAAATCTTAAAGCTGGGAAAGTCAGACAGAGAGGCAGGCAGATTATTATTTATACTCATATTATAATTTAATTATTTTTGTGATATATGTATAACTATTTAATGTCATATAATTTAATAATGTAAGTCTGAATTGTTTTATGTAGTATTTTGTTATTATGGGTTTCTTACCTGGAATAAATGAATTTTATTTTTTCTTTTCATAAAGCTAAATCTATACTAATATTATAAAGAGGAAAACTTTGTTTGTTTGTTTGGTTGTAATGAATAGGCTCAAAACTACTGGACCGTTTTTTAAATTCTTTCACCAGCTACATTATCCACGAGTAACATAGGCTATATTTTATCCCGGTACGGGCAGTAATAACCACGGGACGCTGGTGAAACCGCGGGAATACCGCTAGTATTTTATATTTTAACAATAGCTACATATTTTAATACATTTGAATGTTTGTTGGGTTGTTATTCTGCAGCAAAATAGATCTTTCAGGACGCTGGTTAAGCCGCAGTAAAATCTAGTTCCGCATTACGCTCTACAAAAACTAGAGGGAATTTTACACGTAGTTACCATTAAAGTTAATTGCCAAGCTTAACTTAACCTCCCCACTCAGAGACATTTAATGGTTACTTACTACTAGCCATTCCTTAGTGAAGGATTTGTATGACATTCCGTCACTTAGGAGTGACTTAAGTAATCATTAAATGTCTATGAGTGGGGACGTAAGTTAACTGTCCGCAAACATTTCCTTATGCCCAGCCCACATCATTTGTCAATAAATTACAATTATTATGTAAAACATGTATCTATTACGATAAATACTTGAATCTGTAATGAAAAACACGCCTCAGTACAGGCTGATGCTATTTTGTTTATCTTTTTTCTCCACAAGACATCATCTGTGTGTCATCTGTTAAGTTTTTCCCCAACTTGGGGTCGGCTTCCAGTCTAACCGCATGCAGCTGAGTACCAGTGTTTTGCAAGGAGCGACTGCCTATCTGTCTTCCTCAGCCCAGTTACCCGGGCAACCCAATACCCCTAGGCGAGACTGGTGGGTGACTTACTGACTTCTGACTACCCGTCACGACTGCCAAAGATGTTCTAAGAGTTATATGACTATAAAAAATTCACTACAAGAAAATCTATTTATTAGAATCGTCCTTCTTCCTAGGTTTCAGGATTTTTCATTATCAAAGGTAATAGCAAGGATTTCAATTCAAATCCTTGCTATTACAAACAAAAATGTCACGGTCACTACAATAATTAGGACAAAATACAAACTTACTAAGTCAAGGATAAAACTTCGAAATCTTTCTAAAGAATTATAAATGCGTTCATAAAGTGTGAAAGACAAGTTTAAGAATGCTAATTAAAATAAATATGTTGTGATTATTGTAATTAGTTTTTTTCAGACTGTTAAACTAAGTATATGTTTTATTTGGCTAGAAATTGGCTAATGCAAATTTTTGACCTTGTCTATTTAAACTTTCATAACTAAATATTAATTATCATGCTAAAAATATTAAGTTGTTAGTGCCGGCTGTCATTTGTAACCATTTAAATGTTTTGTGGCAATCATTCCAAACAGTTGAACTTGAAAACTTTCTGCAAATAAGCTAAAAGTCTGCCATTACATTATTTCTATACATTGTATTTTTGTGTGCATTAAAATTTCACGAAAAATACTAAATAGATTTTGAGGAAGGTTGGAGATAATGCATGTTACACATAAGAATAACATAAGGGTTACTTTTATGTGCGAAGAAGTTTCTTTAGGACGAGAGTGTAAAAGCGGGTGGAGGCAAGTATAAAATTCCTCACAGCAAAAGGCTTTTATAACCACTGACCACAAAACTTCTAGAACGATAACAAACCCAGTCCACGCCCTATTAAACTGGTATTCCATTGTGTACAACCGGTGCGAGCGCAATTATTTCCAAGTAAACTATCAATAAATCCGAGTTGAAAGCTCGGTACAAGAGATAGATTAATTTAATCCAGCTTTATTTATTTGTCAGTTTATATATCTATACTAATACATATTATAAAGAGAAAAGAAATTGTATTTTGATACAGTCAGGAAAAGGCGACATTGTACACTGATATGATATTACTTAGGGAAAAGTTTTGAGTGTGTGTTTTATTGCTTCTTCATGAGCAAAGACCTGAATGGAGTTTCAAAATTCTTGAATCACACAAGCTTAACGACAAAATAACTGTAGGTTGCTTTTAATGCGGGCGCGGGAAGCAACCATCTGAAAGCGGGTGAAACGACGGTGGAAGTTAGTGGAACAATAAAACCAAACTAAGTACAAGGCTGTATTTAAGTTGGACTGCACTTGAGTTTTGGACCAATTTTATATCATTTATTGTGTTCCAATCTATCACCATACTCTATTTAATGTATTCCACTTTATTAATATAATTCAAAGTCGCTACACAAACCTAAAGGGCGTCAGGTCTATAAACTTACAAATAAAATCGCACAAAACAACTCACGCGCAGCGTTCATGCACGATCGAGTTCACCTGTCTACAGCTGACAGATACATCTTTACTTAGTCTGTTTATCTACTAAGTTGTAATCTAGTCCCAGTATATCAAAGATAAATATTAATATATCAAGGATTTTTGTCATCTTTGGCAATAGTTACGCGCAGTCTGAAGCCTGACAAGCATTTGCCCAGTTTAACCAGATGCGGCTGAGTTCCAGTGTGTCATATGAAGCGACTCCCTATCTGATCCCTAAACCCAGTTACAGCAGTTAGGTAACAAGATAGCCCTTGGCAAGACTGGCTGATAGACTTTCTGCCCACCCAATTTAACGTGCCTTCCGAAACAATCAATAATAATGGTAAAGGTATAATGGTAACTTCAATGGTTAGGTTGAGGTCAGCTAGGCAATCGTTCCATTTGGCACACTGGCAGGTACTCACCTACTCCCGATTAGACTGAAAGTTAACCCAGTTGAGAAAAGTCAGCCCGTAAGCCAAAGATGTTCAATTGGCATTGGCAGTCGGGACCAACCAATTAAACGTGCCTTTCGCCAATTATAATTTCTGATCGTCTAACGATCATTCCTAATATACATAGATAAAACCAGAGATAGATAGAATATTGGGATCGACTGTAGGAATACCTAGTGCAGCATACCATCACTCTTCGACCTAAGTGTCTCATGGAATCCAATAACACTTATTAAATATGATAGCTACTACAAATGAGAGTATGTCAAGAGCAAGAATCTTGTTGAGGCAGGTCGTCAGGTTCCGGCGGTTATGGTAACTGCTTATTATGTAACTGTTAACGCTATAGTTAAGCTGGTTGAAAAATGTAGTGTTATTATGTTTTTGAAGAGTTGAGAATGCAGTGTTTTAAGTGTTATTTAACTAAGTTCGCAGTCTCCAGATATTGAAAGCCTAAGTTTGAAGTTCAATATCTAACTCTTACTTTTACTATTTCTATTGGACCAATCAGAACTGCAAATGCAAGCGATACTAATAATAGTCACGACAATCATCTATGGTCAATTGATGATGAATTTTAATAGGAGAGACCCACCTGGGTTCAAACAGACTTCTACTCTCCTTGTAAAATTATGTCTTCCATACTTTTCGGGCAATTTCTCTGTTACCCGTGAAACAACTCCAGTACCCACATAAAATTTTAGAACGGTAACTATCTCCATAACAATTGCAAGCCATAACCATACCGTAAAAGATATCCTTCACATTTCTAATATCAGCAACTATCAAATAGAATCATTATATCTCAATAGACGACAAAGCCTTTCCATCACCTTTGTAAAGTCAATCAATCAGAACCCAGTTACCTTGTTACTTGATTATTTATTCACATATGCAAATATTAAGTGAGTCATTTGAGAACTATCTCAACCTAGATGGTAAATAGTCCAGAGAGTATGATAAAAGTTACCTTGGTATGCAGTCTTGATGAATAGGATATTTTACCACGTCTCAACTGAACACAGATAGAATTCTTAGCTTTTAAGATCCTACCTTTATAAAAAGTATTTCTAACAAATAAACGATTTTAACGTCCATTGCTGGAAAAAGGTCTCCCTAGTTGAAAGGATGGGCGAATGCCCATACTCACTGCGCTGGGCATGCAAGTTAGTAAACGTAACTAATAGAAATTAAAAAAAACTTTTCATCATAAAGAAGTCATTCTGAGGAATAACATGGTTTTGCTCTACAAAGACTATAGCTACATAATTTAAACCCTTTTACGATCTCAATCTTAATAATTACGAGTCCAGATAACGCAAAATTTAATATTTCAATTTAGTAATAAAAGCCCAGTATTAATAACAAAGAAAATGTCATATTCCATAACTTATGACCAGTTTTTGCTTCAGACAACGCCTTTGTTTAACTTCCTGTCTGCACTAATAAAGTTAAAAACATGTGTGCATATTTATTTATTTTGTATGTTTTTTCTCTTCGCTAGGATTAAAGTATCACATGCAATTTTTAACCAACACCAAAAAATACTTTTCGATTCGGCTGTCTAAATTTTTAGGGCCAAAAAGTATAAAACTAAGCTCCCTTGCAGAATTAAGGAAATTCTTCTATTTATTTATTCATCTTTTCAACTGTTGCAGTAAGATACATATTTTATTTAGAGACTCATTGGCCCCACAGTCAATCCATTACAACGGTTTTGTATGGCTTAGTAATAATCTATACTAATATTATAAAGAGGAAAACTTTGTTTGTTTGTTTGGTTGTAATGAATAGGCTCAAAACTACTGGACCGTTTTTAAAATTCTTTCACCATTCGAAAGGTACATTATCCACGACTAACATAAGCTATATTTTATCCCGATACGGGCAGTAGTTACCACGGGACGCGGGTAAAACCGCGGGAAAACGGCTAGTAAATAAATAATAAAGAAGAAATAATCCAAGAAAAATCAACTTTAAAAATTTTACATAAGTACATACATACATATCCAGACGTTTCACAGAACGTCTGATTTCTAACCTGCCTGCAACATTGGTCAACAATGAAAGTGTTATACTTAGAGCGATACTTTGACTCATATATTGTTTATTCTCTACACGAAAAATAAGAAATAGGTGACTGGGCTACTCTTATGTAAGTTCGTATGTGATTTGAATTATATTATGGTAATTTAGGTAAGAGAAGCCGCGTGGTTCGCTCATTCACTAGTTAAAGTAAAGCTTGTTGCGGTCGGTTCAAAGATGGATGACCATCATTGGTTCATCCGTGTTTCATAGAGCACATAGTTCCGACTGTCATTTGTTGTAGATTTTTGGCAGTTGTTATGAGTAGTCAGAGGTCAATCAGTCTGACAACTAGTCTTATCAGGGTGTCGCTCTATGTGGCTCATTGGTACGCAACTGCATTCATTTAGATGGGGATGTTATACAAAACGCGAAAGAAGAATTGTATAGATAACTATATATACTAAAAAATCGCTATCCCTTTCGTTTCTATGTTATATTTACTGTATTTTCGTACCTGGATAAAATAAAACCTATGTTAATCGGGGATAGTGTATTTTCCCAAAATTGAAGGAATTTTCCAAAACGGTTCAGTAGTTTCGGAGCCTGTAATATACCTGTTATATTAGTATAGGTAGATGTCAAGTTATTTAGCATTTACCAATAGCACTCAAACTGCCTCTTGTCACTCATGTTCTAGGATAACAAAGGCGTGATTGAAAACGAATAAATTAGATAGGTACTACATTACATTTTTGCTGACGACTTTATATTGTAAACATTATTAAAGAGTTTAATGCCACTGGCTTGCCGGATATGTGGCATAAGCATTGTAATGATAATTAAGGACGTTTGAAGGTCGAATTCTTGAGATAATTTTACCAAAGTCGTCGTTTCACTGGCTTTCGTCGTCGGTTTTAGCCGCGTCCTGTGGAAACTACAGCCCATACCGGGATAAATAATAATAATAAGGGATAAAATGTAGACAATTTAGCTTTCTGACAGTGAAATATTTTTACAAATCGGTTCAGTTTCTGGGGCTTTAGAGTACAAACAAAGACACAAACGAATGCTTTCTCTTTATTAGTATAGATTATTCAGATAGGACCAGGAGTTCCTGAGATTACCGAGCAACCAAACAGATCAACCCTTCAGCTCTACAATATTAAGTTATTTCATATGATGTTTTAACCTTTAAATACCTGGGCTTATATGAAGAAAGTTGTTCAATCTGTATTTGGTACCTTCCTTGAGGTCGTTTAGTGAACTTAATTTAGACTCATACTGGTTTAAGTGCTATATTTAAACTGATTGTCCACCTATGTATTGGTCTTTCTTTGTTAAAGTTCTTATATACTTCTTTTGGCAAGATTCGACTTAGCGTGTATGTCTCGCACCCGGGTGAAAAGTAGCCTATATCCTTCCTCGATAAATGAGCTATCTAACTCTGAAGGATTTTTCGAATTGGTTGAATAGTCAAACACATTCTTTAGTTTTATTTCAGAGGTTTTGGGTTTGTATAAACTGACTTCTATGTCCTATACCTCAGTTATCAATCTGATGAAATATATCCCAAACTGTTGGAATTTGTGCCCGACTCGCACAAAGCTACCTACGGCGCTTAGCCCCGGTACGCGCCCACTTCCCGCAATCGGTGTTGACTATTTCATCAGCCTTTCTATCCGACCTTCCGAGGTAAGGTATAAAGCATTGGCGGACATTAGGGTAACTGGTTTTGATATTTTTCTTTGTGATTTTAGGTGGTTACTATTTTGTCTTACACAAAAGATATCAGTTTTCAACCGACTTCCCAAAACAAAAGGGAGTTTCTTAATCAGAGCGTTTTATTAGTTTGTTTGACCTTATCTACTCCATTTCTCGAAAACGCCGGCACGAACTTAAAAATTCTTTCTCTATATGAAATGGTATGTTTGCAGTTTGGTCTCACTTTCATCAGGTCAGGATTTATTGATGGGAACCCTGAGAAATCGAGGAAGATTTAAAGTACGCAACGGATAAAATTTCAAATCGTACGTATAAGTATCAAGTAAGTCTACACAAGTCACGAAGTATTGACGATATCTTTACACCCGATATCTTTACACCGGAATATGTTATATTGACATATCAAGCTTGACAACAAAGACAAAATGCACTTTAGGAAACTCCTTAACGGTTAATAGATTTGTAAATAATAAGTCATATCACAATTTTTGTCTTGATTCAAACGGACTATATGGGAGTCCGCAATCCAGTTACAACAAGGATATAAGTTCCTTCTCCATCAATATAAGCATGATATACCTATCAAGTTTTAACATTAATATGAAGCAGTAACAATTTAAAATGCTGTGTTACCGCTGCCCTTAAAACTAATTGCGTGAATTTCCTTATGTCACACCGACATGTAACGTGTGGCATTGATCGGTACACCGACTACTATTTAATACATTGAATAGTTTTGGTGTAATTGCTTCCTTATGTTTAGATAGTGCTCTTGAATTTTGCTAATTGGCAGTCTCTCACCTATGTTACTGTTGCAGCCGTTTTATCGTCCCACTGCTAGGCTGCGGCCTCCTCTCACACGGAGAAAGATTGATCATTAACCACCTCGCTTCCTAAATGCGGGTTGGTGATTTCAGACTTTATAGTCCAGGTTTCCTCAAGATGTTTTCCTTCACCTTTTAATCAGCCATCGGTGTCCAAGATATACTTAGAAAGTACATACAAACTTAGAAAAGTTGCATTGGTAACTTGCCTTACCTGGAATCGAACCGACGCCCTCGTACTCGAGAGGCTACAGAAACGATTTAAGATACGTACGGATTGAAGTACGTGGCACATAATTTATGCAGCCCTTTACCCTACAAACCAATTCAGAAAATTTTCCAAATGCTACATTTCGGTGTAACAGCCGCCTCTCTTATTTGTCTGAGCGCAAATGTCAGTACATATAGTGACAGTATTTATTCTCATTTGGTATATTAAAGCTTCCTACTCCACCCAGGCGATCAGCTGGGCATGTAGACTTATTGATTTGTAGAAGGGACAGTTTTTATAATATTGTATTGGCAGAATCAAAATAAGTAGAAGTAATCTCGAGACACGGGCTTTTAAAGCCATGTCAAAAGTAAATTTTATTTGGATTTTCATATCTTTTTATAATTACAAGATTGTATTGTAAAATAACATGGCAGGTGTGGATGACTTATGAGAAATTTGCTTCCATGCGCGGTTTCTCATGCGTCTCGAAGTAATAACTACTTCCCAGAGATTAATAAAAATAAGCTTACATATTATTCTGATGTATAACCCACATTAACGCCAAAATCCACACAGTAATTTTGCATAAGAGGGAGAAACATTCATTAATACACTCTTCAGCAATTATAATAGTTTTAAGGATAAAAATCAGTAAAAATCTATTAGAATAAAACTGACCAACAAATAATCTGCAACTGCTACGAGTATCGTTTAAAATCACCAACATTTGCATCATGACACGACATTGTAGGTACAACGCCCAATTTTTACCATGTGCGCAGAATACTAATTACTATTTGGAATGTCCAAAGTTAGTAATATAGAACACTGCGATAAGTATGACTAATGGAATTGGTTAGCGTTTTCAAGGACAGAAGTTTCATAACTGCAGTTTTGACAGGCGTGAGGATCGCATTTATTTTTATTTTTTCTGAATCCGCATTTTATTACTAATATTATATATTTTTTCCATAAGGAACTCTGTCCTAGTAAGGAGTAATGAAAAATTAATCTGTTAAAAATAATAATATGACGGTATGCCCTTTTGTACGTATTTTTATTGTGATGTAATGGTGTAATCAAATGTCGGTAACTCTGAATAAATAAATAAATAAGATCGAAGGAACTAAAAGCAGTTACATAGATCCACTCCATGTCTGTTCTGTCCCATTTAACAGAGGTTGTTAGAGTTTGATTAAACCTATCCATCTGCCAATTTTCTCATTAGAGAAAGGAATTTGACATTATTTTACGGGGCTAATGTCAAAATTCTATATGTAATACTTAGCAAATCAGCAAATAGAATGATTTAGAATAGAATTTTAGAAATCCGCACAAAAGGTAATTCAGATTTTTTACTCGAATAAATCTTGAATGATTTTGAGATTGAGATCAGTGCAAAGAGTCGGGACTCCAACATGACTTCTAGGTATGGAGGTTTCTCACTTAACCAAGTTTTATTGGTATATACCAATGTAAATAGTGCATACGAGCAATGCAGAAACCATTAAAAATCCAATTAAAAATGAAAAAAATCGTTAAAAATTAAGCCCTATCTAGACATTATGAAGGGCACACTGGCCGTTTATTTATAGTTTATGCTACATTTATAAATAAATTCTTTCCGTCCATGAAGTATATTGCATCAATTGCATTATTTTCAATAATAAATAAGGTTCGGTTCGGATACATTAAGATATTTTGCCTACACAGCCCTATGCAAATATGCCAACGATCCGTTTGTGGGCACAACGTGAGAGTGTCAGGCTCTTACTGACTGAAACCCGTGCGAGGGATGCGGTAACTCGACGAATAATCCCGTAGCCCCGCATTTACTACACTACTAATAGAAGTACTTTCTTGATACGCGGGAGCAACTGTAAGAAATAGGACGTTTTTCATATAAAGCCTAAAAAGACATCGTCATTGGCCTGCTCTTAGGTCTTACATGACACTCGCCTTTTATCATATTAAGAGGAAATCTTATCCTATCAGCATACTACGTCAATTTTTTAACTATAATGGGATAGGCTACCGTCTAACCGGGTGACACTAAATATTAATATACTAACAGGGCGACTACCTATTTTAAACCTCCTTACTCCAGTTTCTCGGGCAACCCGATAACCCTAAATAAGACTGATTGTGAGATGTTTTGGCTTCCGACCACCCGTAACGACTGTCAAAGAAGTTCAAATGACAGTAACCATAAAACGCGCCACCCGAAACACACAAGTGACAGCAGGGAAAACTCACTTAAAAGAAAAAAGAATTGCATCTTTATACTACTGAATTACAAACCCTAACGACAAAATAAATGGCGCCAAAACAATCAAACGTCATCCATCAACCCTTCTCATTCAAAAGGACTGTCATCACCAACAGAAATGTCACTTGCTTTTTTATTTAATTTTTTGAGACCTTGCCCGCATCACTGGTCCGCCTAGTCTAATCCTTCGTAGTAAACAGGTACTACTTGTATAAACTTTCAATATCACTATACCGCGGTTGTACTCGCTATAAAAGACCGGTGTAACACCACAACAGTATTCAGTAGCTATCCTGCAGTCAACAAGAAGTGCACGATGAGATTTCTGGTAATAATTTCATTTTTATTTACCATTTTTTCTTTTGAATAACAGTGATAATGATAACAGAACGTTTTGGGAAAAAGTCCATCTTAGAAAATCAAAATAATATTTTTATTTATTTTTATCTTAAATTATTCTTCCAATTTTTATTAATTATAATCTAAAGATAATCCTTTCATTTATTTTAACAAAATAATGCTAAAAAATTCTTTATTAAAAAATGGCGCTTAAAATTGTCATCTGTCAATTTTCCGCCGAATCCATTTTGCCAAAGGAGTATTTAAAAATGCGTTCAGTTGTCACTATTTACATATCTTATCCATTTAACTATATAAAGCCTATCATATAAATAGAAAAAGCTTAGAATTTAAATTTATTACTTAACCAAGCTATTTATCTTTGTAATTAACCATACTTACGGTGGCTATATTCTTTATATGGTGTTTATTAAGACTTTGTATAAATTAAAAATAAAATAAGCTACTTCAATTTGTATGACAAGGTTGTATATCGAATATATTCAGTTACATATCACACCTTTAAACTTGTTTGTTGTGGTATGGAGTACAAGTAAATAATTACTTAATTGTCACTACTTGTGTGCTATTTTTGCACATTCTTCTTGATTTCTTAGTCATATTTGTAAAATATACTCACTCATCATCATCAGTCCCTTTTATCGTCCCACTGATGGGCACAGGCCTCCTCTCACAAAGAAGGATTTAACGATGGTTGTTATACTATTTAGTTTTCTTTATTTTAAATAGCCTGTGCTGTCACACTGTTGGGCAAATGTTATCAGATAGTTTTGAAAAATAATTTCATACCTTGATTTTCACATTATTGTTTTTCAATAACTCAATCTTCTTCCTTCCTATTCCTATACTTTTCTCACTAAAGATAACGCACTACATATTTTAGCTTGTCACTCAAACCTAGGTACTATTTAGTCACACCCTTCACTCCACCTTAATATACATACCTTTATTGAGCCCTAATTTCAAAATACCTCCACATTGCCACTACAAACAAGCTATTCAAAATAATGTCCAACCATTACAATTATATTGCAAAACAATAATCATTCATTCACATTATCTCAATACTTGTCTATGACTAAGTACTGTTTATCTGTGGCGCGTATAAAATGTCAATCATCTGGTTTTATGGCGGGAATTAAGTTACGCGACAATGGTTAATAGTTTAATGTTTTCATTTAAATGTGATTTAAGATAAGCATAGTTATGATTGTAATAATTGGCCAGATACTTTGATTTTATTAACAAAGATATTTACATTAGACAATATATTTACATTGCACATTAAATCTACATTTTACAAATAAAAAGGAAATATTAAAACTAAGTATAATACAAAAATAATAAAGAGACTATTTTGAAACCCAAAATTGGTTGAAACCATAGACAGGAGCTGCTAGATCTTAAATTGAAATTTATGTCCCATTCAAAATTGACAGAAGTCTTATAGGATAGACGCATTTTTAAATAAAAATATTATTTTGACAATTGACCGTATTGCCACAACAAATAAAATATCATTATTGCCACTTACCTCTAGTAACAAGTAATCTATCATAACAATAATTAAATTAATTGCACAAAAAATAAATCGATTAAATCAAAACGCGATTATTTCTTCAAATCGATACATCGGTCTCACAATACAATGATTGATGTGGGAAAAATATATATGACGTACAGACATTGCTTTGCGTGTAAAACTACAATTTCATTGTTTTTATTGAACAAAAGCACGTGAACACATTAGTATTGTATTGATTAGTAGTTCGAACTTGACTTTTTATATAGTCTACTAGTTCCGCCCGTATTTTCTACCTATTAATTTTCCAACTATGTTGGGGTCGGTTTCAATATAACGAAATGCAGCTGAGTACCAGTGTGTTACAAGGAGCGACTGCTTATCCGACCTTCTCAACCCAGTTACCTGGGCTACACCATACCTCTTGGTATAGGTTGTCAAACTTTCTGGTTTCACGTAACAACTGCCAAAGATGTTCAAATGACAGCCAAAACATGGAGGAACTCGTCATGACAAGATGGTCACTCATACACAGACCACGCCAAGCGTTGCTTAACCTTATGATCGATCATCCCTTACGGCTGTTAACTTAGCCTCGAGCACCTTAAAAGTAACTAGATATAAATACTTAAATAGAAAAATATGCTCCATTTTTACCCAACATAATAAATTAAAATAACGCGCGTAATAACAAAAAATCAATCACATTCCGTTCCACGCAATGTCATTACCAAGGCCGGCAAAAACTTCGAACCATAGACGACATGTAATTATTTTCATGTGCTACGTTCTGTTTTTGCTACGTGTCGCTAATACGGCTGTAATTAATTCGTGGTTTGAATACAAGGTGTGATTTTGTACAAGGTTTTATGTCAATTGGTATTTTGATTGATGTATGAACTTCATCTTAATTTTATAGATGTACTCTCAAGCTTCCTAATACTTCCCTGCCGTTCCATAAGAAACTATAGTGAAAGACAACTTCCCGCACCCGGAAAAATGTGGCCAATGTCATATCTTAGACTTGGGCATGCCTCTCATAAAAGAAATGCAGAAGTAACACTTCTGCATACAGAAACCCAAAACCAAAAGAGTCTTTTTCTATCGTATAGAAGACGAAAACTTTCACATGTCCTTTAGAGTTTTAATTCACTCTTACAGTGATTGCATCTGATCTTAAACACACCTTCTATCCTTCTACCTGAAGAAATTTTACAAAAAACTAAACCATATTTCGCGACCTAAAACTGCAACGCTTACGCAATAACAAAACGCTTTGAACACGTCCATTTAAGTACAGCATTACGCACGTGCCATAACTAAACGTAGTGTCAAGGTCGCTCATTGCTATGCAAAGAAGACTATTGTGAATGTTATGAAAAAGGTGTCAGTATGCATTGTCTTGTTAATATATTAGTATGTACTGACAACTGCACTCAATCTGTCAAAATTTTGCAATAGATTTTTAATCTTATCTCAATAGTGGAAGGTTAATGTTCGATTGGTAGAATTTGACAGATTCGGACAGGTTGAAGCCAAAGGAAAATAAATTGCAATCTACTAAGGATCGCTTCACTCTCATATCCCGATTGGACGGCAATCCGACACGACCAGGGAGAGATCAGGGCTAGACCGACGTTTACGTGCTCTCCGATGCACGGGTGTATCAATCACCAACCCCAGAACTTTTCCCGACCCGGACATCGAACCCGAGAGCCAAACAGTCGTGATTTTAGACCAACGGGGCATAGATTCTACTAATTATAATAAAGTTGCTATTTCACGCGAATTTCCTAACATCCTAAGGAAATTACTTCTAGTACCAGGAAATCTATTGTCTAGTATTTGACATCTAAATTGGTTCCGCGATTTAACTAGGCACGCCTTACAAATAGCTATATACTCTGATAGTTATATTATAAACAAAACATATGTATGTACAGACAAACCACCTACATTATTAGCTTTATAAATAGTTACTTAAAATAATCAGTTCATTCCACGTCAGAGCCCTCAGAAGGATTTAAGAAAACTCGGAAACCAGGCACTGGGCTCATTTGATTTTTATAATGAATATATTTACTGTCCCTACTAGGCAAAGGCTTCTTCTCATACAGAAAAGCCAAAAGCATTATTCACCACGCTTGCTCAAAAAAACAAAACAAATATATTCAAAGATTTCTTTCAACATCTTCCAAACTCAAAACCGTAAAATCCCGCCAAAACAATGTCAAAATCCAAAGCTGTCACGGCTGTCACTGTCATTGTACTCCAACATGGCGGATTGTGAAACATTTCACTAAAATATTTAAGGCGTAGCCGTGTTCCAAATGCATAGGGTTTGTTGCAATATTATAATTGTAAATTGAGGTTTTAGGCTGTAGTCAATAAATTAGGGTTTGGTTTTGAACCTGTTTTGTAAGTTGTCTTGTTCAATGATAGAGGAAATACATAATTGTTTAAGATATTTTTGAACTAGCTGTTTCTAGTTCACCCGCGTTCGGAGTGCAACTACTTCCCATACACAGATAAAATATTGCTTATATTAATTGGAGATAATGTAGCTTCCTGACAAGTTTTTCAAATCAATAACTTAAGTATAATTTCAGAGAAATTTTTAAAGAAAAAAAATTAGGAAGATGATGGACGCATCAGCCTATGTCCGTTCCCAAAGTTCAAGTTCTACCAAGTTCCTTCCAAATCAGTTCAGCCAATAATGTTCTACATTTCCTATTACAAAAACTCAAGATTTACTTAACCCAGTTACAGTTAAACAAGAAACTGTTTAAAATTCAAAGCGCTTCGTAGAAACATCACTTGCATGCGTAAAATGGAACGTTCGATAACCAAATAAACAACAATTTTACACAATGCCAAAGTACCGTTGCGTAGATCCTGTGAAACGATTATTCAGAATTAACATCAAGTGTTTGTTACAAAACATAATGCTGCGCAGAACGGAACATTACAGACTGGCAACAAAAGTTACAAAAAGTTGCTACCTTTTATGATCATTGGAACTGACACTAATGTAAATATCACAAAAAGCCTATTTGACTAATTTTCGCGAACTTCAAACTATTAATTATTTTAGTTGCAACCGTTTGACAGGTACCTAATTGAAATACACGTTTTGTACATACAACTGTTGCCTACTGTTTTATTAATGGCTTGTTCAACATTCCAATGTAGATTTGATAAATTGTAAGTCTAGTTTTATATTGTTCTAGCCTAGATTCATTAAATAATAACATCTCAGAGAATCTTCTCCTATTTTATTAGATTCAGATCATTTAGTATCTCTCACTCTGTTTCACAAATATTTTCTATTAATTTTTCTTTCTTATACAAGCGATTTCATCCGCATCCCTTGGGAAGTAGAAGTAGTTCCTTGATCAATAAACTATCTAATTCTGCAAGATTTTATTTCAATCGGTCTAGTACTTTCTGAGATTGTGAGGTGTATATTAAAATTACTTCCTTATCCTTAAACGGATCTTTTGTTATATCTCCTACAAATACAAAAATCTCGCTAGACTCGCACGCCACACTCATAAAAGTCGCCCGCCTACAACTCCAATGCTAATAGAATTTTGTCATACCATTTTTCGGGCAAACGTTGCTCGCTAATACCAATTAAGTTTTTAATTACACATATGGTAATGAAAAGAAGTAACTTAAGTACGTCGGCATTCGTTCTAACAAAAACGGGAAGTCAGTTTGCAACGCTGAATAATTTAGAAGCCCCTGTATAACAATTAAGTTAAACATACAACTACTAAAACTAAGTTGAAAATAATAATAAGCTATCCAACATAACTATCTGCCTAGCCTTTTCCCAACTATGTCGAGGTATGTCAGTCTCGCGTCCGATCTCTCTCCGGTGGTGTCGGATTGCCGTCCCATCGGGCTATGAGAGTGAAGGAATAGTAAGTGCACCTGTGTCTGCGCAAATGCTCGTGCACTATAATATGTCCTGCGTAGCTGGGGTTGTTAACCAACTTTGTTTGAGAATAATCCTTTTCAATTATAACCAAAAATATAGGCAGTTATTAAAACATTATACAGTTATTTGAACGTATAACGCAAAACGGAAGTACATATAGAGTTATTATAACTATAATCTATTTCCTAATCCGCATACATATTCAATAGTAACGCAACAAAGCTATGTAAGTGTAGATATTTGAGGCTAATATTTCACGGGTTTTGAGCACTAATTATTAACTATCTTGTAATCAGTTGATAGCGGAATTAACAATTTTTGTTTTAAATTGCTCGATTAGATGTTGTTTCATCGGTTATGTTTTTATTGGATAATATATCGATTGAAATCGGTATTGATGTAAACTTTGCTATCTGATAGACTGATACAAGTAATGATAAGTGCAAAAGCGAAAGAAAAGAATATAAAAGGATTGAATTTAGACGTCTATTTTAAAAGTCGTCTCTTATAGAGAAGAGTGTGCAGGATATGTAACTAAATATAAATGGAAAACTTGTATATAATACCACCCAAAAAGAAAGAAAATTATAAGGAACTACAAATTACTTCACGCATACAAATTGAAAGAAGCCTACATGTCATTCTCACATAAGCTACATATATCACTGCCATGAGTTTCATCATAATCTATCCATAAACCTTTCACGAATAATATTAGCAAGATGTCTTTACTCTTTTCTTTCTTCCTTCCCATCTACACACACTCACACATCCAAAACACACAGACCAACCAAGATCTCAACACATCCATACTTCTTTCAACAGATCGCCTTTGTCGCCATCCTCGGCTATGCCTCCGCCAGCGTCATCAGCCCCTAGTCTACGGGTGAACGCCGGCGACGCCCAGGCAGCAGCCATCGACGCCACGGTAGCCGCCCAGGACCACGCCCGTGCCGTCGGCGAAAGCCAGGCTCGGGCTGCGGAAGCCGCCGTCCAATTCAACACTGAGGCAGTCCGTCAAGTCGCCGAAGCCAACAGAGATTTACAAGAGAACGCCTACTGGGGTTCTTTGGCCGCTAACCAGAATGCTGTCGCTGCCGCCCAGTCTCACGCTGCCGCTGTGAGCGGTGTCGTTGCTGCTCGTGCTGGTTTGGCTGCGCCTTATGGCATTGCCGCTCCCTATGGCATTGCTGCCGCTCCATACGGCATCGCTGCTCCCTACGGCATTGCTGCACCCTACGCTGCTCACGGCCTTAGCATCCACGGCTGGTAAATCGATAATCGGCGCCAAAACCGTTGTTTTAAAATTACTCTAAAAATTTGGTAATTTTTCTGACAGCTGTTTTGGTAACCCTTTGTCGGTTGTATCTGGTAACACTGGTGGTGTTTACACTGTCAGTGTTGCCAGGTAATTGGCAAGGGTTTGCAACACCACCGCTCAATGGAAAAACATGCTCAAACGAACTAAGGTCTCATATAGTAACTCTCTTTGTAAATACAAGTAAATAAAACATGCCATCACTGCCAAAGTGTAAATAAACACGTTTTACAAAACAAACTTTATGTGCTTTGATTTACGACTCCTTTTCACCCTGACCTTACAAAACATTTAATAGAAGAAAAATACATACATATATTCACATAAGAAAATATACCCTACAGAACCAATTTAAGGGATAATTGAAACAAGACAGAAAAATTACAACTAGAAATAGAGACTAACTTCTAAGAGTAAAAAAAATAAGTTAAATAAATTAAAACAGATATATAACTCCCTGTCAGTTCTCTGTACTAACATCTACTCCCTTCTTATTCGTCTCATCATTCAAAAATAAATGCATCTTTTCTTTTATCTCACTCTCCACCTATCCAGTCATTCTTCACACAATTTTACAAAACAAAGTATGCATGATATTTCAATCCCAAATACAAATAAATTACAAATTGTTGAAACTAATCCTTACTAAGTACGAATAGTTAATATAGCTACACGAAAAGCAAAATTATTAATTTATCTCTCTGTCTATCTGTCATGCTAACCAGACAAAACAACTACAGAAATTACATGGTATTTGTGCTAAAGATATAGGTTAAGTAAAACATTTGGAAAGACATGGTAATCTGGGTATCTGAAGTAAGTATGTATCTCAAGAAGCAGACAAAACTGCAACGTAAACCTAGTCTTACTATCGCACTAATAGATATTAGAAACATAAATATATAGACACAGGAATGTACAAATTTTTCTTTCACGCAAAACTACATAATATACTATTAAAAACTACATATCGGATTCTTACGGAACCTCAGAATCACATATAGTATACTTTTTATCTAGATGCTGGAAATACTTTTCAGGATCTGGGTGAATCCAGGACAGAAACTCGTACGTTCATTATACTTAAATACTCCCACCTATTCCTTTATTGGAACGTTATTAAACTGTGCAAGTATCTAAGTATAAAGTATAATTATTCCAAAACCGGTTTATTATAATCTAAACGAATCTATTGAAACTAATTACGTTCCACACATAATCTGACAGATATAATGTATATTAATGTGGATAAATTATAAGTTGTCTGTTATAAATTACTAGCAAAGAGTTGGTGACTAAGTATAACAGTTGCATGGGTATAACGATGTTAGGGTTAACCGTGGATGGGTGACCATTTTGTCATGATTATTACTCCGTGTTTTTAAGGCATGTTAAATAAGAGGATCCCGGCTGTCATTTGAATATCTTTAACAGACGTTACATGTCCACAGACGCCAGAAAATCTGACAACCTGTGTTACATAGGGTATCAGGTTGCCCAGGTAACTGGGCTGAGAAGTTCATATAAATGTTCACTCCATGTGGCACACTGGCACTCAGCTGCATCTTATCAGACTGAAAGCCGATCCCAACGTAGTTGAAACTGGTACTCAGCTATTCAGCTGAGTTAGATTGGAAGCCGATCCCAATGAAGAAGAATATATAAATAATATAGGACATTAGCTTTACAAAGTAATCTTTGGCCTAAAGGCCTAAATCATTCCCCAACAGGGCCCTTTAGGGCTGAAGTTTGCTAGGGCTGCGGGATTTATCTAAGAGTTACCGCAGCCCAAGCACACAAAAGGCCTACAGCATTCAACTCCTGCCAATCTTTAACCAGATATCTCAACGTAGCAACCAAAAAATTTAATTCCACTACACAGAAGCAATAAAACCACTTAATCCCCATAAAACGACTTCCTGAACTTTAAATATATCGTTCAAAATACCAGAGCGACGAACAAAGGAATTCTGGATAACTTGCCAAGCCCTGACGGTGTTGACAGGGCAATATGACCTTTAATGGAAGGTAATAAGAGTTAATAACGTCTGTAGGTGTAGGGCGAACTGGTTACTTGATATCTAGACTGCCTTGGTGAGGGCGTAGCCTTTTGTCGGTCGTGATGTAGGGGTGGGATGGTTGGTGAACTTGTTGGGTGATAAGCTTGATGTTGCGAGGAATTGTAAGTATTTACTTTATATGTACTGTACAGGTACTTATAAAGCCAAGAAAAGGTAGAGCCAAAAATATGTGGTAATTATTAAAAGTGTTGTAAGTATGAAATTCATGTATAATGTTCCTCGAAGCTTCTAACTATACTGACTGGCGTCAACACATATACTCTTTGAACTCAAAAATACAGTATTTGTATTATGGGCAAAAATGTTTTATATCTCTAGATTGTTTTATTAATACTAACGTATTAACTCAGGCTTATCATACACAGTGCAATTTGATTGGACCAATCTCAAAACCATGAATAACAACCAGATATCTCACGCACATATTAAAAAATATATATTATTATGATAAATTGTTTTATAAAAGTATGTCCGACATAATATAATTTTAGAAACCGTGCAGATTTTGTCCATTTTGTCCATCTTATTAAATGTGTCACCTATATAACATATGGAACGCTAATTAAAATTGAATATGTATTGAGTACTCCCAACACCCAACAAGTTGGCAAGCTCGCCGCTCTACCCGACAGTGTGTCCCGCCATATCATTTGGACGAAATAATTTATGAATGTAGATCACCTTGACGACCGTGCAGAATGAATAAACAAGACCTCATTACGCATATATAATTAGCATATTGTATATATTTGCACTTCCTCTGTAAATATATCGCAGCCTGTATAAATTGGCTTGCAAGTTGAGTCAAGACATGGTAGTGGCAAAAACTGCAGTGGACAATTTGAAGCCATTACTTTATATACCTATTATTATTATTTTGGCCTGTTATATTATTGAAACTCCAATTTTTGTGTTTCAGAAGGCACAATAAATTGTTGGGTCCCGGCTGTCATTTGAACGTCTTTGGCAGTCGTTGCGAGTAGTCAAAAGATATAAAATTTTACAGCCAGCCTTACCGATAGGTATCGGGTTACTTACGGAACCATTTTGAAAAATTCTTCACTTTTGCGAAACTACATCATCTCCGAGTAACTTAGACTGTAATTAATCCGAATACAGGAAATAGTTTGCACGGGACGACAGTGAATTTACGGGGAAAACAGCTCAAGTCAGAAGTTTCTATTTCATAAAGACCTATTACAGGTGCTTATGAAACGTCAACTAGGTGCACGGTTCCAATTAAGTAGCGGGTCTTATGGAGAAAAACCGGCAAGAAACTCCATAGACACACTTTTCAAAAAATAAGCAGGTAATGAAATAAGGGTACACCTCCTAGTTATTTTCGAAATAAGGGCGTGATATAGGCAATATTATAAGCATTACAATATGATAAGTAATTTACATGTACAGTCATGTCCTAATAATTCCATGATCATATAGATAGCTGACCGACACCTTTAAATCAAAATTGAGTTGCTAAATTGCAGTTGTGATAATTCATGTTACGGTTAAAGTTGTAATATCGTGGTGTTTTACATAGTGGAAGTTAAACTGAATATCTACTTCAATTTTCTTTTGGCTTATTCAATGTTTTATTTTACATTGAAAAATAAATAAATATATGTATATGTAAGACGCATCTTTTATAATAACTACTACGTAATAAAGTAAAAAAAAACTAAAAGTTTTGAGTGCTTAGATCCTTTTTCATTTTACAGAGGTAAACGAACGCGGTTTGCATCACTAAATAATATACAAATTCGCTTTCTCTGTCGCTATGTATGCTTAAATCTTTAAAACTACGCAACGGATGTTGATGCAGTTTTTCAATAGATAAAGTGATTGAAGAAGAAGGTGAATATGTGTACATTAATTAAATCCGACACGGCCCACGCACCCGTGCGAAGCCGGGGCGGGTCGCTAGTTATCTATAAAATCTTCAGTATAATACAATTGTTAGTAAGTAATTATCTCCAAAAGAAAACCTTATCAACTCCAAGCACACATACATACAATCAATCATCACAAAAACCAACAGTCATTTTCCAAACCACCCACTTTCCGTTCCCACTTGCACCGCAACATATTAACGTAGGCGAACCAGTCTTAACAATATACAAGGCTGTAACCACGCCTAGACGAGTCTCGCCTAGGCATTATAATACCTAGGTTGCCTAGGAGTAGGGCTGCCATCTCGAATTTCGCCAAACCCGGACAAACATTTTAAAACCGGACATTTGGCGTAAATCGCATTTTTCCCCGAACGACTACGATTTTTTAAACAAAATAATACCTTATTTGTAATCCATTTACTATTAACATATACTTAAATTCAATGAGGTGCTTCCTTACATGAAAAGTGTCCGGGTTTTCCCCGGACGGCCTTTTTTATCGACGTAAAATCATCAATGACCCTCCCGCTGTGGGTTAGCAGCGGTGAGGGAGTCAGACTTTACTGACTAAAATCGTCGTGTTCCGTCATAGGCCTTTTATGTACCAGGGCCGCGGTATCTCTTTCGAACAACCCGCAGCCCCGGCAGGCCTTGCCCTGCTGGGCCCCGCTGGGGTTGCTGACGTCTTTGAGGAGCGCGTGGAACAACGCGCGCCGTCGACACGGGTCTGTCGTCTAGGAAGACAGAGGGACGATGAGCCACCCGAACTCACCGCCCACAGACCCACGCCTACGGTGGCCGGGAGTCATCTCCCGGACGGCCTCCAAACGAGGACAAATCCGGGGAAACCCGGACAGATGGCAGCCCTAGGCATACCTAGGAGTATACTATAGGTAGGTTTCCTAGGTAACTTGTGTAGGTTTGATTGAAACATATTGTCCTAGGTCTATTTTGTGGTAAGAATGTTGTTAAGACGTATGAAATATACAAGAATATTAAAGCTTGTACCCAGGGCATTGCGCGTCGTTGATTCGTATGAAAAACAGTATTTGTTATCATCACAGAGATCAGAAGCAGGACCAAAGGCATAGGCCCTATTTCACCGACAACACAAAGGACAGTATTCTCAAAACAAATTACTATGAATTTTCCTGTTCAATTTTCAACATTATATCGTGTGATAAGGTGCTCAATTCAAAATAAAGTGGTTTTTACGTGTAGATATGTGGTGTGATGTTACCATTTGCGGCAGTAATAGACCTCAAAGTTATTTTATCTATTTGTTCAACTCCCATAAACCTACTTATTCCCTATCCCAAAACTTCAAATAAAGCTCAACTTTAAAATTCCGTTAGTACATATTGTACATAGAATATTATATCGTATCATTAATGGTTCCTCTAACCTAACAGACAGACATGTGTTGGTGGGGAGTTTGTTGCGCCACTTCTTCCCAGCAATTACACATAGGAAGTGGTGAAGGATGGGCGTTTTATATTCTTTTGACGCACAAAAGTGCTGAATTTCAGCCAAGTTTACTTAAATGATTTTTATTTTGGAGTTGACTTTACCAACGACCATACAGCTAGAATCTAAACCGCCTATCAATTCCGTTTCATATCATTTAGTTTATATTAAATGCCATAGAATTTATGCGTCAATTAACTAAAGGGTTCAGATAAAGCCGACTAATTTATTCTCGTAATAAGATAGATTAAATTGAGGTAAGGAATTCGCTCCAAGCAGACATTATTAGGGCGTAACGTATACAGACTTTGCGAGGCATGAGTCGCGAACGTTGATCTCTCTCAATGAATCTTTTTAGTTAAAGTAGCAGTTTTATTTATGCCATAACTTGAAGTTTATAAAAAAAATGTGTTTGCGCTTTAAACCACCGTAAAAATATCCTGAAATGAATATTTGAACAGTCTTACGTAAATATCAGTCATCAATTTACATTTCAGTAATCATTTTATGGCAAAATATGATGGGAAATCAATGAAAGTCCTAAAATTTTATATAGTATACGAATTTAAAATTACATGAAATCAACAAATTCTTTACTTACCACGTCACGTTGAAGATTCTGACACCTCCGCATCTAATTAGCTCATTTGGGGCACCTTTATATTTATGTAGCACCTATTTTCGCACCTACATCAGCTCCATTTTTGCACCTATTTAGTCCATGTGGAGCACCTCTGCATCTATGTAGCACCTATTCTTCACCTATGTCAGCACCATTGTTGCACCTATATCTTCACCTGCGTAGCACCTACCTTTAGCCTCAAGATGACCTTTCAACTGTTCTGCCTTCGCCTGTAACTTAGTCTGCATGTTTTCAGCACCCTCCTTCATTTTAGCCAGTATACCTGTTGGAAAATACATTTATGTTAGAATATTGTATACTTACTACAAAATTTACGTTATGAAATTAAGGGCCGAATACTGAAACGTCACTCAATGTGTAGTGATACTACTCTCAGGCTTACACAAACTGCTGCAATAGAAAAACTTCTAAGTAAGACTAAAAGTTAAATAACGTTTCAGTATTTCGGAGTAAAAGTTTAATTTAAAAAATACAAAGTTAGTGTGCACCGATACTTCTAAGATTGCATTTCTTAGAAAACCAATACGTCTCATCGGACCATGAGAGTGAAGGAATAGTGAGTGCACCTACACACACATATTAAAGTGCTTGCGCAAATGCTCGTGCACTATAATATGTCCTGCGCAGCTGGCTGATCTCTTCCGAGAACAGTCGTCTTGGCCGACAATCATTTTAGACGCCATTATAATTATTTTCAAAATGACAAAGTGAAGTACCAACTGCAGCTTCTATTGATACAATTATATCTATGTTTACTATATACCCACCATGTTTATCTTTTTCTTTTAATATCCTTTCCATATCTCCAGCCTTATCTTTGACACGGCCAAAGAAATCTATCCGTTTGTAAGCATGGGTGACAAATATTTTATATTAAAATGTTGTAGGTACATTTTAGTTTTTAATAATCATAATTATTGCAGACAATTCTTTAAGTGATATATTTGACATCGTATTTCAAATATAGACCCAAATAATGTAACCCTATCACTCTTTAAAACCCCAATTTGCATGATTTTACATAGAAAATCGTATTGAACGAATTAGGCTTTGCAAAAATGACCCCAAAGCTTTAGTGTATAAGGTAGATATTTATATATTGACATGAATTTATCTCCACGAAACATTAATTAAATACCCTCCCAGTTCCATAAACTATCCTATACAAAATTGAACTTTAACCCCATGTACATAGAGTTTATGTTTGTATATAACACTAAACAAAGCATCTACATCATATGCCAAAATGACCCCTAACACAAAGGAAATAAAATAGATATTTGTGTCTTACACTCCAAGATACTTTATACTGATCTCCACAAAATACCCCAATCAAAAATGACTTTTAACACCGAGTAAATAAAGTTGCCATTTATATATTCGAAAGAAGTATACTGTCTCATACAAAATAAACCTTAACACCTAGTAAATAAAGTAGATATTTATAATCACCTGATATTCGTTTGGTGGCGTCAGGGCTGGCCGACTGCGTCAAAGCTGCTACCTTCATGTACTCGCTCGTTATTAAACCGGCAGCCTATGGGAAATATTACATAAGATGTAGAAAAATTATAAAGTAAATAATCTAAGAAAAACATTGCCAACTGTAGCAAATTGTAACAAGAGTAAGGCATTATATTATTTGTTACCTCTTCTCTATAATATCATCTGCCTTTTACCAACCATGTTGGGGTCGGCTTCCAATCTAACCGGATGAGTACCAGTGCTTTACAAGGAGCGACTGCCTATCTCCTCAACCCAGTTATCCGGGCAACCCAATACCCTTGGTAAGTCTGTTTGTCAGACTTACTGGCTTCTGAATACCCGCAACGACTGTCAAAGATGGTCAAATGACAGCAGGGACCCTCCAATTTATAGAACTTTCCGAAAGACTGAGGAACTCATTATGACAAGATGGTTACCCATCCACGAATAGACAGAAACAACCTTAGTGTCAATCGCCCATATTATGTTACTTAGAAACAAGCTCTAAGTTAGCTGTAAATGAAAATGTATTTACCTCCAAACTAGCAGGACTCATGGCGGAATACTCCTCACTGAGGAGTTCCACGATCAGACCCTCAATGTCGAAGAATAAGATGTGGCTCTCGGATCTAAGAGATAAAAGATGACAATTATTTCTATATCAACTTATAGAGAGAGTAGTATAAATAAATAAATAAATAAAAGTCTTCAAGACCCGGTTTTACTGGTGACTGATAAAATGTCAGTTACTTATCCGATAGTTAATGTTATCTGTCAAAGAAAAGCTGATTATAATTTATGTTATATATTGCTATGATATGGAACCAAAGATTATAGTTTAACTGTCAGGTAAGTTCCTGAGATCGGAGTCTTTATCACACAGATTTAAGTTTTTATATACTAAAAATGTTGGTATAAAAATAATATGTATGTTAATTTTAAGGCATTTATTTATGGGCATATGCAGCCCGAAAATAAATTATCAGTCACCGGTGAAATTGACCAATAGTATTCTAAAACACTGAAAATCTACTTTCACTATTGGTGAAAACCGTATAAAAGTCTTTTCAGCAGTTTTGAGTCCCTCCTGGGCCCTGGCTCGGCTAGGGGCCCGCGTTGTGTTGCACCCTGAGGGAACTCACCAGCAGGGTTGCTGCGGAAGCCCTGGACGGTGAGCTGGGCCCTCCTGGCGCGGGCAGGCTCGGCTAGGGGCCCGCGTTGTGTTGCACCCTGAGGGAACTCACCAGCAGGGTTGCTGCGGAAGCCCTGGACGGTGAGCTGGGCCCTCCTGGCGCGGGCAGGCTCGGCTAGGGGCCCGCGTTGTGTTGCACCCTGAGGGAACTCACCAGCAGGGTTGCTGCGGAAGCCCTGGACGGTGAGCTGGGCCCTCCTGGCGCGGGCAGGCTCGGCTAGGGGCCCGCGTTGTGTTGCACCCTGAGGGAACTCACCAGCAGGGTTGCTGCGGAAGCCCTGGACGGTGAGCTGGGCCCTCCTGGCGCGGGCAGGCTCGGCTAGGGGCCCGCGTTGTGTTGCACCCTGAGGGAACTCACCAGCAGGGTTGCTGCGGAAGCCCTGGACGGTGAGCTGGGCCCTCCTGGCGCGGGCAGGCTCGGCTAGGGGCCCGCGTTGTGTTGCACCCTGAGGGAACTCACCAGCAGGGTTGCTGCGGAAGCCCTGGACGGTGAGCTGGGCCCTCCTGGCGCGGGCAGGCTCGGCTAGGGGCCCGCGTTGTGTTGCACCCTGAGGGAACTCACCAGCAGGGTTGCTGCGGAAGCCCTGGACGGTGAGCTGGGCCCTCCTGGCGCGGGCAGGCTCGGCTAGGGGCCCGCGTTGTGTTGCACCCTGAGGGAACTCACCAGCAGGGTTGCTGCGGAAGCCCTGGACGGTGAGCTGGGCCCTCCTGGCGCGGGCAGGCTCGGCTAGGGGCCCGCGTTGTGTTGCACCCTGAGGGAACTCACCAGCAGGGTTGCTGCGGAAGCCCTGGACGGTGAGCTGGGCCCTCCTGGCGCGGGCAGGCTCGGCTAGGGGCCCGCGTTGTGTTGCACCCTGAGGGAACTCACCAGCAGGGTTGCTGCGGGAAGCCCTGGACGGTGAGCTGGGCCCTCCTGGCGCGGGCAGGCTCGGCTAGGGGCCCGCGTTGCCGGCGGGGCCGCTGTGTTGGAGGGCTGCGAGGCCCCGTTGTGTGGCTGCTCGCATGGCTGTCAGGTTGCGGTGGCGAAGACCTCTGTTAACAAAATTATATTGATATTAGAAAAGAAGAAATATTTTCAAGCATATCTAAGCTACCGAAATATTGCTTTCTAAGATACGAAACTTGCATTATAATTGGGTTGAAAATGTCCAGTCTAATAGGCAAAAATATCCTACTAAAATAATATAAAGTAAAACTAAGTACTTATATATAAGTTTGTTACTCTTTTCTCAAAGTTCCTGAATAGATTTTAACAAATCTTGACAGCAATTACAGCTTATATACTAAATACCATATAAGTGAGCTACTTTTACCCATATGCACAGTATTCGATCAGTCACAGTAAGAGATTAAACTTGACAGCAATATAGCTTATATATCCAAATATCGTATAAGCTACTATATAGGCTACTTTTACCCATCCGCGTAAAGTAGCACCCTCGTCACAGCTAGTATTACCTGAAGAAGTGCACAGCAGGGTTGGCGAGGCCGTCACTGGAGCCCCCGCCAGTGAGCCGCCGCCGAGGTCATCAGCTAACGCCTCATCACACGCTGATAGCACCTCCTCGGCTATCATACCTGAACAGAACACAATGAAAGAATATTGATTACTGTTCAAAAGGTCATAATAGATTAAAAATGTAATAATTCTAACCCAGCGGCCAGCCAGCGGGGCCAGCAGGGCCAAGGTCTGCCGGGGCTGCGGGTTGTTAGAAAGAGTTACCGCGGCTCTGGTACATAAAAGGCCTACGACGGAACACGACGGTTTTAGTCAGTAAGAATCTGACACTCCCTTTGATCCCCTCATCTGATCATTTTGATCTCGTTAAAAAGGGGTATCGGGTTGCCCGGGTAACTGGGTTGAGGAGGTCAGATAGGGCAGTCTCTCCTTGTGGCACACTGATACTCAGCTACATCCGTTTAACAACAACCCAACATAGTTGGGAGAAGTCCGAGAGATAGGATGTTCAGAAAGGTCATAATAGTTTTTATTCGTCACTGGGCAAAGATATCCGATGGGGCCGGCATTCGTGAAACAAGTTGCTTTTTCTTTTAAATTTTCGCTTTGTTATTTTCTCTCTGAAGTCGTTTACTGGTCTCCACTTGATGTAGCACCACGAGTCTACCAGTGTCACCTGCCACTTACCATGCAGCACTCTATCCACGTGCCCCGTCTCCATCTGCCACACGAACACCGTGCCGTCACTACACCCGACCACCATGAAGTCGTCTGCTCCACTCCACTTGATGTAGCACCACGAGTCTACCAGTGTCACCTGCCACTTACCATGCAGCACTCTATCCACGTGCCCCGTCTCCATCTGCCACACGAACACCGTGCCGTCACTACACCCGACCACCATGAAGTCGTCTGCTCCACTCCACTTGATGTAGCACCACGAGTCTACCAGTGTCACCTGCCACTTACCATGCAGCACTCTATCCACGTGCCCCGTCTCCATCTGCCACACGAACACCGTGCCGTCACTACACCCGACCACCATGAAGTCGTCTGCTCCACTCCACTTGATGTAGCACCACGAGTCTACCAGTGTCACCTGCCACTTACCATGCAGCACTCTATCCACGTGCCCCGTCTCCATCTGCCACACGAACACCGTGCCGTCACTACACCCGACCACCATGAAGTCGTCTGCTCCACTCCACTTGATGTAGCACCACGAGTCTACCAGTGTCACCTGCCACTTACCATGCAGCACTCTATCCACGTGCCCCGTCTCCATCTGCCACACGAACACCGTGCCGTCACTACACCCGACCACCATGAAGTCGTCTGCTGGTCTCCATTTGATGGCTACCACGGGGAACAGGTGACGGGAGGCTAAGGTTACGCATTTGCGTTCTGTTAAACCTGGTGAGAGAAAAACAGTCATGATGATAAATTATGGACTCAGGAGTTACTTTACAAAAATCAATGACATTAAATGATAGGAACCAAATCTAAGTGGTTATTCCACGAGATAACAAATCGAGACTTGGATGCAAGATGTAGTCTGGCGAAGGTGATCATGGGCATGCATATAAGAGTTACCATGCAACCAAACATAATATGCTCATTCGCGCCCGAGTGGTCGAAGGGTCAACATCTTCTGAGGATGCTCCGCGGGCGAAACACCGTGTCGAGTATACCTTGGTTTTGTTGCATTCCAACTCTCTTTATGCATATGTATAAAACCTTTGCTGCATATGCATAAGAATAGACTACATCCTGCATATAAGCCTCGATTTATTATCTCGCGGAATTAACACTTAATATCTTTCATGACATTTACAAAACAGTGCCATTAATAAATCTAGTGGGAGAGAAAGGAACAACAGAGTTTTCATAACACGTCGGCATATAACAAGCTTTCATTACAAAGAAAGTTTAATAAGTAAAACTTACTGAGTAACGTAACACTGTGATCTGATGCGACTGAGCAGATGCACTTCTGTATTCGGGGCTGTAACAACAAAATAAATATTAATTAAAGTTGCATAGATAGTTTTGACAAAAATAATGTAAAAGGAATAAATTTGTAACCGACTTTCCTAAAGGAAAATGTTCTCAATTTGTCGGGAACCTTCATAATAAAAGGATCCCGGATTATTTAAAGTATTCCTCAAAGGCACGTGGGCCAATTTGCAAAAATGTTATTGGTTGGTAGGGTATACTTCCCATGTGGTCCCATATTCATCAGGTCATCAGGATCTGATTGTGGTGATCAGTAGCCTTATTCGCTAACTCCACTGACAGCTCGCAGATATCATCAATTGGTAAAGTGTACATTAGTAAATTGTCAAACAGCTATTTTCTTATTCGCTAACGCCAGTTACCAAATGGGATGACGTCATCAGGCTGATATCCACCATGACTCATTTTGACAGCTGTTTCTGTATCGATAAACGTTATATTGCGATTCCGTAAGCCCAGTGGACATAATGGATAATGGAGCTGTCAAATTGTCATCGTAGTTTTGGCGTCAGCAACCGTGTAACGATATCCACCGATATCCACTTCATGCGATACAGAATACCAATGTTTTGAACTTATCGGTTGACATCAAAGTTCCGATGACAACTGAGGCCAGTTGACATCTGAGAATTCGAAAGTTAGCATATATATTGTAATGTCAACAGAACTAGAAATACATAAAGCTGTCAATTTTCATGACGCTGCGATCCTTGCAAGATGGTTAAATTAGTTTTTTTAACGACGTCAAAATCATCAATTGACCCCTCCCGCTGTGGGTTAGCAGCGGTGAGGAGTTGTTATAACCTTTATTACAAGGCGATAAAGCCTAAGTCAGCTTCACCCTCATACAACGCATTCATTGCATTTCGCCATATGCTGAGGCTGCACTTTTATGAAGCACGGAATATAATATCTACATTAGTCAGTTAGACTCTGGACGCCACCGCGCCGCTGTCGCGTTACCAAATTTAACGAATTTGACCGTTACTTTACTTTAGACATTACTTTAACTTTTGATGAAGAAACTGGCCGTAAGAGGGACATTTTAACGGACAAATTGTGTACAAAAACCTGTGTGTGTGTTGTGGACAATAAAAGTGGTTTTATGCAGAAGATAGTCTTTTCTTTTTTAAAAAGACTAACGGGGTCGGCCTAGTAACAAATTGGTGTCAGAAGTGGGATGCCAGAGACGAAGTCTTACGACGTTGAGTCAAACAGACGCTGGCATCCTTAACCTACAGCCCCCGTTAATTTGACCGACAGTAAGTCTTGACCCAAGGTCAAGCCTGCGTTGCTGCTTGGACGACGGTCAGCCTCAGCTCTTTAGCCTGAGCCCGCTCCAGCCACATCGATACTTGGACGACGGTCAGCCTCAACTCTCTAGCTTGAGCCCGCTCCAGCCACATCGACACTGGGACGACTGACAGCCTCCACTGTGTAGTGAGAGTCTGCTGCAGACGGCATCAGCAACAACCATAAGCTCCAGGTCTAACTCACCAACCATCAAACCCGAGAAATTCCGCAGTCGATCAATCGAGTGACTGCCCAACCTTGATACGCCAAATCGCAACGAGACTCCGGACTCCGAGTTCCTACTGCGCACCAGATGATGCAGGTGCCAGCGGCAACTATCGTGTTACTGTGAGTGTTTATTGTGAAATACCATTTTACTAACTCAAAGTGTCTCTGAATTCGTGTCTCTGGATTTCATACTATTATTCTAAATAACTTACTACATCGCTTTTCTACTTTCACTGAATTTAATCGTTTTATCTATCCTAACATTATTTCTAAATAATAATATTCTAATATATTTAACTATAAGCTAAATTTTGCCCAACATATCATAATCTTTCATGGCCGCCAAAGAAGAGTCGAAACCTAAACCAAAGAAATGTCCGACAAAATTACTTTGTCCGTTTTAACCAAATTTATAAAACCCTATAATGGTGACAGGAACACTACCTGCATTTCTCACAAACTGCGAGAATGCCATGTCATTAGCTACTCCGGAACAACAAACTGTGCTTTGTAAATTTATAATTTCACAGTTAGAAGGCAAAGCACAAGTAGCCTGTAGTCTCAAGTCGTTTACATCGTGGCCAGAGTTTAAGAGCTTTCTAAAGGCCACTTTCGGGGAGAAAAGCACGCCACACATTTATTATCAGACCTGCAACATTGTAAGCAATCATTAGATGAGGATGTTACAAAATTTTCTTTAAGGGTGGAGTCAATATTGACTCGTATACAGTCCGATATACACTATAGTTGTAAAATGACAAGGAACTGCCTGGCAGAATAGCAGCCATGGAGGACCTTGCCTTAAACACCTTTATGTTAGGGTTAAACCCTTCCATATCGACTATTGTCCGCTGCAAAACCCGTCTCACCTAAACGAAGCAATACAATATGCTATCGACGAAGAAAACTATACAATTTATCCAAATCTAATGCTAAAACCTCTAAACAGTGTTCCACCTGTAATAAACCGGGTCATAGTTCATCTGAATGCTTTAAGAATAAAAGGCGTGACCGAGATTCTAAAATTTATAGTAATTCACCGTCTTCTAGTACCAGTACTAATTTCAATAATTATCCTAAAACTTGTAATTATTGTAAAATATTGGACATACAATTAAAGAGTGTCGCAAGCTTCAATATAATATGAAGCAACGGCAAGCCGCTGACAATGCACAACGTGACCGTAACTCGGCACCCGCAAACTCTAATGACGCACTTACACACATGCGATGCTATAATTAATGATGATGATAATTTAAACTAAGTAAGATTTTGGTACCGTGTCTGCCAAAATCAAACAAAGTTATAAACGACACGACACCTACTAATTCTACTAAATTCGCTAACTTTCGTTCTGCTAACTTCAAATCTCATCCAAAGGAGATGAGACCTTCTAATTTTACATCTCATCCGAAAGAGATGAGTTCTTCTAATTTTACATCTCATCCGAAAGAGATGAGTTCTTCTAATTTTACACCTCATCCGAAAGAGATGAGTTCTTCTAATTTTACACCTCATCCGAAAGAGATGAGTTCTTCTAATTTTACACCTCATCCGAAAGAGATGAGTTCTTCTAATTTTACACCTCATCCGAAAGAGATGAGTTCTTCTAATTTTACACCTCATCCGAAAGAGATGAGTTCTTCTAATTTTACACCTCATCCGAAAGAGATGAGTTCTTCTAATTTTACACCTCATCCGAAAGAGATGAGTTCTTCTAATTTTACACCTCATCCGAAAGAGATGAGTTCTTCTAATTCTGCATGTCATCCAGAAGAGATGATTTCTGATTCCGCATCTCATCCAAAGGAGATGAGTTCCAAAAATCTACGTCTCAGTCGATTAAACTAAGTTCTATTACGTCTAGTGATAACCCTAAACCTATATATGAAATTAATGACTTTTGCAAAAGGTAGCCTTACCTCATACTTACCTATGTACCAATCATGCTCAAGGAAAATTATGTTTTCTCATTGATACGGGATCAACTATAAGCATTGTCAAAGAATCTTGTTTACAAAACCATCCAAGCTTATCTACTGAAACTGTAAAATTAAAAGGCATTAACAGTTCAGAAAATCCAGTCGAAACTTTAGGTACCTTTCAAATGGAGTTCAACTTATCTGGAAATATACATAAATATAAGTTTCATGTCACTAAAGACGACATAAATCTTCCCAATTATGATGGTATAATTGGTAGCGACTTTTGCAGTTATTTTAGAACAAACATCGATTATTCTTCAAAATCAATTTCTATATATAATCATTCTATTCCTATTATTTATACTCAACCTTCATATAACATTCCAGCTCGATCTGAAGTAGTTGTCGAGTGCACTGTATCAAATTACTCTCCTGAACTTTATCATAACAACGAAGCTCTCGTACTAGATCATATTATACGTGAAGGCGTTTATGTCGCTAATTGCATGGTATCAATTAAACCTAATGGTAAAACGAATGTGACTATTTTAAATACTACAGACTGTGACATTGAATTAAGAAATTATCACGTGACGGCAACGCCCTTGAACTTGATTATTCAACTATAAGCTCGTATAATATCAATGCTACCTCTTGTTCAAAAGTGATCGTGTAAGTAAGGTACTGAATCTCATCCGCTGCTCTCATCTTAATGATGAGGAAAAAGAGGCTCTTTTAGAATGTTGCTCCCACTATACAGATATTTTCCACGTTGAAGGTGAACCCTAACATATACTAATGCTATTGAGCATACTATTAATACAGGCGATGCACCCCTATTAATGTCAAATCATATCGCTTCCCGGAATGTCACAAGCAAGAAGTCGATTCCCAAATTCGTAAAATGCTGGACCAAAAATTATTCAACCTTCAACTTCGCCTTGGAGCGCTCCAGTGTGGGTAGTTCCGAAAAATGGACGCTTCTGGCAAACAAAAGTGGAGGATAGTTATTGATTATCGGCGCCTTAATGACGTCACCGTTTCTGAGACTTATCCACTGCCTCTCATCACGGATATTTTAGACCAACTAGGTCATTCCAAATATTTTAGCACCCTGGACCTCGCCAGTGGCTTCCATCAATTGAAGACCTGTCCCAAGGACATGCCCAAAACAGGTTTCACAATTAGCACTAATTCTGATATGTCCGGCCACTATGAATTCACCAGAATGCCTTTCGGGCTGAAAAATGCCCCTGCCACATTCCAACGCCTTATGAATACTGTACTATCGGGTCTACAAGGTTTACATTGCTATGTGTATCTTGATGACTGTATCGTCTACAGTCAGAACCTACAAGATCATATACAGAAACTACAACTAGTATTCGAAAATTTCGTGAATACAACTTAAAACTCCAGCCGGACAAATGTGAGTTCCTAAGGCATGAAGTAACTTACCTTGGCCATATCATTACCGATAAGGGTGTCTCTCCTAACCCTGAAAAGGTCAGCGCTGTATCGTAATTTCCAGTACCTAAAACCCCAAAACATCAAGTCTTTCTTGGGCCTTATAGGCTACTATCGCAGATTTATTGAAAACTTTTCTAAGTTAACCAAACCACTTACGTCTCTATTAAAAAGGATGCTGTATTTCACTGGAATACAGAACAACAACATGCATTCGAAATTCTAAAAGAAAAACTAATTACTGCACCTCTTCTGCAGTACCCCGACTTTTCGCAACCATTCAATGTAACTACAGACGCAAGCAATTATGCAGTTGGCGCAGTATTGTCTCAAGGTCCCGTCGGCAAAGATAAGCCGATCGCTTACGCGTCACGCACCCTAAATAAGCCTGAAGGCAATTACTCAACCACGGAAAAGGAGTTACTAGCTATAATATTCGCCGTGAAAACATTCAGGCCGTATTTATATGGTAATAAATTTAAAATAATCACCGATCATAGACCCTCGTGTGGCTATTTAACGTAAAAGATCCGGGTAGCAGACTCATTCGCTGGCGCCTCAAACTTGAGGAATATGATTACGAAATTGTTTACAAACAAGGTCGTCTCAATTCCAACGCCGATGCGCTATCCCGTTGCCCTGTCAATACTATTGACATAAATAATTTAAATAATCTTTCATATGAACAATACTTTAAAGCTCAATTCACGAACCAACTTCCAGTCTCAAATACCATCGTAGAGGAATGTATCCAAGGATTACACTCATCCAAGTTAAATATAATCGCTTGTCCAGTCTCTTTAGATTTTGACTACTCTATGCCTCATTTTGAGGAAATACTATCGCAGCTCGATAATTCCGCTGACTTATTAAATTCGAACGTGAACCATTAACAATAAAATGCATTAACAATAAAAATAAAACCTACTATTTTCTATATACAAAAGTTAATCACTATGAAGAAACTAATTATAGAGATGTTTATAACTTACTAATTAAACTTAGAAACTTACTTATCGATAGTCAAAATATTACTAGCCTTGCATTACCAGATTTTACAGATCCATTTTCAAAACTCACATATACTAAAATCTATAACATGATTTCCTATATTTTTCACAATACGAATATTAAGATCCACATATACAAAACCAACTAATCTATCCTACTCCAGTAGAAGTTCCTAAAATATTAAAAGAAAACCACGACTCTGTGATAGCCGGTCACCCAGGGTCACAACGAATGTATTCGCGTATTAAAGCTGCGTATTATTGGAAGAGCATGCGGTCCGACATTGAACAATACGTTAAGAAGTGCAAACTTTGCCAAATTAATAAACCTTTGAGGAAATCGAATAAAGCCCCGATGGAGATAACTTCAACATCTACCAGACCCTTCGAAAGGTTGGCACTCGATGTCGTAGGTCCTTTACCCGATGCAGGTTCCCAGAATTTTAAATTCATCTTAACATTACAAGATGATTTAACCAAATTCACTAGCGCTTTCCCAATGGTCACAGCCACTAGTGAAGAAATAGCTAGGAACCTTGTTCATTTCATGTCTCTTTTCGGCTTCCCTAAAACCATCCTAACAGACTTAGGTACTTGTTTTACATCTGAATTATTTAAACAACTGACCACAATACTTAAGGTCAAGGCCCTTTTCACCACTCCGTATCATCCCCAAACTAATGGAGCTCTGGAGCGTTCACATGCCACTCTGAAAGAATACCTAAAGTCTTTTGTCAACGAAAACCAGAATGATTGGCACTGTTATCTATTCACCGCAATCTTAGCTTATAATACTACACCACACAGTACCACTAACTTTACTCCCTTCGAGTTATTGTATGGTCACAAGCCATCTATTCCTACATCCTTATATGAAAGTACCGGTAACACATACAATGAATATATCCGAGCTTTACAATACAGAATGCGCTATAGTCGTGAAAAGCCATTCAAAATATTTTAAATAGTAAGGAAAAATCGAAGCAATATTATGATGCCAACTCTCGCGATATTACTTATAAAATAGGAGATATGGTTTATCTTAAACACCACCATAGGTTACGTAAGGCCTTATCCCCTATATGGAAAGGCCCTTACAAAATAATAAAAGTACATAATAAACATAATGTAACTCTACAAGTAAGCCGCAGGGCTGTTAAATACCATACCAACGAAATTAAACCTGCCACAACCTAACCTATTTCCTATATTATTATTTATTCAGAATAATATGCTGCCACGGCACTTCATGCCTCGGCCGCACCGAATCAAGCATCATCCCGATCTATCATAGCCCCGGGATTTATTTTGAACCTACAACGAATATTAACTTCTACACTGATCATTGGAAAGTAATTACCCACGTAGATTTAGTTTCCTTAGAACCTTATCTTAATAAAATCGAATCTCTGTTACATGATACTTTAAATTTGTGCGACAAAATTTTACCAAAGAAGAAAGTACGTGCAAAGATATGTCTAGCCCTATCGAAGTTTTAATTCAGTCCGATTTCATCAAACTACAATCATTGTCGCATATAATTTCAAACCAATCAGTAAACAAAGTTAAGCGATCTTTGGAATTTGGAGGCGAAATCTTAAAGTTCTTTTCGGCACATTAGATGCAGATGATGCTCGAAAATATGACGCTGCAATAGAGTCATGCAAAAGAGCGAAACAGAACTATTTCATTTAATGAGAGATAATATTCATATTATCAAGTCCACTGTAAATAATTTTAACACTACTATTTACAAACTTAATCAAAACGAGATGAAATTAAATACCCAAATTAGTCAGATGAATGAAATATTCTCTCAAATTACGAAGACCGATAATCTATTATTATACACCTCTAAGTTAAACAACCTTCTTAATATTATAGAGGGTTCTTTACTGGCTATTTCTAATCTACTAGATACTACTCTAAACTCTATTTTATTTTCTAAGGTTAATGTACTACATCCTAGTGTTATAAGCCCTTTGAATCTTTATTTAGAATTGACTAAGCATAGTAGTCAAATAAGCAAAAGGTTAGATTTCCCGGTTCCCTTAACGATCCAAAATATTCATTCTATAATTGATGTTTCTGAATTTAGTTCTTATTACTATAATAACAAGGTTATCTTCATACTACAAATACCTTTAATCACTCCCGATAGGTTCATGGCCTATAAAACATACCATTACCTACACCTCATGATGACTCACATAATACATTTGCTTTAATTCAACCTTCTAACTCTTACATTGCATTAAGTGATGACAGAATGCATTATGCTATGTTGGACACTCTTGATAAATGTAAAATAATAAGTAGCAATCTTTCTATCTGTGAATTGAATACTATATACTCTTGTATAAGTAACCCTAATTGTGAATCCAAAATCTTAACTGAAATAACATTGTCATTACCTACAGAATGCAATGCTAAAATATTGTATGGTCAGATTGATATTTGGCAAAATTAAGAAATAACAAATGGATATATGTTCAATCAAATCCAAATAAATTGACCATTAAGTGTGATGAAAATATTGATGATCATTCAATCACCGGTACAGGAATTGTAAAATTATCACCCAATTGTATCGGATATTCAAAACTGTTCAGTTAATACCTACTAGCTCTTATTCTTTATTTACTAAGTCTCCTTTAGATATAAGGTTTGATATAACAGCAGATGATTGTTGTAAGAAGGACATATTTAATAAAAGCTTACCGCTTTTGTCGCCAATCTCTTTGAGTAAAATCAACTTAGATTCTCTCAAATATGCAACGCATCAGATGGATAACTTAGAGCAGGAACTGAATAATTTGGAAAAGGAATCTCATTTTATTAAATATGGTCCTTACTACTCCACTTTTACTTATATTTTAATCATGTGTTTATTCTTATACGTAGCTTATAAACTATATAAATATTTTAAGAACAAACAATCTTCCAATGTTGGATGCTGTGTTCAAATTTTCAATCAATGTTATAATCAAAAATCTAAACGTAAATCTAATATTTCAAATAGTATTGAGATGACGGAAGTATCTTCAACCTCTGAAGAAGACAATAAGTCTATTCAGTCTTTGCCTATTCAACACATAAATTATAAACCCACTTGTAAAGTTAATAAAGTTAGATTTCCGTCAAATAGGAACCTTAACTTCTAAGATAATGTTAGCTAACTATAAATTTACTATTTTGTTGATTTTCATTTAGAATTGTACTTTTACTATTACTTAATATTCTTAAGACTCAAATGTCTCTTTTCGAATGTCTTTTTTCATTTAGAATTGTACTTTTACTATTACTTAATATTTTTAAGACTGAAATGTCTCCCTTAACGGTCACATCTTCGATTTACAAACTTCGCTTCATCTTGATGAGATAAAGCTTCGTTTAAGAGGGGAGCTGTTATAACCTTTATTACAAGGCGATAAAGCCTAAGTCAGCTTCACCCTCATACAACGCATTCATTGCATTTCGCCATATGCTGAGGCTGCACTTTTATGAAGCACGGAATATAATATCTACATTAGTCAGTTAGACTCTGACGCCACCGCGCCGCTGTCGCGTTACCAAATTTAACGAATTTGACCGTTACTTTTACTTTAGATATTACTTTAACTTTTGATGAAGAAACTGGCCGTAAGAGGGACATTTTAACGGACAAATTGTGTACAAAACCTGTGTGTGTGTTGTGGACAATAAAAGTGGTTTTATGCAGAAGATAGTCTTTTCTTTTTTAAAAAAGACTAACGGGTCGGCCTAGTAACAGAGTGTCAGACTCTTACTGACTAAAACCGTCGTGTTCCGTCATAGGACTTTTATGTGCCAGGGCCGGCTTCCAGTCTAACCGGATGTAGCTGGCTCATGGCTTGTCTATACTAATATATTGAAGAGGAAACATTTGTTTCTTTGTATCCTAAAGCTGCTGAACCGATTTTAATAACTTCTCTGTCCCATGAGTCATATGTACACACCGATTGTTTAACTATTGTGTCTACATCGTGGACAAGTGAAGTGGTTAAAAATTCTTTCACTGTTGAAAAGCTACACTCTTCCCGAGTAATATAGGCTGTATTTTATCCCGGTAGGGGCAGTAGTTGCCACGGAACGCGGGTGTATCCGCGGGAAAATGGCTAGTGTATTATCCATGTGTATTTATATTTTCTCTGGGCCGTGTTGCCTAAAATCATCATCATCTCCCGAGCCTTTTCTCAACTATGTTGGGTTCGTCTTCCAGTCTATCCGGATTCAGCTGAGTACAGTATTTTACAAAGAGCGACTGCGTATCTGACCTCCTCAACCCAGTTACCAGTGTTGCCTAAAATAAAGATCTAAATAAATAGTACTCACACTACAATTATGAGGCGGTACTATCAACTGTGTGATCTCCCCGCGTGCACACAGAATCTATGTAACAGCGCTCCGCTGAATAGATCCCACAGACACACTGCGAAGTCTATGCCGCCTGATACCAGGGGAAACAGTTCTCACGGGACAAGGGTGAAACCGAAAACAGGTACTCTATACTAATATAATAAAAGGAAAACATTTGTTTCTTTGTACCCTAAAGGCTGGGAAACTACTGAACTTGAAAAGCTACTTTTCCCGAGTAACATCCCTACTAATATTGTCTATCTGTTTGTCTGTTACGCTTTCGCGTCTGAACCAATGAACTGATTTTAATAAAATTAGGTACAGAGACAGAGTTGACCTTGAGAAAGAACATAGGATAGTTTTATCCCGGACTTTTGAAGAGTTTTCTTGGAAATGCGATATAAACGACGCGGGCGGAGTCGCGGGCGGAAGCTAGTAAGGCTATATTTTATTCCGGCACGGGCAGTACCTAGTTGCCTCGGAAACACGGGTGAAACCGCGGGAAAACGGCTAGTGTATTATCTATGTGTATTTTATGGGCCCTAGTTGCAAAAATAACCTTGCCTTGTTGCTTGAAATAAAGATCTAAATCTAAATAAAATATACTCACACTACAATTATGAGGCGGCACAATCAACTGTGTGATCTCCCCGCGTGCACACAGAATCTATGTAACAGCGCCCGCTGAACAGATCCCACAGACACACTGCGAAGTCTATGCCGCCTGATACCAGGTGGGGAAACAGTCCTCACGGGACAAGGGTGAAACCGAAAACAGCTAATCTATACTAATATAATATATAGAGGAAACATTTGTTTCTTTGTACCCTGAAGGCTGGGAAACTGCTGAACGAATTTGAAACATTCTTTCACTGTTGAAAAGCTACACTATTCCCGAGTAACATCACTACATAGTATAAAACAAAGTCGCGTCTTCTGTCCCTATGTCCCATTGTATCTACGCTTAATTCTTCAAAACGACGCAACGGATTTTCATGTAATTTATTTTAATAGATGGAGTGATTAAAGAGGAAGGTTTATATGTCTAATAACATACAGTAAATAGTGGGGAAATACTGTCATCCCGTGCGAAGTCGGAGCGGGTCGCTAGTAGGCTATATTTTATACCGGTACGGGCAGTAGTATCAACGGGACACCAATACCGCGGCAGTAGTTGCCTGGAAACGTGGGTGAACCCGCGAGAAAATGGCTAGTGCATGATCCATGTGTATTTGTATTTTCTATGGCCTCTAGTATGCCTGAAATAAAGTTAATAAATTATACTCACACTACAATTATGAGGCGGCACAATCAACTGTGTAATCTCTCCCGCGTGCACGCAGAACCTATGTAACAGCGCACCGCTGAATAGATCCCACAGACACACTGCGAAGTCTATGCCGCCTGATACCAGGTGGGATTTGTCGTATCTGTGGGAAAATAATTTATTTATTTAGAACACTTTGAACTATCTTTACAGGACTTATCTTAATAAGACAGCTAAGAACTAAACACTATTTAAAAATATATTATTTACAAACATAATTTTTCATCTAAGTATGTATCACTTTTATATTGTAACTAATATTATAAATGTGAATGAAATATCTTTTACACCAAAACTCTACTAATACAATAACCGGAAATAAATTAAAGAAGACGTGAATTTCAACAGTTTTAAGCTCAAGACACAGAAAAGTATGAAGAAGTAGATAATGACACAGGTTCTGTCATTATCTACTTCTTGACATACAGGGCCTGTTTAATTTAAGTTTTTGTATCTGACCGTTTGATTCCTAAATAAAAGAAAGAAAAATATAAAACATTTTTTATTCGCTATATTGTGTATAACCCATGCACATTTATTCCAACAGGTTTAATTTGTACACAAATAATCTAGAAATATTATTTAACTTCGAATAAACAAAGATTCTTGACAAGATTTGGATGAACAAATTCACGAAGAGTCAAATGGCCAACTTCAGAAATGGCTACCTATTTACTAAATGTTTAAAGAAGTTCTTGTAGTCGATTTTAAGCCTTATTACTATGACAATAGATATCAAAATTGACAAACCTTTGGTGCACATGATGTGGATACAGCAAGCAGTTGACTCGTCCAATGTGACCGAGCAACAACTGGTGAGGAGGCCAGTCTAAAACAATCATAATATCATAAACATAGTTTTATATAATTATTATTATGTAGAAAGTCGATAGGTAACAACAAAGTATTAAGCCTATATATATAGAAGTGCAATTTATGTAGAAAATTACAAAAATAATAATAAACTACTCTTTTGAAGCTTGTACACAAAAATCCGATGCTTAAATCGTGCATTTCTGCTATGTCAGATCATAATTGTTGTAAAAACTTTTTCTTTAACTAAAGGTAAACAATCTTGATAATTGGTGTTTTATACAACTGATTATTCTTAAACAAATAAATTACTGCTTAAAATAATGATTCAATTTTCTAAGTAATTGTATTAAAATTGTTTTAGCTACGTCAAATTACGTTTAATTACGTTATTTTTGAACGTCCTAATTAAACTAGAAGTCTTATCCATATTATTTTATCATCAGCCTTTTATCGCCCCACTGCTGGGCTGCGGCCTGCGAAGTTTCCTCAAGAAAAGCCACATAAGTGAACCCACACGCAAACTTTAAATGTTGGTTTTACCTCCTAGGACACCACGGCGTCACTAGTTATTAAAAAAATAAAAATAAACACGTCATGTTGTTCTAAGCAAAATCACTCACCATCTAGCTGCTGATGATTGCCATGCAACAATTGCAACTGCACCGTATGTGTCGCGTTCACTATGACTATAGAGCCGTCTTCTCTGCCCACCACCAGACGATTCGCAGCCAGAAGGTATATAGAGTTAGAAGTTACTTACAAACAATATGATGTCCTCCTAGCCGATTGTCGGCTACGGCGGCTGTTCTCATTAAGGAGATCAGCCAGCTGCGCAGGACATATTATAGTGCACGAGCATTTGCTTGGACACTGGTGCACTCACTATTCCTTCACTCTCATAACCCGATGGGACGACAATCCGACACGACCGAGAGAGATCAGGCGCAGGACCGACATTTACGTGCTCTCCGATACACGGGTGCATTATTCACCAACTTCCAGACTCCGGGCTGACACAAGTTTCTAAAATCCACAAAGCGATTTCGGCAGGACCCGGGAATCGAACCCGAGACCTCGTGCCTTGCGAAGCAGTTAGAAACACTATAAATACAAACTCACCATCGAGCTGCTGATGATTGCCATGCAACAGTTGCAACTGCACCGTATGTGTCGCGTTCACTATCACAATGGATCCGTCTTCTCTGCCCACCACCAGACGATTCGCAGCCAGCAGGTATATGTATAGAGGTAGAAGTTCCTTACAAACAATATGATGTCCTCCTAGCCGATTGTCGGCTACGGCGGCTGTTCTCATTAAGGAGATCAGCCAGCTGCGCAGGACATATTATAGTGCACAAGCATTTGCACAGACAGATGCACTCCTATTCCTTCACTCTCATAGCGCGATGGGACGGCAATCCGACACCACCGGAGACAGATCAGGCGCAGGACCGACATTAACGTGCTCTCCGATGCTCGGGTGTATTAATCACCAACTTCCAGACTCCGGGCTGATACAAGTTTTAAAATCCACAAAGCGATTTCGGCAGGTCCCGGGAATCGAACCCGAGACCTCGTGCCTTGCGATAGCTAGACCAACAAAGCAGTTATAAACACTATTGGCCTTACTACAAAAACTTTAAACCCTGTTTTACACTTGTCTAATAAAATTTTGGCTGCAAAATGAACCATATGTCAACGTCATAATTTGTCATTTTTAGACAAGGCATAAACTGACGTTTAAAAGTTTTTGTGGTAAGACGGTATAAATACAAACTTACCATCAAGTTGCTGATGATTTCCATGCAACAATTGCAACTGCACCGTATGTGTCGCGTTCACTATGACTATAGACCCGTCTTCTCTGCCCACCACTAGACGATTAGCCCAGAAGATATATGTATAGAGGTAGAAGTTACTTACAAATTATTATGATGTCCTCCTAGCCGATTGTCGGCTACGGCGGCTGTTCTCATGTAAGGAGATCAGCCAACTGCGCAGGACATATTATAGTGCACGAGCATTTGCGCAGACACAGGTGCACTCACTATTCCTTCACTCTCATAGCGCGATGTGACGGCAATCCGACACCGGAGTGAGATCAGGCGCAGGACCGACATTTACGTGCTCTCCGATGCACGGGTGTATCAATCACCAACTTCCAGGCTCCGGGCTGATACAAGTTTCTAAAATCCACAAAGCGATTTTAGCAGGACCCGGGAATCGAACCCGAGACCTCGTGCCTTGCGATAGCTAGACCAGCGAAGAAGTTATAAACACTATATGTACCAACTTACCATCGAGCTGCTGATGATTTCCATGCAATAGTTGCAACTGCACCGTATGTGTCGCGTTCACTATGACTATAGAGCCGTCTTCTCTGCCCACCACCAGACGATTCGCAGCCAGAAGGTATATGGAGGCTGTTAGTTTTATTTCTGTAAATAAACATACAAAATATATTTTATCATTCTCCGAGCCTTTTTCCCAACTATGTTGGGGTCGGCTTCCAGTCTAACCGGATGTAGCTGGGTACCAATGCAATCTGGCAATATTTAGGGCAGACAGTCAAAACAGTCCTCTGGTTGTAAGCAGAGCTATTGAAACACAGGGGACTGACTCTATACATCTGCCAGGGCCCTAGACTTTTCTCAACTATGTTGGGCTCGGCTTGGAGTGTAACCGGATGTAGCAGAGTACCAGTGCTTTACAAGGAGCGGCTGCCTATCTGACCCCTCAACCCAGTTACCCGGGCAACCCAATACCCCTTGGTTAGACTGGTGTCAGACTTACTGGTACAAAACAAAATATACATACCTTGTTCTTCAGGATGATTCAACTGGTCCAGTATTCCAACGGGACTGGGATTCATATCTTCCCACGCTATGTCCAGACTCGTCATCACGATAGGAGCATGTGCTGAAAAGAACAAAACAACATTAAAATCATTCACTTGAAAATAGACCAGGAGTCTCATCATCTCCCGATCCTTTTCCCAAATAAGGTGGGGTCGGCTCGGGGCTGCGGGATTGTTCGCACGAGTTACCGCGGCCCTGGTACATAAAAGGCCTACGACGGAACACGACGGTGTTTAGTCAGTACGAGTCTGACACTCCTCACCGCTGCTAACCCACAGCGGAGGGTCATTTGATGACATTTTGAAGTCGTTAAAAAAAAAATTGGGGTCGGATCTTTCATAAATCTTAATTCTTTATAAATCTAGCAATACTTAGCGCAAACAGTCAAAACAATCCCTGGTTGTAAGCAGAGCAATTGAGACACAGGGGACTGACTATATCTCTACATCTGCCTAGACTTTTCCCAACTATGTTGGGGTCGGCTTCCAGTCAGAGCGGGTGCCACTGAGTACCAGTTTGGTACATGGAGTGACTGCCTATCTGACCTGCTCAACCCAGTTACCTGAGGAACCCTTTACGCAATGGTAAGACTGGTGTTAGATTTTCTGGCTTCTGACTACCCGTTACGACTGCCAAATAATGTTAAATGACTGTCTACACACTGATAAACCACTTTTGGGTATAAACGGGTGGCAGTACGAATAGGGTATATATAGGCCCATACATGAGCTCAGAAGTAAGTAACGAGCAGCCATTAAGTTTGACGAGACACACTAAGGCCCAAGTCACACCGGAACGACCGCGGTCGGCAGCGACGCGGCGAGCACTTTCTTCCTTGACTTCCCATTTGACTGTTCAATTGACGGCTTAATGGACTAAATGCAGTAGCTATATACTCACAAGGAGTATGATGAGGAGTGGGCATGGCGGCATCATCTACACTCCAGGCGGAGACCACGCCGGCGGAGTCGCCGCGGAGCAGCAGCCGACGCTGCTTGCCGCCCACTGATGTTATCACTATATACTAGCCTAGAGCTATATACTCACAAGGAGTATATGATGAGTGGGCATGGCGGCATCATCTACACTCCAGGCGGAGACCACGCCGGCGGAGTCGCCGCGAGCAGCAGCCGACGCTGCTTGCCGCCCACTGATGTTATCACTATATACTAGCCTAGAGCTATATACTCACAAGGGTATGATGAGGAGTGGGCATGGCGGCATCATCTACACTCCAGGCGGAGACCACGCCGGCGGAGTCGCCGCGGAGCAGCAGCCGACGCTGCTTGCCGCCCACTGATGTTATCACTATATACTAGCCTAGAGCTATATACTCACAAGGAGTATGATGAGGAGTGGGCATGGCGGCATCATCTACACTCCAGGCGGAGACCACGCCGGCGGAGTCGCCGCGAGCAGCAGCCGACGCTGCTTGCCGCCCACTGATGTTATCACTATATACTAGCCTAGAGCTATATACTCACAAGGAGTATGATGAGGAGTGGGCATGGCGGCATCATCTACACTCCAGGCGGAGACCACGCCGGCGGAGTCGCCGCGGAGCAGCAGCCGACGCTGCTTGCCGCCCACTGATGTTATCACGAAACGCATGGCGGGGGACAGGATAGCAGCTGTGGATAGAAATACATTTATTCAGTTATTACTAATACTGTTAATGGGAAAAATATGTGAAAATAACTTCGTCTGTCCGTCGGGTAAAGACTACTGCACCGATTTAAATGTTATTTGGATAGAGCTTGAAAATATGGGCTTCGTTTTGTCCGGTTGAAGGACACCTTCGAAAGGTTTCCTGAGAACACGTGCTGCGTCTGAGTCAAATCAAAACGACTGAACTGAAGAATGACCAATAACAAGGTAATTTTTCTGTGTATTTTGAATGCGTGAAGGAGGTTTTGGGCCGCATCATTTCAGCTTAAATGAGCCATTAAATTCAAAATCTGTATAAATATTGTATTCATTTAATTTTGGCAACAAAACAGGACTTTCCGAACATCAAAATTTACAAAGAGGGAAGTAAATGCCCACCCTTCAACACTTGTCTGTGTTGTCGCTGGGAAGAAGAAATGGCGCAACAAACTCCCCAGCAACACATGTCTATCTGCATATTAACTGGTCAGATATAAACTATGCTTGGATGGGAAATTTAAACGATATTTTCCTATAAAATCTTAACTCACCTTATTATCCGGATGAGCAAGAATGCCAAACAGTACTGGACTGTCATGATCCACGGTTGGGCCGTGAAATCCTTTGTGATCGGGGACCGAGCTATAACACATCGATTTTATTATTTAGTTAATATTATAAGATAAAGTTTAAGTATTTAGTGGTGTTTTGAGTAAACGGGGAAAAATATTTGAAATTGGTGGAAGTAGTGATATTAGATACCATGAGAATATATGTACAATTTTCAGTGAGTAGAACTAGACTTATCATTTTGTTTTTCTTTTATGTAACCCTCAATTATGCGTATACCATATATTTGTATAGATAAGTAAAGGGAAGATGAGCTTTTCTTATTTTTTATGTCTATACTTATTTTAATAAGTGATATTTTAACGGGATATAAAGTGTTTGGTCTTTTGAAAATTGCTTTACCAATAGAAAGCTATATTGTTTTAGAGTATCTTAGGTTACTTTTTAACCGGGTGCTGGAAGTTGTTCTCTCAGGAGGCGGTTTAAATTATGTGAAACAGTCATAATAAAATTTTCTGAATCTTACAAAGTATTTTAAAATTATCACATAGTACCTAGTATCAAAAAGGATTTGAAAAGGGTTCATTCTTTACCAGACACAAAAATGGAAATAAAACCAAATACAATCAATTTATCAATAAAAAACGCAATACTTTCATTAACAAATAATACTTTGGTTTATATACAAACGCCAATAATTTCAGAATTTTCTAAGCTAAAAGCTTAGATACATAATTACTATGTATTTTACTCACAAATAATAATATTCAATTGTTTTACATATTTTTTCATTAAAAGGCGGTGGCGGGTACTACGCACCTAATTTCTTTGAAAATACATTCAAATAAAAATAATAAAAACTAAACCAAAAACGATGGATATATATGATAGTGCAAAGGCAAATTAATATAATACGCTCTAATTATGTACAACATTATTTTTTCAGTTATATCTAAAAAACTTAAAATATTTCAAAGACTCGCTAAGGTATTGTTGTTCTGAAGGCTATAAATATAAGAAGCTATAGATTTTAGGACATACTGTTAAGAGCAAAACATCTCCTATGGTTCTATACTAATATTATGAAGATTATTATTTGTACCATAAGGCACCTGAACTCAGAAACAGATTTTTAAAACATCTTTATTGGGAAGCTCAACTACCTCCGGGTGACATAAGCTACATTTTATCTGAGTACGTGAAGTAGTTTTCACAGGAAGCGGGTGAAATACAGTACTTTTATACGGCTGTTTTAAGTTGTAACAGCAAGTAAGTATGCTTTATAGTTATTGCGCTATATACATGCTATTGAAATTAGATATAGCCTTCAGTAACCATTTCAACTTCTATCAAACCTAAAAAGTAAGAAAAACTAAACAAAACCAAAATAAAGCGGACATAAGTGCTAGCAAAATAACTCTATCTACATACAAAATACGTATAAACAGACAAATGTGCTGACCTACTGATAGCCCGTCCTCGTAGTTTGCTATAAAAGAAATATTTTTATCTTGGTATATTATCGCATGGTATAGCTTTAAGTGTAGCTTAGGGTTAAAGCTTTAAAAGTTATACTTTTCAGTTTTAAGTGGACGGAAGTTTTTTGGGTTGTTTATAAACTTCGTATTTTGATATTAACTATATTCATAGAAAATTTTAATAATGGATATATTCTTTAAAATTCACGGTACTTAAATAAATTACCAATTTACTTTGGTGAAAACGAATTTTCAAAATGTTCCTAACAATACTACTCAATAGAATTGTTAAGGTTCTAAAATACTTCTGAGTTTATCGTTTGTCGCTCATATCCTTACTCATATTATAAATGAGAAACCAACCGTCTCTCTGTCCGGCTTTCACGCCAAAACCACTGAACCAATTAAAATGAAATTGGGTACACACATAGTCTAGTGCCTAAGAAAAGACATCAGCTATTTTTATCAACGTGTGTACTTGTATGAAAACACAAACTAGTCAGTCTTTCTTAAAATAAATTAATATGGAATCTTGAAAAATATTTTCCAAAAACAAACTTTATAAACAACCCATTTAAAATCCAAATAAACATCTATAACATAGGCGTATAGTGCTCCAATGAGAATCTAATGATGATACTTGAACGAATGACATGCCAATTCAAACTAAACCGTTTAGACAATAAGGTCCATTTTCGAATATACGCTTGAACGAGATATTTGTTTTGAATATTGAATTTCATTATTTAAAAGAAAACTAGTCCTTTCACGATGACGGAATTTATTGTGAGACAACTTAGTAACATTTTAAATTCACATCAGTTTAGAGAATTATGAGGAGGAAACATTGTTTCGCTTGTACCTTTATAGACCTAGAATACTACTGAACCGATTTGAAAAATTCTTTCACTGTTAAAAGCTATACTATCCACGTGTAAATAGGCTATATTCTATCCGGGTCCTGGCACCGCGAGACACAATAAATACAATATCGATTGATTTACATTCACACATTAAATCCCAACAGTGCTACCATCAATTTTCACAAGCCATTTAATACTACACATTAAAGTCATAATCTATTATACAAATACCCTGTTCAAGCTTATTCTAGTCATAGACCTTACCAAAAATTTTGATAATTATTTTCTTGACTATCAAATGATACTTAAACTTCTCCGTGTAAAATCGACTTAAAATCAAAATTGTAGATAGTTTTTATCGCTTCTGATAGCACACACTAGCTTAATTAGCGTATCTTTAACTGTAAGATTGCCATATATTTTTCTAGTCCATTGAAGTAATTGTTAGCTTTAAAATAAACTGAAATCAAGTTGTCTATAGGTACGATACGATACACGATCTTAGACATAGAAAAGAATTATATGAATTCAATTTTTTTCTTGTATTAACTTAATCCTGGCTATTCTATTAACCTAGCTTAATACTCCTATCCATTGAAGCGGAGCGAAGCTGCAGTTAAACAGAGAAATATTAACCAATAACATTGCATACAAATCTATCTATACTGATATTAAAAGCGGAAGAGTTTGTTTAAACACAAATCTCAGGAACTACTGGTCCGATTAGAAAAATTCTTACAGTGCTAGATAGCCCTGTATCGCGGAAAACTATAGACTACTTTTACCAAAGTACACGAAATAATTCCCACGGAATACCGGTGACACTGTTAGCAGAAGATAGTTAGAAAGGTTTTAAATTACTTTTTACCCAGGGGCCTGACGTATCCAAGCCAGCGGAAGCCAGTCAGTTAATATTTCTCCATCTCTCTACACGCAGCTTCCTCCAAGCAGACCTTACAAAACCTTCACAACACAAGTCCCCAACATAAAACAAAACTTACTTGGCAGGCAACCTATACAAATATCCTTTGCCTTCAGTAGAACATACGAGCACCCTGTCCGGCGCGAGGAAGTCGCCCGACATCCAACGCTCGCCAGACGGCGCTTGTATTGAGCACAGGACTGAGAAATCACCTGGAAATAAAGATTTGAATTTCTATATGCGGGAATGTTAAATGTTGGTGAATAGGTATGGAAGAAATGACTACCTATTGAATGAATAAACTTTATCCGGGTGACACGATACTCGAATAAAAAAAATTGATCAGTTCACTGGTTGTAAAGTTGAAACACAGGGGACTGACTGACTGAAGTTTGTAACTTTGTGAGGATGGGTAAGTTCGTGACTGTTTCACGAACAAACTGCTGTAAAGATTTTATTAAAATTAGGCCGTACTATAGTTTTAGCATAACAGAATAAAATACGGACTTCTTCTTATCAGGATGAGGAAGTGCTTCCCTCAGAAAGCTGAAGAAATCGCTGGCGGAAGCCAGTAGTAATATACGTACAATAAACTTACCAGCATCATAGATCTGACAATACTTAGCGCAGACAATGAGCACAGTCCTATGGTTGTAAGCACAGCAGTTGAGTGACAGGGGACTGACTCTATACCCACCCTTTTCTCAACTATGGGGTCGGTTTCCTGTCTAACCGGATACAGCTGAGTACCAGTATTTTACAAGGAGCGACTGCCTATCTGACCTCCTCAACCCAGTTAACCGGGCAACACGATACCCCTTGGTTAGACTGGTGTCAGACTTACTGGCTTCTGACTACCCGTAACGACTGCCAAGGATGTTAAATTCGGTCACAGCCGGGACCTACAGTTTAACGTGCCCTCCGAATCATGTATACACAATAATAAATAGAAAAAACTCACCAGCATCATATATCTGGCAATACTTAGCGCAGACGATAAGCACAGTCCTCTGGTTGTAAGCACAGCAGTTGAGTGACAGGAGACTGACTCTTTACCTCACAAGCTTACAGTTAAATATTAATAAATAAAATATACTTACCAGCATCATATATCTGGCAATACTTAGCGCAGACTATAAGCACAGTCCTCTGGTTGTAAGCACAACAGTTGAGACACAGGAGACTGACTCTTTACCTCACAAGCTTACAGTAAAATACATAGTATCTAATACTCTATACTTTAGAGAAATATAGGAAGAAATATGCATATAATAAACTTACCAGCATCATATATCTGACAATACTTAGCGCAGACTATAAGCACAGTCCTCTGGTAGTAAGCACAGCAGTTGAGACACGGGGACTGACTCTATTAATTACAGTATATATATTGTATACATATAATAATAAATAAAATAAACTCACCAGCATCATATATCTGGCAATACTTGGCGCAGACGATGAGCACAGTCCTCTGGTTGTAAGCACAGCAGTTGAGTGACAAAGCGTTGAGACAGCGAATCTGTTTCGATTCGTTCTCGTAGATAGGTTCTGATTGCTTGTTTTCGTGGCCTAGGAGAGACCATACCTGAAAAAATACATTTTGATTAATATTATGAAGAAAGTCTTGCTGGCCTAGTGGTTAAAGCACCGGCCCCTAAAGTACATACTTAGTTATCCGGGTTTAATACCAGATTTTACTTTAAGTTTTATGTATACTAATATAATAAAGAGGAAACAATGTTTTTGTACTCAGAAAGACTCGAAAGTACTGAACCGATTAGAAAAATTCTTTCACTGTTGGATAGCTAGGCTATTCCCGAGTAAGATAGGCTATATTTTATTCCGGTACGAGCAGTAGTCCCCACGGGACGCGAGTGAAACTGCGAGAAAACGGCTATTTTATACAACATGTAACGTAATTAACGCACACCCTCAAACACCCCAATTAGAATATTATGTTATAATCATAATACACACACTGAATTTTTAATTTAACATGTATGTGCATTGTTATTTACTAAATTAGTTATACCAATTCTTGGAAAACTTTTGGTCATACTACTACGCACGCAAATATCGCGCCGCGCGCCTCGACTCGACACAACATAACGAAACTACGGAAAAAGCCGACAATACACGAAGTCTTATTACTTTGAGTTACGGTCTATTTGAATTTGTTTTGACTGTACAGGGTTAATATGACAATAATTTCCGTAGTTTTAATTATTTTGGGATAAAAATTACCTATATTAAAAATGATATAAATCGATTCAGTAAACGATTCTGAACAAACTAGTTTCAGGATGTGCGTTAATTAAGTTACATGTTGTATATGTCTTGTATATAGAAGTATACGTTTTTATTACACTTATTTATATAATAACAAAAGATATTTTAATCACTTTGAATATTTATTAGCTATTGTACTTCTGTAGAGATTTATGTTCAATAACAATTTTATGAGTGTCACTGTAAACGCTCAGTCATTATAAATGAAACAGACATTTAACTTGCTTGACATTTTGCTAAAACGCGATTATCTCGGGAACTATACATACGAGCCCAATTTAAAGAATTTTTACAGTTTTTACAGCCTACTTCTCTAAGGAGGCTAAATAATAAAATGGCTTTCGTTAGGCGGCTGGATCAAGGGATGTATGTGTACTGATTCAGATGGCAGTACTCCTTGATACGGCACGTATTGTGAGGAGGTTTCTGTCTCTGGGACCCTAACCACCGGTACCTTGGACCCTGTGCCCGATATCGGTGGCAACCTATTTTTATATTTTTAAATGTTTTTATTTTTATATTGACTATTTAAAATGTAATTAATATGTTCAGAATAAATAAATGAAAAATAATAAACTTTGTATCCAGGCATGGGAAGAAGTGCCCACGCAATGAAATCGCGGGAAGGATCTAGTTTAACCCCTTGTATGCTGGTGCACGGATCCACGCGAGACACAATTGATTTTCTATGTTCTTTAATTTGCGGCATTCAGGCAGTTAATATTTTATACTTAACTTATAAGTTATACTTACTTTAACAGTCCCAGTAATTGATATGGCTAGAACAACATCATCTTTTCTTGAAGATGGACGGAGGACCTGAAATGTAAAAAAAATGTTTTTTTTTTAACTTTTGTTATATAAATAATAATAAAAAAGACGCATTTGCATGTGTTTTTTGGACAATAGAGAAAATATAATCTTCCGAGCCCTTTCCCAACTATGTTGGGGTCGGCTTCCAGTCTAACCGGATGTAGCTGAGTACCAGTGTACGATAGAGAAAATATCCGAGGAAGAATATTAAGTGGTGTATTTTATGTCGTATTTTTTTCACTATTTACTTTTGTCTTTTCTACGTACTTTTTCACAGGTATCAAAAATAAATTATTTCTTTCTTTCTAACTTTCTTCTTTCATTAATTCTTGCAAAAACTATACTCACATGCAAAGCGGATATCCAATCAGGGTTCATCTTAGAGCTCAGAGAGAACAGTATCTCTAGAGAGAACGGGTCCATGATCAGAATCTCTGCGTAATACCCGTTACAGAACAGACGCAAATCTTCACTGTTGCACATGTGGTATGCCTGAAATTATGAAAAAATATATATTTTAACCAACTTGAAAAAGAAGAGGAGGTTCTGAAGTTGTCGGAAGCTTTTATTTTGGGAAATATGTAACATCATCATCATCATCATCTCAGCCATAGGACGTCCACTGCTGAACTTAGGCCTCCCCTTTGATCTCCACAGACACCTGTTGGAGGCGACCTGCATCCAGCGTCTTCCGGCGACCTTTATAAGGTCGTCTTAATATGTAACATGGTTGAATAAAAATGTATTGCCCAGCCTTTTCCTTGTTATATTGGGGTCGACTTAGAATCTAACTGGATGCCCATGTGTAAAAAACAAGTCTACATATTATTATCCAAACATGTATTTCACATTTTGGGGTCGGTAGGGGGTATTATATACTATTTTGGAGTCGGCTTCCAGCCCGATTTGATGCAGCTGAATACAATTGTTCGACAGGGATATTATACTTCCTGCTAATCCTGCTGTCTAGGGTAAGTAGATCCTAAAAGCGTAAGTTTGTGAGTGTGTGTTTGTGCTGAAAGGATTTTGATGAAACTTGGCAATACTACACGTTACAGATCAAAATAAAATATTGGCTACATTTTATCTAGATATTCATTTTAAGCTGGTAGAACCACAGCGAACTGAGGTTTATATAAAATTAATAACTGACCTGTATATTGGTGTGAATCTGTGACAGTTTAACACTCTCCTGCATTTGCCATCAACTAGATCCCAAGTGCACATCTCACCAGCCTCCGATGATGATACTATGAAGTTATTGTCCTGTAAATGTTTATAAATAGGTATAATTTTAAAATATTTACATTATAAATATCTATACATTCCCTCTAAGAGCTTGCCTTTAGTTATTACAAATAAGAAGACTTTTTTGTTTTATTTTTCTTCATATATTACTATTAAAAATTAAGTATTTTGAGACTGTTACATATTTTTCTTGATATCTTGATATCAAAGTTTGAAAAGAATAAAGGAAATCTACTACTATCTATTAAGATAACAGGTTTAATCCAAAAGATATCCTAACCTTTTCATTGAAACCCGGTATTATTTCAAAACTGTACAAATATTTGCAGTATTCATGATCTAATCCTCACTAAAAACTACACCAAGACCCATTTGTTTGAGTGAGATGAAACTTGGTAACATAACTTAAGATGCATTGAGGCTACATTATCATCCTGATGCAGGACGTAAATTCCTCAGAATTATATCATAGGAATAATCAAGTGATAACCATCCAGTGGATTTCTTAGCCATCTATTCATAATTTTGACATTAGAGATTGAAATTGTACACAATTTCTAATAAGCTAATGAAATTCAAACTCAAATCTCAGATGCCATATAGAAAACCACCATTCCTCATTAAAACTCACCTGTATAATAGAAGCCCTAGACAAACAAGTGACCGGCGCCGTATGCCCAACTAACAGACACCGTCATCTTCAAGTTATCGGGTCAACTTGCCATATACATATCTGTCCGTCATAGCACCCGGTGACAAGGGTCTTCTGGTCCCGGGATAGGTAGACTGAGGACACGCAGTGCGTTGGGCGTGCTTTCCCCATAGTACTACGGGCACTATGAGGTTTGTGCCCGGCATGGCTGTGGGATGAGAAAAATTACCCATGTTATTATGAAGAAGTTTGACTTTTCCAATTAATATTTTTTAAACATTTGTCAATTGTCAGTGTTACTTTTAGTTAGTAGCACCTTTTATTTCCTTTTTATTGATGATGTAATGCTTTATTTATTTAATAGTTCATATCAACATATCCACACAGAATTCAGACAAGAAGAAAAATAAAACACATAGTACATAGGCACAGCCATTTTCATAAGAAATCTCTTCCAGCTGGCCCCTTATGGGAGAGTTAGAATAGAAGTTAGTTAAAAGAAAGAAAGAAGAGATGCAGATAGAGTGTGTAAAAGAAAAGAACACACTTTGCTTTGCACATTTTGAAACAAAAGCCTAAAGCACTAAAAACCATTTGTAATTCTCTGCTATCCGGTTACTATGTTTTTGTAATTATGGCAGGCACTTAAGGTAGATTTTAGTATTAAACAATGTCATTATTTTGAATATGATTTAGAAAATTGGGAATGTATACTTTAGAAAGGATTTAAGGAAAGTAAAACCATTATGATGTAATATTTCTATGCACTTCCTATTCTCATTTATTAGTTGACTCTTTTAAGTTTATATGATAATCCATATTGTATTGTTTTAGTAATATTGTTTGGATATAAAATGAATTTGAATTGCTTCCTTTGGAATCCAGGTCAAATAATGAAAATAGTAATTAACGATATATCTTCATTTGAAAATAATTAAGATATACGACAATGCATATTAAAAATTAGGGGAGTATGCTCAAGACATTTTAGAATCAATTATATTGAAAAAATAAATTCATAATAGTCAGTTTCAACAATATCAATTTCAGTTAACGACTTTTGGTGTATCGCGACCTGTTTTGTTGTATATTAGATACTAATTAGAATATTAAACTACTGGTAGAAAAGAAAAACAAAAATATTAATTGCATACAATTTCACAGCCATAGAAGTGTCTCATTGGACAAAATCATGTGACAACACATGTATTATAGAAGTGCGTTAGGTAATACCTGAAACAGTACACAAATGTACCGTGAAGATGTTTTGTTAGCATAATAATATGATAAGACAGGATTCTCTGGTATCGTCTGCAAGATACCAAGGACAAATCAATTTATTACCTGCTTAGTACTATTAGGGACCGATAAAAGGTTTCAACAGCTCCCGCACCGCTAAACGTCCATGGGAGCTACCAAAACTTGCACTGAAATGCACTTATAATTTTAATTATAATAAAACAGTAATACTGCGACAAAATCAATCGACTTTGCTGTCAGTTTTTGACAGCTGATGTGATTTCTATGACGTTGACAGTTAGAACGATTATGTTGGCATCATCCTCACCGCGTTTGATACGTTCCACGAAATAAATAACTGCCTTGAGTACATAACCAACCGGGCAACCCTGTTAGGAAATTATTTTTGTTTTGCCAAGTTTCATTTTGATTATATATACTTCCTGCCGATTTCGGCTATGGTGACTGCTTTCAGTTATCATTGAGAGAAGAACTAGGATGATCAGCTCTTCTATGCGCCCTTTGATGGCTGCAGTACCCTATTTTATGTGTGAACGTGCGCGAGCATTGGCTGCACGTTAGGATACCGTCCACGTAGTTATAATGAATGGCTACTGGTGTTTTAGCCTTAAGAGCATCACGCTTCGCATCCAGTGCGGATTTCCTTTGCTCTTCGAAATCTTCATTTCATTTCATTTTGATTAAGTGCACTAATAAAGTAACGATTTTAATGCAAAGCTTCTTTAATACTCAAAATACAATCGTTCGGATATAGCAAGTTTCTAAACAAAATAGGTGAAAAGAACCAAAAAGGTTGATTTGTAGAATACATCGTATTTTAAAAGTCGAACTTATAAAATGACAGTTTTCATGTGTGAAAGCAATGGTGATATTTTATTTACATTTTAAATTGAACAAAATATATAAAATAATGGCGGAAAAAGCAAAACCAAAGGACCGATCAAAAGCGAATATGAAAGAAGAGAAAAAGATAGTCCTGCTGATTTATCTAGTAAAATTGACGTCATTGATGAGATGAAACTTAAAATGTTTAGTTCTCTTGAAAAAGCTGAACCCGAGGATAGTCTGTACCACCGGAGCTGAATTCCCATTTACTTGAACAACTTACAGTAAGACTTAATAAATCTTACTTTAATTATAGGAATAAATAACTCTTTCATGCATTCCACAGGTTCATCAAGAGATATACGAAAGCATAATGTATTTATTTATTTTTAAATGAACTTTAGAGCAATGGTAGAGTACCTATCTAGCCCCACAAATTACACGGTACTTAGTAGTTTAGTAAAAGTTTAAATATATCCATTACTTTTTGATTACGACTTCGAGAACTTTACAAAGTCTTTAAATCAGGATAGCAACCCACAAGACACAATTTAATGGCACGGGGTTTCCCCTTTAAATTTCTTTTGAGAAATAAGGTAAAATTACTAATCATTCCAGGTAATGACAGCCGATAACAACGAACTTCGGAAATGCGTGTTTCTAAAAGACGAGAACATAAAAGAGCTGAACAAAACTATAGCTGACCTCAACCAGAGAATACGAGACATAATCTCAGGCACAGGCCCAGCTATATCATCAAAATCAGCCGGCATTATCAGCGCAAAGATTACTGATCTCTGCAAACAAAATCGACATCTAGTCTCCGAAATAGAAAGCTACAAAACAAAAACGCAGCCCTAGAAAGAAAAGTAATGCAACTAGATATCATAAATAAAGAGCACGAAAAGCTTGACATATGCGTTTGCAAAGACGACCACATAGACCCAAACCCGGATGAACTTAAAGAATTAAACAACAAATTAAATTCCGTCAATAAAAGCTATATGAAAGCAAGAATAGGAATTTAGAACTGAAGAACGATATTTTAATGGCGACGAGAATACTTCAGCAGGAGTTAGGAGATAAATTCACGAGTATTAAGGAGTTGCAGAATGATGTGGCTGGCTGGAAGGGAAGGGCTCAACAGATAGTACTGCTTCAGGCTAAAATTAGCGAGCTAGAGGACAAGTTGAATATAAAATCTAAGTCAGACGTACATTCGGAGAATAAGAAGAAGGATCAGGCTCAGGTAGGTGGAACATTTAAGATTCTAAGTACATACAATAGCAGTTTCAGAACCAAGGAAAGTAAATGTTGAAAGTAGATGATTTATATTGTTCTAGGTCTTTCTCTTGTCGCGAGTCTAATGAGGTCGCTCCTAATTTGAATGTCCACGTTTAAAACGCCCGAGATCTTTTTTTTAAGACATGGTGACATATAGGCACATTCATTGGTAAAACCAAAATTCTGCTACGAGAAACGAATGACACTCTAAAACTGCACCGTTTTTCCTCACAGCTTATTCGAGATCTTGAACAAAACGAAAGAAGGAGGTCGATCAAGCCATGAAAGAGATGGAAACCCTTAGAGAAGAGAATCAAGAACTAAAACGTAGGCTGGAAGGTGCTAGATGCAGGATTAGGAATCTGGAATGCGATGCCACGACTATTAGACAGAAGATGCAGACTTTCGTTGAGAAGAGCAGTCATGATGACATGCTGATCAATGAGCAGAGAGTAAGTTGATTGTTTGTTATAGAGATGACTTGCATGAAAGTTAGACATTGAGAATCACTATAATTTAAAATCTATCCATTGAATATTAGTCCTCCAGTTTATATGAATCACTCTATCTCTTATTATTCTTTCTTGAAGTGACTGCACCTATACCCAAAGACGACATTAATTAATAGGCAAGGCTTGCGAAAATAACATTACATTTACTTTTCTTTCAGAATCAAATCAAAAGTTCAGAACTATACTACCAAGAAATCCTAAAAGAAAACACTGCAAAATGAACAAGATGAACACAGAAATCGTTGAATATCAGAAACTGATAAAGAATACTGACGCCAAAATAGATGCTTTACGAAAACAAGCCACAGAGAAGGCTACAAAAATTGAAGAATTGAGAGCACAACTTCTAAGATACGAGGAGTGTTCTCTACAGAGCATATTCTTTACTCCTATGAAAACTGCAACGGACAACGAGATAAAAAGCTATCAGAATTAGTTGTCACACTAAACACGAGGCTTGATGAAGAAAGGCACAAATGGGAAGAGCTAGAACTTACACACAGGAAAACGAAAGAAAAGAAGAAACGTTTAGAACGAAAAGTTGCCAGCATGGAGGAAGAAATTAGGTGTCTCAGGGACTCTAGAAGAGGTTCGAGAATTTCAAAATCATCTATGATAAAGGAGCATTTTGACTTCAATAATGGGTCTTCAACATTAGTAAAGAAGATGTCTTCAGTGACCGGGATGCCTGATAAACCTAGTGACAGTCCTACAGGTACCGATTCCCAAACAGGGGAAGAAACCCTTGATAGAGAAGACTTAAAGTTCAAACTAGAGTTAACAGAAGAAAAACTGAAAATTCTAGAGGATAAACTAAAATGATTGAAGAAGAAAAACAATATGATTACAATCATTTGACGGAAATGATACAGACGTCGAAACAGTTATTCAATGAAGCACTCATGGTGTTACAAAGAGAGAAGTGCTTGTGTTCCTAATTATTTATACGTTGTATATTATATTTTTATTTTCGTTAATAACATTAGTTTTGGATGAAATATGTATTTAATTTGTGCACAGAACCTGAAATTAGGTCTATGTATTGTAGAGTATCCAAAATCCAAATTAGGCATCCTACTAGTTTTAAGTTGTTCCATGCATGTAAAATACAAACTTTGGACCCAGCTTCCACATCTGATAGCATAGGATTTAATGAGGGTCTTCTCAATTTTTCTGCCACAGGGTGGCGCCACGTATGCGTCTGGTCCAAACAGCTGTCAAATAGTATGGAATTGTAGGGTCCGAACTTATTGTTTATTGAAATTCTGTTATATTGGAAGTGTTATTGATTTTATTATGGACTACGGTCAGAATAAGGTTTCCGAACTAAAATTGAGCTAAGAGAGGGTGCGAAAGTCACTGGTACTAAGGAAAAGCTTGTTGAAAAATTTGTTAACACAATATGATTTAGTTTTTTATTTACTCAACCGCAATAGTAAAACAATAATGCAGTGCTTTAATTATAAAATAATAAAAACACTACAATCGTTCACTATTCATAGTAAAGATAAGCACTTTGACAGTTATCTGGACCTGACGACTCGGTGCTGCCACCTCGTGGACGCCATTTTAGAAAACCCTCATTAAATGCGATTTAAATGCAACGATAGTGTAAAATGAGCCACGTGAATCCGTAAAGGTGTCTACACACCAAAGCCGCTGATGCCGGCGGCACAGCCAACGGCCCAACCCGCCGGCCGTATTTTGTACAATCATGCCGCCGGCTTTCATAGAGTATTTGACAATTACTAGAACACCACATGCCGCGGCAGTCGTGCCGCCGGGCTGTGCCCGGGTCAGCGGCTTTGGTGTGTAGACCCTTAATGATTTAAGATTCAACATTTTAAATTCGTCACTTTTCTGATGCTAGCAACATTTTACCAGTTTTTTCTGATAGAAATTTGTCGTGATGTTGGCTACCCATAACCGCCGCCATTTGTCATTTTTGGCATGCGCGTACGGGGATGCTACGAAAATCGTGCTCTTGAGTGTTTTCTTACAATACCGAGTTTTGAACTTTGTTTGTGAATCGTGAAAACCCGTGTTTCTCTGTGAAATACCAGTGCGTATATATATTTGTTGTGTTTTGTGTTAAAACATTCATCATGAATAAAACTTGCGCAAGGTGTGAAAACAGTTTATCCGACTGAGGAATTGAAATGTTTGGACAAGGTAATTTTCACTTGAATTCCTTTTAAAGACTATTGCAAACCGGTTAACGGTTTTGATTGTATTTTTATGAGAATTGCGATAGGAATGTCTATTTAACACTGCTATAGAATGCAATTTCCAATGTTCTAAATTTCATCAACCGACTTAACTTTTTCGTAACTATTGTCGTGTGCCGGGCACATCATTTCAGCCGGACGCGTGACTCATTAAATTATATAAATTGCTGCTGATATCATTGTGAGCTGTTTATAATACCGCATCTGTACTTGCATCGACCTTTTAACTAATTAGAGTCGTCTTAGGCAATACATGACCTTGTGTCACATTATTGCATCGATTGTATTCAAATGAAAACTCTTGGAAGAATGGACCTAATACCTTTGCCAATTAGTTCAGTGATGAGATAAAATTTCCCGCGAATTGTTTACACTGACTGCCATTAACTTTATCTTTTGATATCACTTGCCTAATACTTTATCTTTAAAGATAAGGACTGAAATTATGTGCACTGTACTGCTGTATAGATAAAGATAGTTTTGAATGTCGTGAAACGTATTTTTGCAGATTAAAACAGCACAAAGTTCAGAGCCTAAAAATAAAAATTCTTACACATACTGGTCAGTTTTGAGTTCTATCACATAGAATGACCAATCATCAGGAAACTTTCTACCAAGGACCAATGGTTCCCCTGAAAATGAGCACAGAAAGTCAGTATCCAAGTCCTGGTGACTCTAAAGTAGTCCAAAGCAAGTTAACATATTTTGTTCAAAAGTATGTACTTACATGTTGTAGTAACTGGCTGGCATTCCACAAATGGTATTTTTACCAAACATAGACAAGAAACAAACAAATGTGTGTACTAAAACATTTATTAAGGTTTTAACAACCTGTTTTGATGCACCTGTACTTTTATAACACTTGGCGTTTTGTACAATTTCCTTAGGTCAAATTACTTACATAAATATGACATCTTCATTTATAATAATGTACAATTATGTATGCACATTATTTATGTGACAAAGTTAATATTTTTCAGAGTCCACCATAGTATGAAAGCATATATACTATAAATTTTAAAAATGTTGGTAAAATACCTTGTAACTTTGGCCCATTCAAAACCGGGTTAACCGAGGTTAAGCAACACCTGTCACGGTTGTTCTGTGGACTGATAACCATCTGGTCATAATGAGTTTTTCCATGTTTAGGATGGCACAATAAACTGTAGGTCCTATCAGTCATTTGAACATCTCTGGCAGTCACTACAGGGAGCTAGTAAGATTGACAACCAGCCTCACCTAGGAGCATGGTTTGCCTGGATAACTGGGTTGAGTAGGTCAGAGAGGCAGTTGCTCCTTGTAAAGCACTGGTACTCAGCTGCATCTGGTTAGATCTGAAGCCGACCCCAACATAGTTGTGATAAAGCAAGGCAGATGGCGTTCAATAGAGCATCCTAATTTTGTATTTTAACAGATCAAAATTATTCATGATATTCAAATTCAGAAATATTTGAATAGGCAGGTTTTGACATAACTAGTCAATGAAATGAGTTTTTGCCAAAATTTTATTAACATACAAGTTCCATCAATGTAAATAAGTAGGTGTTTTGTGAGCTAAATTATGCTAATTTCATTCTGTTTTAAAATAAAATATTTCTTGCCTGAACTGTAGGTATTGGACCTTGATAGAAAATTCTTAGACTATTGATCTAGTTTGAAGATTTTTTTTATTAGAATGTCATAATCCAGAACGGGTAGTTATTTAAATAATCATCTCCGACTGTTATAGTTATCAGCACGTATAATGAGCTCTTGGCAGAAGAGTGGGGATTGCTTTGCGCACCGTACACTTATGGCAATAAACCAATAGATCACTTCTGCGCAGGTGAAGGTCAGGCCTCAATATCCTTGCCGATGATTATACCTTCTCTTTAATCCAGTTCATAAAACAATGTTTTGTCCTACTGTTGGTCAAAAGTTAAAAAGTAATATTTAATTATCACAATGATGAACAAATTCCTACTTTGTCCACTTGTCAACCAACTTTCCAAAAGTATTGTTTTTAGTGTGTTATGGGTGTGGTTTTAAAATTACCTATTTACAAAACAATAGCCTCATTCATCATGATTTGTAAAGGAAAAAGTTAACGTATGTTTGTTACTTCTTGACCTGCAAACAACTGAATAGGTTTTGTAAGTTAGAAATAACAGAGCTTATTATCTTATATACTTTTCATCTATGAGACAGGGTGGAACATGGGTGAAAACAGGCAGTAAACCTTTTACAGTACTAATAGTCATCATCCTCCGAGCCTTTTTCCCAAACTATGTTGATGTCGGCTTCCAGTCTAAGCGGATGTAGCTGAGTACCAGTGCTTTACAAGTACCAGTGTTTTACAGTACTAATAGTATCTTACCTAATTCATAAAAACATTTGGCAATTTGGTTTTCACCATAAACCGTGTGATTCACTTCACGTTTACCTTAATTGTAGTTTCATTGCAGTATTTTCATTCATTTTCCTTATTAAAATCAATTAGTCATTGTGTTAAGTCACCATAGCATCATAGTTAGGTCATAGAGTTTATTATTAATGGTAAATTAGTTGTTAAAGGTGTAATATATCCTTTTACACATATTCTTAGCCAGAGATGTACACTGGTAATGAGTCCCTAGCTAGTAGATTGTGAATTACAAAAGAGGAAATAAAAACAAAATATTTTTTTATCTTATTTTAAATACCCTAGTTTCGTAAAAGTCACCCTAGTTTCACGGTAGTGTATGATGTAGCTTAGCCTGTATGATGTGCTTCAGAATGATAACCACATGAACATATATTTTCGATCAAAATATAAATGGGTTTTATCAGTTTATCTTATTTGCAGTATTAAGTAAACCATTTGCTGATAAAAATCACATTTTGATTGGATTACTTTCATTATCAAGGAAAAAATACTACAACAAAAGTTATCTGCATACTTTTATGTACATAAACTTTATTGTACATAACAAAAGAAAACTCATAATTGTTACAAAATTAAGAAAACAAACCCAAAAAATTGATTCCGGCCAGGATCGAACTGGCGGCCTTCTGCGTGTAAAGCAGATGTGATAACCACTACACCACGGAACCAGTTGAGTATGCGCTCCAAATTCGTATTCACATAGCACGCTCACTTTCGTTTTTACATGCTGTTACGTCACAGTACAAAATTGGACATGAACAAGGTATCATTGTACATGCAAATATGTAACCATTCATGACTTTGTACCATGCAATGTTGTGTTGTAATATTCAAATGCTTTCCTTGATAAGAAAGTGCGGGTATTTTAATTACAGTTCAATAAGACTATGTCTTACTCGCGGCTTTGTCTATGTTCGCGAAAAATTTTATGTATAAAAATACCTGTTATAAAAAATTTGTCTAAGAGATATTTTTTAATACGGTTCAAATGTGTCTTAGTTCTAGATAAAGTTATGTACGGGCATGGAAGTGGAAGAAAGTAAAAAAGAAAGTTTTTTGCTTTCTTAGTCAAAACACCCTACCTTTTGATTTTGAAATTTTGTCTAAGTCATGACGATTACATATTTTACCTACCTATCTACCTATTTAAAATATCTTAATATTAATATACTAAGATAGACCTTAGTTAATATCATTTGAAATCGCGATTGCGTCAAACATCGTGATTGCTTATTTATCATTGCAGTGCCAAAATGGTTATCTATCGATTCTATGCTAAATATTGCTCTGTATTACTTAGCACTACACTTAGTACACTGTTTTTGACGAAATCAATTGTTTTGTTCAGATAATTACTATAAATGCAATTATGTAATAATGATCAAGAGAATTCCTAATTCCTATTGCTGGGTTGCTAGAAGAGATGTCTTTGAAATAAGCTATATACCTATACAATGTGACTTTCCTATACATAATGTTCTTTCTTTTTAACGGACTAAAAAGAGTTTATCTGTTTGACCTGTATGTATGTACCTATGTTTATGCGCTATTATCCCAGGTATTTGTCAGACTCTCTTCTCAGAAGGTACGTTAATTTGAGTCCTGGCTGCCATTTGAATATCTTTATCAGTCGTTTTGGGTACCTAGTTAGAAGCCAAAAATCCTTTGTTAGTGTCAATTTTCTTCATCTGCACAACTAAATTCCCTGTTGAAACACAAACGAAATAAATATCATATTTCCTATCAATAGCTCGTTAACGCAGTCGACTGAACTCACAATATAATATAATAAGGTATCAATGAATAATACCTAGGTATTAGGTAACCAGATAACGAAACGTTTATCGCAACATTGCAAACAAATGTAGCGTGAAAGTGTAGCTTTAAGGTACGTTTTAGAAGCTAACTGCCGACTGCAGGTAACTGCAGACTGTATGAAATGCGGCAGCACAGGCAATCGCCCTCAGTTTATCATCATCTGATAAGTCTTTTTCAACTACGTTGGGGTTTGCTACCAGTTTAAACTGATGCAACCAAGTACCTGTGTGGCAGATGGAGCGACTGCCTATCTGCACTGAACCCAGTTAGTTACACGGGCAACCCGATATCCATTCGTAAAACTCTACTCGTTACGACTGCAAAAGATGTAAAGATGTAAAATGACCCAAAAATGTATTGTGCCTTCGATCGATCTGCACAGCTTTGACTTACTGCGGGTTTCAATACCCTCATCTATCTGTTATTTTGCAAATCCACAATTAGCCACGAGCGCTTCTAGTTCGCAGTTGTCCCTCATGTCATGCAGGTGGATGCAGTCTGCAGCTCGCTTCCAAAACGTACCTTAACAAACCATAGACACAAGCACGTTGTGTCGGTACAAATGGCGGTAATTAGCCGCCATTTTGACAGTTATGACTTTGACGTAACAGTTTTAATGGGGCGCGAAAGTTTTTATAGTCCCACCAAGTTTAGATTAGCGCTGTTAGCTCAAAAATGTTGCAATTTCAAGACCCAAATTCACCGAAAACGTAAACGTATTTTTTAATTAAACAGCTTTGTAAATTGAACATGAAAGTAAACAGTGTTTTACTGACGTTTATGTAGTCGGTGAACTTGGGCCTCGTATACTTGCCAAGAAGGACTAAAAATCAATAGACTGCATTTCAGAATGAATCTATGAATACTCCCTCAAATTACAGCGCCATTATGTAATTTGAGGGAGTATTCATAGATTCACACATCTCGTTTCTTTTCGTTGCCTAACACGACGAAGTCTAAAACTACGTTAGACAGGCTTCAACACAGACGTTCGTTAGAAATGTTCTAAAATTCAGCAACGTATTTAAAAATTAGTAAAGCCTGACATTTGATACAGCCTGCTATTTAAGAGTCTGTCGTAATAGTTAGTTGTAGTAAATAAAAATAAAAAGTCGTTAGAATTCGTTCAGCCATTTCAATTCATTAGTGGCTGTGTTAAGAAATTCTCGCTGATTAGACAGATAGACTCAATTCGTGGTTTCTCCCTATTACATACTTTATGGAAAAGTATCACCTATTCGTGGTTGAACACAACAAGCTTGTCCCTTATGGAAAAGTTCCTTAAATACTTATACCTAGGGTTCTTTTGGAGTGAGAAATCATCAGACGAACTCTCTCGGGAGGGAGTTTCAGACTCTTACAGACTAAAACCCACCATGTTCCTTCAGGAGCCATTAGTATACCAAGGCCGCGGTAACTCGCTCGAACAATCCCGCAGATCCAGACGGCTAAGGAAACTGTATTTCATACACGAAAATACTTACCAGGTGATTTTCTCACAACGAAACAGCAATCCAACACAAAACAAAAGCAATATTTCAATATCACACGCATAAACAAGAAATTCAACAAACTTAATAGAGCAGAAAATGTAACATTCATGAAATATCGTGTCTATGTGACTTTCGTAAATAAATATTGTTTACTTACATCTGTGGACTTAGCTAACAAGGTCGAATGATAAGTTTTATGTGTATGATAACATGTTATGGGGCACCTTCCCATGGTGTGGTGCTCTTGATAAGAATCCGTTCAAGAGTCATTTTTGTCCTCAATTTTTGTTTGCGAAGTGTAGGAAACTTTATGCAGACTGATAGAGACTCACCAACTATTAATCTTTCCCTTTGTTTCACCAAAGTAACGTGGAAACTACTATCCGTACTCGAATAAAATAAAGCCGGGACCCGTATATCGGAGAGCACGTAAATGTCGGTCCTGCTTGTGAACTCTCTCCGGTGGTGTCGGGTTGCCGTTGTTACTGGCTATAAGAGTGGAGGAATAGAGAGTGCACCTGTGTCCGCGCAAATGCTTGTGCACTGTAATTATATCCTGCGCAGCTGGCTGATCTCCTTATATGAGAACAGCATCCGTGGCCGAAATCGGCCTCGGACGCGATTATTATATTATTATTACATATACCATAGAAACTTATTCTTTCCAATCCAATATATCATTTCTATATCCAAAATTCTCACTCCCCTACCCCAAATAAATGACAATGGACAGTTGCAATCGCGAGGAGTGATGCCCATTAATCTTTATCTAAGGGAGCGATATCGTCTATTCTTAGATATTAACAAAATGTTACAATTTTGGTTAGCTTTCCAGAACTATAACTAGTAAATATTAGGTAATATGCGCTATAACTGCTACAGTTGATGTTAAATGTCCAAAGGATAGAATGGTTAAGAAAACTTATTATCATCTAGGCTAGTCTTTTCCCGTAGTTAAGAAAACTATAGTCCATATTTAAATTGAGATTTCGCAGAACGATAAATGCACTTGATAAAACATGCATGTTAGAGAAAATATATAAGAGTGGCTTGGCTTAACTGCCTTAGGCCAGGCAAATCCTTTTACGTTTTCCAAAATTGGAAAGCCTTACAAATATAAAATACCTTCACAAGGAAATCCTGTCTGAAATTTGTAAAGCCTAAACCGTCTTACCACAAAAACTTTTAAACGTCAGTTTATGCCTTGTCTAAAAAATGTCAAATTATGACGTTGACATATGGTTCATTTTGCAGCCAAAATTTTATTAGACAAGTGTAAAACAGGGTTTAAAGTTTTGTGTAAGGCCCAAAGAGTCTGTTAGCTCAAACACGCTAATCTCAGGAACTGCTAGACTATTTATAGGAACTGGACATATGTCAACATTGTGTGCGTTGAAGCGTCAAGAGTCATTGTGCTCACGCTCATAGCCGTGACGAAATTATGGTACTTCGGTATCTATGTCACCGTAAGATTACAAACATCGTTAGATTACAATCTATCTCGAGAGATTGTAAACTGTCGAATTATTGTGAACCGTAACATCTGATTACAATTTAACGCATTATTTTTCGCTATATTATAATCTATCGATGAGAAATTGTCAAATTGTCAACTGTCCGAAAGCTCTCCCTGATTGGTCAGTCTTTTTAAGATCGACCAATCATGACCAGCCGTTCTGTTCCCATGGAGTTCCCGTAGAGTTAGGAATGAAATAGAGGTGTCAGTTAAATAAAATAAATGCTCTTTAAAAATTCTTCTAGTATTTATTATTAAGTACGACTCAGTGGCGAAGGGTGGTTTAATGAAATAGGAAGCCGCAGCAAAAAAAATGGGGAGTACTCAGGGATGGGGAGAGGTAATGGAGGTAATTTCTCAGTCCACCTTTTAGCACTGACTGAGAGACTGATAGTTTGAACATGTTTTCTCGAGGAATTCGGCAGATTATTAATATCTATAAAACTTTATTATCTTGAGTTAGGTATATTAACTACTAGAATCTGAGAAAAGTTGGCACTAGAAACAATACATTTTAAGTATTTAATTTACAACGGCCTGTTAGCCATTGATATTTATCGTAGGTATATGTTTCATAAATCCGTCAGGACGTTAGTAATTTTAATATTGACGTAATATTGGTAGGTAATTCACCCGAGCGGCGTGCCCGAGTTTTATAACACGTCTAAAGTAAATAGTAATCTGTGGAAAACAGTCTAATGCGATTAATGCTATCCTAGTTAAGTTTTAAAAGTATGTACACTAATAAAGAAACCTGATGCAAACTGTCTAGGTATCAAAATAACTCATTTCAACGTAGGTCTCTCTATTATCACTACACGCACGCACTGTACTTGTACTGAGTTCCAGGTCACAGTGCGATCGCGGGATTAGTAGGAGTATTGATACTTCAACTACTTAATCAAATTTATATACTCGGTGAATACGAAAATTATGAATTCCCAACTAGGGTCATTAAATCGCGGAGAATCTTAACACCGCGATTCAGGATTTGCATAAAAATGCACAACGCTATCTATGTTGACATAATGTAACTAAAACACTTTAACATAAAATATTGTACACACACGAACTAGGTATGTTATTTCCAAATGATACACACACTAATAAATTCAATTAAGTAATACAAAGAACAAATTGTTAATGGTATTATCTAAAACAAAATAAGAACAATGAGAGTGAATTTGTCTGATTTGTTTGTTTACATATTTGAGAGTTCTAAGCGCTGTCACTCGCGCGTAGACAGATATAGCTACTCTACTCTTGACGCGTTCTTTCTCGTTCACTCGCGAGTTTTGATTGGTGGAAGCCGCTCCGTGAGCCGGGTTACCGCTCGCCCTTATTTTGCGAACATCGCGCGGCGCGGCGTGGATGACGTCACGCAAGCGTAGTTTTGTATGGAGGAGGAAGCCGCGGCTTGTTTAGTAGGAGCAAAATGTTTCAAGTAATTTATAGACAATTTTTTTACGGTGGTAGGCGTTTTGTTGCCTACATATTTAAATTGTGTGGTTTAAATGATTATATTAATTATACCTATACCTATATTATAACTTATACCTATGCTTCTTTCTTGAAATTCTAAAGGGAAGCCGATGGGAATCGGCTTATAAGGACGCCTCGCCACTGGTACGACTATGTAATTAATATTCCTGACATATGGAGGGAACAAATTGTTACGAAATATTTATTCTTCAAACACAAATTGAAGTTGGAAAATTATAAGAAACTTTTATAAAAAAAAAACAAAACAATTAGGTAGTTTGTCTTCAAACACAAACAAATATTTAAAAAAAGCCTCTTAAATAAAAGGGTACTTAATATTGTCCTCAAACAATTTAAATTGGACAATTATAAAAAACTTTAAAATAATAAACATTTTATCCTGCAATTCAAATGAAAATGAAAAATATAAAAACGGTTACTTTGTTCTCTGGTCTATACAACGGCTGGTCGTGATTGGTCGATCTTACGAAAGACTGACCAATCAGGGACAGCTTTCGACAGTTGACAATTTGACAATTTCTCATCGATAGATTATAATATAGCGAAAAATAATGCGTTAAATTGCAATCAGATGTTACGGTTCACAATAATTCGACAGTTTACAATCTCTCGAGATAGATTGTAATCTAACGATGTTTGTAATCTTACGGTGACATCTATAGGCCTACTGAGTATTCTGTTCCCATCAGCGCTAGGTTTGATTTGGTATTGCCGTTTTGTGACATTGACCCAGAAAACGGTAGTTAAAAGTTAAGGGAATGCTTTTCAAATTGCTCCTGACGTTGTCGTTTCAGCCGAGAGAAGTCCACTGTTGGACAAAGGTCTCCTTCTAGGTTCGCCACTTTTGGCGGTCCAAAATTAATTACAAATTACTCTTATTATTCACTACTCCTCAAAATATAAAGGCACAGCCACTGATCTGTTCTTACTTTTGTGGCGCAACTCGTTAACATTTGATATGCCTAAACTTTTGACTTGAATATAAAATTGTTTAGAAGTTCATTAATAAAGACATCTTCTTTAATTAGAATTTGTTACTCACAAATAGTTTAATTATTTACCGAATTTCCTAAAGTGTCATCACTAATTATTACGCATCAAATAGCTAACTTTACTGACACACACTCATACATAGGCATAATGTAAACAATTTTATTATTATACAAAATTCCCAACTACGTGTTAATTAGAATTCCCTTTGGAATTTGCGTGACGTGTCTTCCAAGTGTGACTAACGTGGTCCCCTATGTCATCAGGCATCGGACGCGCCTACAGAAACTATTCATTGATTTAATAATTCAATTCAGAGCAGTATGTCTTGCGGTCAATGCGCCATCTTCTTTACTGATGTTATGAAGCTGGATCTTAGGAACTACTGGTCTGAATTAAGGAGTTCTTTCATTGGTAGATAGTACATTTATTGATGAAAGCTTAGCTATGTTAGGCTACTTACCCAAGTGCGGAAATAGTGTCCACAGGGTGCTGGTAAAACGGCTGGTGGAAGCTAGGGTCTGATAAAAACGTCTGAATTGAGAATTTCTTCTCTTTGGAAAGTGGATTTAAAAGGAGGGTTCAACTTCCGAATGAATGGTAAACTCGTTAGTTTTCTTAGATTGGTAGCTATTAACTAGAGAAGACTTATACAAGCATCCGCCAGTGGCTGGGTAGTCACTGTAGTCAACCACTGCACCTGAATAAAAGTAGCTAACATTTTCATAGTTTTAAAGAAACAAAAGTTATTTTGAACCTTACTTATTCCTTTTATAAGAGTAGACTTGCGAGCATACAGCTGTTTACTACAATATAGAAAGTAGCAAGTAAAGCATAACAGCGAGACAGAGCGGGTCGCGTGGCGCCTAGCTCACCGACAAAGTGGGCAAAGTTCACAGACGACATAAACGTCAGTTTTGTTACAACCACCGTTTTTAAATATTGAATTGTCTAACCAGGTATCAAACGGATTGTCTACTAGCTATCCAATAGTAAACGGTTGTCGCTAATATTGTTTTAATGTGCAATCTTCATATGACCCTCCCGCTGTGGGTGCTGCATGAGGGAGTGTCATTACTGACTAAAACCCACCATGTTCCTTCTTGAGCTCATTATAGGGCCGTGGCAACTCTTTCAAACAATCTCACAGGTTTTGACCGTCATTATTTATTATGGCGGGATTCCACAAAATTGTTCGCACACAAGGGTTGCAATTTCGCGGACATTTTAGAAATATTCGCACATAAATTGTTACTGCTCGAGCGAGTAGACCAAAAGATACATTTATGTGCGTCACAATTGCTTGTGGGGAATTTCGCCTTTAAGTCCATATTTCCTTATTTTAAACAATATTTATGATTGATACATTAAACAATAGTTCCATTATATTGCAGGATGTCTAATACAAAAGATGGACCTATCCGGTTGATTGATTCATTTGATCGTTCCATCCTTTTGGATTTCCAAACGATTGTTTTGTACTGCAATTTGGGCATTATAATATAAGCATCCTACTAATATTGTAATCGTGAAAGTTTTTCTATATGGATGTTTGTTCCTCTTCCAAACTACCGAATGAATTTTGATGAAACTTGGCAGTAATATTATTGCACAATATCAGAACAATACATAAATGCCACTTTTATCCTGTACTTTCTTCGACAACCGGTCTTACCAAGGAGTATCGGGTTTCCCGGGTAACTGGGTTGAGGAGTTCAGATAGGCAGCCTCACAATGTGGCAGACTGGTGCTCAGCTGCATCCATTTAGACTGGAAGCCGACCCCAACATAGTTAAGAAAAGGCTACGCAGACGGTGCTTCCTTAGGGACGCGGGTGAAACCGCTAGATGAAGCTAGTAATATATAACTACTAATAATAAAATACACCAGATGGTCACAATATAGAAAGTAGCAAGTTAACCATGACTGACCTGTTAACTTAAGGTTACGAGTCGGTTGCACAACGCTAATAATTTTTGTTAGACGTCAGTTTGACACTCAATTACGCATTTATTGTTACGCTTTAGGGTACAAAAGTGTGGGGATGGTGTAACTGTGCATCTACTGTCTATGGTGCTTCAGATGCCCAAATACTATTCATGCATGACATGAGCTTCTAACCAGCCTATAGCATTTTGCAATCAAAATTAAAAATAATCTGCTGTGCATTAGAGAAAATATGTTTTTTTGCAATGAAATACCCTTACAGAATCTTATACATAAGGAAGAGGTTTTTAAGGTTGAACCGAATATGATGACATTCATAGTAAAATTAGTAGGCAAATAACATAACTCCTTGGGGAAAACCTTGTTTCAAAATACTGTTCACAGTCAAAGCTACATACAGCTATATACAGCTACAGTTCCAAAAGTGGATCCCACGGATAAAACCGACATAAAACTCCATAATCAAAAAAGAAATCTTCCAATTACTTGATTAACTTTCAAAGTATGTTAAACCACACATGTTCATTTAGTTTGTATTCTCTTTAAAAATAAAAGAGTCAAGTATCAGCTGTAGTTCGTTCAAGCGGTTTGTACGCATTGTCTTGTCCGCCATATTGCTTTCTTTGGGTCACGTCTTATTCAATGGACGATTGTAATTTTAATGTTTGAATTGTGTATTTTGTGTTTGAAGTTACAGAATTACTTATTTAAATTATTTGAGAAAATAAACAAACATCTACATTGAGATCTTCCTCCTTTTGGGAAGTCGGTTAAAATATTTTCATCAACTTGATTATTGGAAATATTGGTCCGATTTCGATAACTTTTCGGTGTTTGATAACCATTTATCTAGAAAGGCTCTTTATCCATGTGCACTAAGTAGTTCCCACGCGGCGTCATACACTGGTAACAAAGTATTTCGCCTCATCCTTGTTTCCGATAAATTCAAAATACTCAAAAAATACTGGACCGTTTTTCATATCATTTGCACAAATAAATAAGCAAATTATTCATGTTGAAAGTTTTTTAATAACACCCGATAGTACCAACATAAAGACAGTCAATAAATCAGTTTACTTTTTATATCTTATGAGACCACATATGACCTAAGTTTTATAAATAAACCATACACAATTTCTATAACAGAAATCATAACAGCAGTTCACCTTAACCCAAGTTTACGTTAACCTTATACGGTGCGTTCAACAGTACAGTTAGACAGTTGTATCTTGACATCTAAGTAAACTGTGCGATTGAACGCTTGCGCACAAATTGGGTCAAATAAGTTATTTTATTGATTTTTAGTGTTTATTGATTTAATAATTCAATTCAGACCAATATGTCTTGTGGTCGAAGCGCCATCGTCTTAACTGATGTTATAAAGCTGGTAGCCGACCCCAACATAGTTGGGAAAAGGCTCGGAAAATAATGATAAAGCTGTGATTCCAAGAACTACTGGTCTGATTTGAGAAATTGTTTAAGTGTCAGCGAGCCCATTTATTGAGGAAATGTAGGCTAGTTTATGCCATTGCGCGAAATAGAGTCCACGGTTGAAACTACTGGAAGCCGACCCCATCATAGTTGGGAAAATGGAGGATGATGGGTGAAACTAATGGTGGAAGATAATGTCACATAAAAGGGATTTAACTTCTGAATGAATGGGAAACTCGATAGGTTTCTAAGATTGATGATAACTATTAAATAAGATAGTCTTCAATCAAATGGGCTTCTAGCAGAAATCATAACAGCGGTTCACCTTAACCCGAGTTTAACTTAACCTTATACGGTGCGTTCAACAGTACAGTTAGACAGTTGTATCTCGACATCTAAGTAAACTGTGCGATTGAACGCTTGCGCACAAATTGGGTCAAATAAGTTATTTTATTTATTGCTGTGCTGTTATTTGAGAATTAGTTTTGATGTCTGTGTTATTTAGTTTTAATGTCTTTGTGTCTTATTTTTCGGGTTTCAGAGTACTCCTTTTACCTGAAATCTTTAAAAGGAGGAGGCTCTCAACTTTTCTTTTTTCAAAATTGTAGCATAGATTTCTGTGTGAGATCTCTTGATTCTATTACTAGCTGTTCCTCTCGGTTCAAGCCGCGTCCAGTAAGATCTACCTCCAGCATCCAAATAAAATGCTGTCTTTTCTTAGGCTTTATCATCTATGTACCGAATAGTTGAGTAGTTTTGAGTGAAAGCACGGCAGACAGAAATTTACTTGACGTTATCAAAATCTCTAGGCTCTAGAGTTTTATTTATTCCCAATCTGTGTTTTCTGAAGGCGTTTTTTATTTACCTAATTACAAATCTGAACGACTCAAACAGTTTTATATTAGTCAGCCTTTTTTACAAAAGTACTCAGCATTACACTAAACCACACTAATACAGTATATCCACGATCTCTAAACGAGTACCATCCTGCACAATTGTGTTCAAACTGGGTCAATTCTGCTGTACTTGACCGTACCTATTAGTGGCACTATTGTTAGCTCAGGCTAGTTTATTACCTTTCTTGGTGTTGGCTAAAATAGGGTTTTAAATAATATCCCTACTAATATCATAAATGCGAAAGTAACTCTGTCTGTCTGTCTGTTACGCTTTCACGTCTAAACCACTGAACTAATTTTAATAAAATTTGGTACAGAGATAGAGTTGGAAACACTTGGAAACCCGATATAACCGAACTATATGCGGGCGAAGCCGCGGGCGGAAGCTAGTTAATGTATAATGGTAAAAAAGAAATATTTCGAAGATGAAGAGTTTGCTTATAGGAACTTGCTAATCTTTGGGACTACTGGACTGATTTTAGACAAAATAGTTTCATTGTTCCATAGCTCATTTATCGAGGAAGGCTACGCTATAGGTTATTTTTACCCGGCTGTGCGGAGTAGTCCCAAGAGACGCGGTTGCAACCGCTGGCTAACTTTTCAGCCCTTTAGAAGAACCTAGGTCTGCATGCTAATAAACCTTTAGAATAGAACATCGATGAAAAGTTATTTACTTATATACAAACTGTAAAAACACTAATTATTTACCAGTTCCTGTCAGATTTTATTACTAAGATAAGATGCACGCGACTCTCGTATGTTTAAAACTACAATAGACTAGAAACTTGTGGGATCTAGGGCTTATGTAGATTGATATAAAAAGTACGCTGTTCTAACATAGGTAGAAATTACATATCTATACTATAAAATATTATACACAGCTAAATAGTTTTGTATAATGCTCTAATCTCAGGACCTACTGGTTTTGCCAAATACTTCAGTTTCAGAAAGCCATTTTATTGAGGAAGGCTATAGGCTTCTTTTTATCTCGTATAAGGTAGGGTACTCCCGGGATATTGGTGAAACTGAGCTGAACAGTCAGTATCTGTCTATGTTTAACTTTTGTAAATTCTTTTTTTTATATTCATCAATGTACCACTAACATCCAAGCTACATAACTACTTCCTCATTAAACATGATAATTAAAAAATAAACAACGAGCCTAGGAAAATGGAAAGTGTGTTTAGTTAGTCCTAAATGTAGGGCGAGTTAACTGGGCCAAAGAAATCTGGTGCGGGTCAGGTACTTACTGCAGAATCTTCGGTTATGTTCATAATACCATGAGTCATTTTATTGTCCTACTGCAGGGCACAAGCCTCTTCTCATACAGAGAAGGAATGAGCATTGCAACTGTCAGTAATACAATGAAGATAGAAATATAAAACTTTTATTTGCAATGTTTGCAAAGAATAAGCTGACTAAGCTATGGCATCTTCTAAATTCGCCATAATGATTGTGTTAAGCATGAAAGTAGATGATGAATTGACGATAAGTATGGGTGAAGAGGGAGAGGAAGGCCAAAGGAAAGATGGTTTGCCTGAGTGAGGACATAAATAATAATTCACCATTGTTTTCCTCAAAAGGGCTTCAGCATGTTGGCTTTGGCTACATTTTCGCCTTCTAAATATCCGGGATTCTAGTCCAGTGTGCACGGTAGAGAAATTAAGGAGTGAGTAAAGTATGACTGACAGAAACGAATCTCAAAGACTCCTTGGAAACGTGCACCTAGCTATTGACGTTTCGTAAGAACCTGTAATAGGTCTATACATATAAATGGAAGCAGAAAATTATTGCTTGCCCCAAATAAAACTAGGAACGGATCAGGAAGAAGAAAGCGTCTAATAAAAACATCGCCATGCTGTAACAGATTTGCCAATCTGCCCAAAAATAACAGAAACCAATCAGCGACAGGAAATCTGTCTGCCATAAGGAATGGACGACATAATAGCGTTTCTATTTAAAATTCAGTTCACATCGTCAAAATAAACGTTGACTATGTTGCATAAGGCAGTCAATATCTTGCTATACTAATATTATAATGCTGAGGAGTTTGTTTTAACGTTTACGTCTCAGGAGCTAGAGGTCCGATTTGAAAAATCTTTGCGTGTTAGTTATCCTACTTATTAAGGAAGCTTATATGTATAGGCTGCTTTTGATTCGAGTGCACCAAAGTTGTTAAAAAATCGTTCATCTAAATAATCCGGCGGATCGTGGTAATGGCCCAGTCTTGACAAGACTTTCACTGACAAAATCCAATGACATAAGGAGTAACTTTCTTACAAGAACACTAGGTTTTACAGCGCTTCCATTCTGCTATAATTTGGTAGGTTTTTGCATAACACAAGCAAAACCACACACCGAAGCTAGTCAAACAAAATCCTGTAACGGAAACACCAATGTTTGCGTTACGAGTTATTTGCAAATACTCACTCATTATACAAAGCGGGCCATTTATTTCTCTGCTATTATTTTAACTGCTTTACAAACTGTTTCGTTTGGTACACGTAACAACTGTAAATTGGCTATTATTTCGAAAGGTTAAGCAATAGGTTTTGTCGAATTGACACCTTTGCCGATCTGAGTAAAACATCTTATTTTATAATTTTTATTTACCTCAAAATCTGTACATTATATTTTAAAATAAACTAAATCTATATAAGTATACATAAAAAAACTTAAAACTAATAAAGGGCGTCGAAAAAATTGATCCTCATCGCTGTCACACGGCAGTGTACCCAAGAGGCTGACAGCATTGCCTCGTTGGATGGCCTTGCTGATCCTTTATCCGAGGTAATAGCCAGCCTTTTGGTCACGAGAAGCGTCTTATGCTAAGCTTTTATGTGGAATCATAAGAGTGAGATTCTACCAATGTAGCACTGTGAAGCATACAAACATTTCTTCTGGTGTACGCTCTAGCAAACAATAACAAATTGTGTGCAAACATTTCTAAAATGTCCGCGAAATTGTAACCTTTGTTCGCAAACACAATGATAGCAGTGGACTCGTGCCGATGCGTACACATTTTTCGTTTGAACAATTTTGTTGGAATTCCTCACTCAAATACTTAGGAAATCTATATTTACAAACTCAAACTACTTTACTAAATAAAAATACTATATAAAATACTATGTACAAAACATAAAACCATATAATAATATAAAATTAAGAAATTAGGTTTTCGAGGTAAAAGTATCCTATTATTTACTGGGTTGCCGGGTAATTGGGTTGAGGTTGTCAGATAGGACAGTCGCTCCTTGTAAAACACTGGTACCCAGCTACATCAGATTAGACTGGAAGCCGACCCCAACATAGTTGAGAAAAGGCTCGGAGGATGGATATTTACAGGTAACATCATCTTAGTTCCTCCAATTAGGTACCTATAGCAGCATGGGAGCCCGTTCTCACAATATGCACACTATCCTTATCTTAATTTTATTTATTTATTTATTTAACAATTTATGCACACACACAGAATACAGAGAAGAAAAATAGAACAGATAGTACAAAGGCACAGCTTATTTCATTAGAAATCTCTTCCAGCTGGCCCGTTATGAGAGAGTTAGAATAGAAAGAGATGCAGATAGAGTGCGTAAGAAGAAAAGAAGCTAATTTTTTTATTAGGGCAATCATCCATATTTCTCTATCTAACGTCAAAAGTAACACTTTCTGTACTCTTGTAAAAACTGCTCGTAACACCAAACATAAACTAAATCTAATTGTGAACCGTGAGTCATGCGTTCGCGCATATCCCGCCCGTTCTATTATGTTATAGCCTATTGTCTGGTCTATAATGTGGGTCAAAATATGCCGCACTTACTAACAAAGGTAAAAACGCTGACACTAGAATTTTAGACGAGAACTAACCTTGACTGAGAAATATCAGAATGACAAATTGTTTAAGTCTTTTGAAGACTTGTCAATTAAATTGTATGCTTCATAACAACTTATGGATGAAATGCTTTCCATAATACCCTCATTCTTCGTGCTAAACATGATAAAGATAATTTCCAAATCTCCGCTGTCTCGGTCGGTTAACACATACAAATCCCTCGTAATACGTATTATAAATGCCACTGTCTGTTTGTCTGTTAAGCTTTCACGTTAAAACTACTAAACCGAGTCTGAAAAGGACATATGTTACTTTTACCCAGATGCGGTAAGTAGTTACCTTGGAACACAGGTTAAAACGCAGGGAACAGCTTTTCCTACAATAGCTACCAGTTTGTTATTTAATTCCTTACAACTATTAAAGGATGATGGGCAATTTTGTATGAACCCTGGCCTGATAACCAATAAAGTTCTAATGTGAATTAGATTATTGCTTATACCCTACAGTTACTGAAATAATACAGTTCATGTCAAGAATCGACCGGAAATAAGTACAGTCGGGCACAAAAGAGTTATACTTTTAGCACCATTTTTTTGTTAAAATAATATCCATAGTAGAAAAATCCATTGCATGATGTATTTTCGTCAACTTATCACTTATTTAAATAAGCCTAGGGTAGATTATCAATTAAAATCGGTCTTAACTAGGCATAATTGTTTTAATAGCAAAACAAAACATAAAAACTTTTACTTCTACCACCGTATTTCCATTATTGGAGATAGCATTTCCTCGTGTGATATGTTCTGACTAATATGGACAATAATATAATGCACTTAAACATCGCTCCCATACAAAATGAAGTGGTTCAAGTCCATAGGCTGTCCTATGCTATCAAGTGTTATATCTTCGTTCTCCGGTGGTTTACAAGGTTTTGGTCATAACAAAAAATGAAGCTTAGGTATAAGCTATTATTTGATATGCGAATGGTTTTATTGGATATACCGGTTAGACTCACCAGAACGGCGGAATACGTACATCATACGTTGTAAATACTACCTGCTAAATAATCTTTTTTTAATAAACTTGGAAAATATGGGCACGGATACCTTCTGTGACTCGTTCTGACAATTATTGACAATAATAATGCACTTAAACATCCCTCCCATACGCACTGAGGTGGTTCAAGTCCATGGGCTATCCTATGCTATCAGGTGTTATATCTTCGTTCTCCGGTGGTTTACAAGGTTGTGCCCATAACAAAAATGAAGCTTAGGGTATAAGCTATCATTTGATATGCGATTGGTTTTATTGGATTTACCGGTTACTCACCAGAACGGCGGAATACGTACATCATACGTTGTAAATACTACCTGCTAAATAATCTTTTTTTTCAATCAACTTGGAAAATATGGGCACAGATACCTTCTGTGACTCGTTCTGACAATTATTGACAATAATAATGCACTTAAACATCGCTCCCATACAAAATGAAGTGGTTCAACTCCATAGGCTGTCCTATGCTATCAAGTGTCATATCTTCGTTCTCCGGTGGTTTACAAGGTTTTGGCTATAACAAAAATGAAGCTTAGGGTATAAGCTATCATTTGATATGCGATTGGTTTTTATTGGATTTACCGGTTAGACTCACCAGAACGGCGGAATACGTACACCATACGTTGTAAATACTACCTGCTAAATAATCTTTTTTTCAATAAACTTGGAAAATATGGGCACGGATACCTTCTGTGACTCGTTCTGACAATTATTGACAATAATAATGCACTTAAACATCCCTCCCATACGCACTGAGGTGGTTCAAGTCCATGGGCTATCCTATGCTATCAGGTGTTATATCTTCGTTCTCCGGTGGTTTACAAGGTTGTGCCCATAACAAAAAATGAAGCTTAGGGTATAAGCTATCATTTGATATGCGATTGGTTTTTATTGGATTTACCGGTTAGACTCACCAGAACGGCGGAATACGTACATCATACGTTGTAAATACTACCTGCTAAATAATCTTTTTTTCAATAAACTTGGAAAATATGGGCACAGATACCTTCTGTGACTCGTTCTGACAATTATTGACAATAATAATGCACTTAAACATCCCTCCCATACGCACTGAGGTGGTTCAAGTCCATGGGCTATCCTATGCTATCAGGTGTTATATCTTCGTTCTCCGGTGGTTTACAAGGTTGTGCCCATAACAAAAAATGAAGCTTAGGGTATAAGCTATCATTTGATATGCGAATGGTTTTCATTGGATATACCGGCCAATTTTACCCATCATCCTTTGAAAGTAAGCTTACTAGGTACACAAAAGAAAGGTTAAAGTAACCAAACAAAACTGTCCAGCCCTTTGTACAAGTTCCTACGATACTTACATGAGAAAAATCCATGAATACCCAGCAAAAACTGACTTCACAACAATATAACTCCCGGTTGCATCCAAGTAATCGACGGCTACAAATACCATGTATTGTTACCTAATTGTTGTATTATATGCTGTGAAGTGGGCCAGCGTTTGCGAAAATGCTTGTGCAACGCCCGATGGACTGTGGCTCAATATTTTAGATGTGAATGATTTGATAGTGGGTATTGTTTCCAAAAAATACACGGAATTTGTTTGGAAGTAGCTGGTCCTAATTTTAGCCAGGTTCCGGAGAATGACTTTCCGCAACCGGGTGAAAAGTAACCGATGTCCTTTATCAGGCTCTTAGGCTTTCTGTGTACAAAATTTCATTTAAATCTGTTCTGTGGTTTTGGCATGAAAGCGCCATAGATAGACAGAACTATCCCAAAACTTACCACCCACCTAGACTTTTTAGAGGGAAATCATCAAATGACCCTCCCGCTATGGGTGCCGTGTAAGGGAGTGTCAGACTCTTACTGACTAAAACCCACCTTGTTCCTTCTTAAGTCCTTTATGTAGCAGGGCTGCAGTAACTCGCGCGAATAATCCTGCAACCTCGGACCCGCAAAGACATGATAATGGTTTCTTCGCACTCCCAATGTTCCGTAACGACAAAAGTTTGACGAGAACCATATTAAAAGAAGAATTTCCCTCAGAAGAAGTAGATATTGCATACGTAGCAACAGTTACATCCTAGGTGATTGACCAACTGCTTACTATGATAATTCAATGCTACATGTCACACGTGATGTTTTGCAATTCACTTAATTACGATATCGTTAAGGAAAAACGTGTAACAATTGCGTTTAGACATACAGACGTAATAATTATTTTCATACTAGCTGATCACCGCGGTTTTAGAGACGGTTTTCCCACAGACAGGCAGAAATGGACATATTATAAATGCAAAGTAACTTAAGCCCGAAAACAGGCCGTCTTTCGGGCCAAAACTACTCTTCTTCTTATCGAGTGGGCCACAGGTTTTAAGCACCTAGCAGGCCCTGGTGTCAGAGTTGCTAAAACTACTGAACCGATTTAAATTATATTTTGGAATATACACACCTAGTCCTAATTAGTAGAGCATGAGAAAGGATATAGACTACTTTTGATCCTGGTGCGAGTAGTAGTTCTCTCGAGACACAGGTGTAACCGTACGAAACAGGATTTATGCAAAACGAAGGCTTTAAAATTCAAATAAAAGGGTGTTTAATTAACAGTGTATTGAAAATGTTACAACGATCAATGTTTTGATTTCAGGTATGGCACAAAGGCTGTTTCAAATGCCAGGAATGTGGCATGACTCTCAACATGAGGACATACAAAGGATACGGAAACTACCATACTGCGAAGCGTAAGTATCCTTATATATTAAATCTAGCATGACTTCTCATCCCTGCTCTTTCTTTCTATTTCTTACTCTTGTGACTAACATCATCTCATAAGTAACATTCTTATCATCGTTTCTTTTGTCGTCCTCCTCCACTATATCCATCCACATTCATGCTCAACTCCTTCCCGTTAATTTGAAGTGGCTGACGGACATACAGACAATCATCATCTGCCTAGCCTTTTCTTAACTATGTTGGGTCGGCTTCCAGTTTATTACCCGGATGCAGTTGAGTACCAGTCTTTACAAGGAGCGACTGTCTATCTGACCTACTCAAACCAGTTACCCGGGTAACCCGATACCTCTTAGAAACGCTGGTTGTCTGACTTTCTCGCTTATGAATGATTACCCTAACGACTGCCAAAGGTGTTCCCTTCCCCACATGATCCTGATTCATAACACGACGAACATACAGCCAGACAACCATTAAAATACACAATCAATTCAAACGATAAAACAGTGTCCATTCATTTTCACTTTCGTTGCAACAATAATTATGTAAACTAGCCGTTACCTAATACAAATGTTAATACCCGCCTATCGGCATATGCAAAGCACGCACTGCGTAGGTCAAGGTTGGATACGTTTTAATAGTTTTATTTATGGAATAGTTGGCTTTTGGCTTTGCCGCATTTTGAGGAGCTCGTCATAGGAATTTGGATGACCTATCCTATTATTTGTGGTTATTGTGACTTCTAAGTATTTAAGGAAGAGAGAGACCAAGTTGGTTTCGAATTGCCGTCCCTGAGATCTATTAGACTAAAGGATTGTGGTAGCTTGATGTGCTAGCGTCTGTACAAAGAATGTCTATGGAGTTTCTTGCCTGTTCTTCTTAGTGAGAACCGTGCGCGTAAACACCTTTGACGCTTAATAGTGTGTGCGTAACAATGTGAACGAAAATGTATGAGACAGCTATCGCAATTTGTTGCGTTGCTACACAGATAGATAGGTAATTGAAATCCGCCGATAGAGATTGATACTTTTTATGGGAAATCATCAAACGACCTGCTATGGGTTAGCAGCGTGAGGGAGTGTCAGACTCTTACTGACTCAAACCCGTCATGTTCCATCTTAAGCCCTTTATGTACCAGGGCCGCGGTAGCTCTTTCGAACAATCCCGCAGCCCTCTCATACTCCGGTTGGCTGAATGATCAAAGTTTGACGGTTTAAAGCCGTGTTTGTTTATTTATGTAGTTACTCATAGCAATTACTGAATTACTCACTACCGCCGTTCTGCTACACCGCGCTATGTATGAATCACGCGCATGTCATATGAAGACTTTTAAGATCATAAACAATGAATTTTTATTGCTATGTTAGTAGCATGTAGACTAAATCAGTAGCGGCGTAAGGGGGCGGAGGGGCGGTCCGCCCGGGTGCCACGTCTCGGGGTGCCATCTTGGTCGGCACATATCTGCATGACCAGGATGGTGCTGGCAGAAGGGACTAGTCAAGCCTAGATTCGCTACCATTTACTGCGCGTTATACAAATTTTAAACAAAACTACAACAGTACTGACAGGGGTGTCACCCTTCTCAATCCGACTGTCACCCCTCTCTTGTATTTTTTCTTTTACCTGATTACTTACATTAATTTCTCAAAGTTAGAAAAAATCTCGCTTCGCTCGCGGTTTTTATTAATTTCTGATTTCTTCTGCGCTTACTTTTGAGTCCTCGATCTAACAAAAGCTAAAGCCCCGAAGTAGCAAAACAACTGACGCTCGCTTCGGTCACGGTTTCTTTATATGTGCTTAATTCTGAGTTAAAGAGAGTTCCCAAACCAACAATTAGAAAATTCTCTTTACGGTGGATATTTCTAAGCAGTTTAGGTGCTATTTATAAGCTGCGGAGGACTTTTGTGCCCCAAAACTAAAAAATTTTTGCGCTCGCTACGCTCGCAGCTTGTTCACTCTACAGTGCTTTTTTTTCAAACTTGTTTGAGTACCTAGGGTTCAAAACTGAAAATTTCGCTCGCTACGCTCGCAGCTTCTTCACTTTGCAGTAATTTTTTCAGACATGTTTGAGTACTGTTGTGGTCAAAACTCAAAATTTCGCGCTCGCTACGCTCGCGGCTTAAATAACAAAGGCATGTTTGGGTTCAATTGTGTCCTAAAACCCAAAAATTCTAGTTACTACGTGATTATTTTTGTCGTATTTGGGAGTGCTCAATAGGTAGTCCGCCCGGGTGCCACCCGATGCTACGCCGCCACTGGACTAAATGCCTCGTTGGTCTAGCTGTCAAGCGCGGCTGCTGAGCACGAGGTCTCGGGTTCGATTCCCGGGCCGAAATCGGTTTAAGAAACTGTCACAATGCAGCCCAGAGCCTGGAAGTTGGTGATTGATACACCCGTGCATCGTAGAGCACGTAAATGTCGGTCCGGCGCCTGATCTCTCCAGTCGTGTCGGATTGCCGCCCCATCGGGCTATGCGAGTGAAGGAATAGTGAGTGCGCCTGTGTCCAAGCAAATGCTTGTGCACTATAATATGTCCTGCGCAGCTGGCTAATCTCCTTACATGAGAACTAGACATTCATCATCGTATGTACAAGAAAATGTTTACTAAAATCCATTTTTACTCGTAAATGTGTTTGTTTGTTACGCTTTCACGGTAAAACGGCTGAACAAATCGAGATTTTTGTAATGCAAGTGGAATGGAATTTTGTACCTTTCCTTCGGTAATCTGCTAAAATTTGAGTTAAACCGCAAGAATTGTATTGCAAAGCGGAAGAGTTGTTTTAACTCATTAATTCCAAGACCTACTGGTCCGATTTGGAAAATTCTTTGAGTGGCTAGTTAGCCCATTTATCCAGGTAGGCTATTTGAATCTTTTATCCAGGTGCGTAGAATAGTGGCTACGGGATGCGGATGAAACCGTTAACCAAAATAAAACGAATAATAATATAGTATTATTTGATGAACCAGAAAGAGTTGAGCTGTAACCATTTAAAAATCATAAATATCGATAAAAATTCTACTTTTATAAAACGAAAGGAAGTGACCACATTTTCATCGACATCGAAACTCGAACGACGTAACATATAAACAAACACGTTTATTACGTATGTTACGTCAAAACGGCTGCACCGATTTCAATGTAAATGACGGACTGGTTGACTGCTGACCAGGTTTATTATGCAATGCAGATTTTATCCTACTTCGGATTTTATGCGGAATCTAATTAGTTTGATTATCGATAGTTTTGTAATATGTAGTTTGATTTGTGTTTCCTTTAACTGTTAAATTGATTTCCGTGAAATTTAGTAACATACTTTGATTTTATGACCCGAATAAAAATATATTGCTTTTGCACTGTTTGTACCTATAAAATAGTGGTAGTTCTTAAAGCTACTAAATCTTTGAACAGTTATTAAGAACTAGCCTATAAGTTGGATTTCCCAAATTACTCTATATCCGAAAGTAATTCCTGCCCTGTCTGTTTTGTTTGCACGCCAAAACTTCTGAATCAATTAAAATGGAATTTGGTATACAGATACTCTGAAGCTGACAAATTCTTTTACAAAATAAAATCTTTTTCTTCTAAACACAACTAGCTAATATCGATAAGTCTTACATTGACACTTCCCCACCCAAGTTATAAGGTCAACAATTTTGCATTAATAATGCTTGCTTTACTTAACAAAACGCGTTTGTCATCAATAACTAAGATATAGTTGACTAAGTATTTCATAGCCTGACCTCGTTCACATAGCATTTACTGCACGCAACTATTATAAGCGTTACACCCATAAATGTAGGAATTTTGCTTAATTAATGTTGGCAAAATGTCACCAATTATTTATAATATAAAGAGGATTTAAGAAAATACTTGTAGGCATATACAAAATAAATCCTAAACGTTGACTGCTAAAGAACACCTAAAGCGTTAAGTCCGCCTTTGTACATTGTTTTTGTAACATGTGTGCAAAAAGTACAATAAATAAATTAAACTGAAACTACTGGACCGATTTAAAATAATTCTTACACGTTGGGAAGCTACACTTTGTCAGGGTCACATAGGCTATATCTTATCCAGGTATAGAAGTAGTCTCTCACGGGACCCAATCCGCGGGTGGAAGTAAAAAATAATTAGGTGATCAAACGGTAGCTATTTCAGAAGTCGTCTCAAAACAATTTCCATCACGGACTAGTAAAAAGTACCATCATCATCCTCCGAGCCTTTTTCCCAACTATGTGGGGTCGGCTTCCAGTCTAACTGGATGTAGCTGAGTACCAGTGCTTTACAAGAAGCGACTGCTCTATCTGACCTCCTCAACCCAGTTACCCGGACAACTCAATACCCCTTGGTTAAAAAAGTACCATCAATCAACAAAATCTTCAAAGTGCGTGCTGTCACAATAAATGAAAGTTTGATTGTCGCGATTATTCACACTTTTACTTACTACTTCGCGGAAACTACTGTTTTTGCTAAAAACTGCAAATTTTACGCTTGACGGCAAATTCTTTAGTAATTGGACACATTAGTGTTACTGATCGGACTAAAAAACAGAAAATGTCCATCTAGAAAGGAATTTTAGTATGCGTTTGCTTAAATATGTATTACCAGCTGTTGTCCGTACTTTCCGCGGCTAGAAACTTCCTCCTATCCTTTCGTTGACGTTCCAAAACTGCTCATTAAATTACATGGAACGACAGCTTGTCTGACCTCCTCAAACCAGTTGTCAAAATCTCTGGTTCCTGAATGCCCTGATTACTAGATCTTCAAATGGCAGCTGGAACCCACCAATCACTTAATATGCCTTTCGAAAACGGAGGAACTCTTCATGACATAAATCCTCGGACCGACCGACTTATGATCTTAGCCACGAGGTCGTCACTGACTCAATGCAGCTGTCATCCTCCTGGTCTTTTCCCAATTTTATTTGCGATCTGCGTAGCCGGCTTTCTTCTCTCATATTCTTTATCTGCCGTCATCTCATAAGTAACATTCTTTCTAACCATATCTACTTTCACACAATCCATCCACCGTTTCTTTGATCGTCTTTCACTATATCCGCAAGTTTAAGTATTAAAATAAAAATCCGTGTATTTACAGACATGTCCCGAAAGCGAAGCACACGACGATGGCTGAAACTCCTGAACTGAAGAGAATAGCTGAAAACACTAAGATACAGAGCAACGTCAAGTACCACGCTGACTTCGAGAAGAGCAAGGGAAATTCACACAGGTATGTATTAAGGAATACAGATGTTATTTTACACGAAAGCTAGTGAGTTATACTTGTGTACGTAAATGTACATACACTGCCACTACTAAACGCTTCTGTAGGTATTTATGCACAAGATGAATGAACCACTTTTGTGAGATAAAACATCAATCGATGCCTTTAATTAGGACTTTTAGGAACTCGTCGACCTGAGTATTTGATAATCGCCAATCTGTCTTGGTGGTGACAAACGCTCATTCCTTCTCTGTATAAGAAGACATTTGTGCCCTGATTTGGACAATAGGAGGGCTGATGATGGTGACGATGATGATCTAAGAAACTTTTACAAAGCATTCTGTAATCTGTACGTTGATGATCAATACACCCATGCACCTGTTCTGTCGGATTGCCGTCCCATCGGGCTATGAGAGTGAAGGAACAGAGAGTGCTCCAGTGTCTGCACAAATGAGTGTACACTATAATATGTCCTGGGCAGCTGACTGATCTCCTTAGAGGACAGCCGCCGTGGCTCAAATCAGTCCATTGCAACCTTTTATCTATCTATCACAATCGCAAAGAAACAGCTCTAAACTTCAATTCAGTACAAATCTTATTTACAGGTTGCCGACGACCCAGAAACCTTAAGAATCAAAGCTAACACGAAGATAATCAGCAACGTAGCGTACCATGGAGAACTGGAGAAGAAGGCTCAGATGGAGAAGCAACGCCAGATCAATGAGAATGGAGAAATTGTTGGTAAGTTTGTCACAATGTTGGCTGGTTGGTTAATGTTGTGTGTTTGGTTATGTTGGTTCTGTGTGGTGGACTGAATTTTGATTGGAAAAATAATTACTTATTAGGGATTAATAATAATGTAGTTTGCATTTATTGTTTTATAACGTTTAATTTAATTTGAGATTCTACCTAAATTATCAAGTACATATATACTAAAGAGGATATTTTTTATTAAAAGCGGAAATAAAATTACGCAAAAACTATGCAAAATTCATTACAAAAACGCTGGATAATCAAAACTATTCGATAACTTACATCCGTAAGATAATTCGAATCATAGCAATTAAATATTCATGATCATTAATAAATAATTATCAAAATACAGTCCACGCATTAAAAATCAATTCACATTGATCAATAATAAGACCGTCTGAGCATATTTCATATGTAAATTCATTATTACAACTTTGAAGTGAATCTAAGTTTGAAAAAGTATATTTTACTGCAATATTTGGCAGATATCATAATAGCCTTTATCTGACAGATAGAATGAATTATCAGCTAACTAACTGACACTTTATAGGTAACCAGTAAAACGGACCCTAACTGGTATAGATACCTCAATTGCATTTTGTAGTTAATATATTACCAGCTTATTAAACTAAACTATTTTGAAAAACTTGTTTTGGCGGTCTTATTCATATCAAAAGGTACATTTTGTCATCGCTCATGGTCCATTTTATGTGGTCCCATGTCCCAAATCATTGATGGTTTACCAACATTTGTTGCTAACTCTCATATCGACCATTTAATCGGAAAAATAACATTGTCATAGAAAACGAATAAGGGAATACTGCATTAATATTTTAATTTTTGTAGGGACCTTATACATATTTCGCAATAACGGGGTATTGGTTGCCAGACACACATATAAACTTGTTAAAATTGCAAAGAAACAATATGGGTTTCTTTTGTCACATCTTCTGAACATAGTTGGGAAAAGGCTAGTCAGATGATGATTTTCCAAAGTCACTACTAGTCAAACTTCATGGTGGTCAATCGTTCCTACCCACTGTTAGATGGATGCACATAAAGTAGAAGTTTTAGTTATTACAAAATAATTGACAGAAAAAGTGGCACGAAGTCTTACTGCATGCATGACTGTGCCTGTTCGATTCGCAGCAGGTCATCTTCAAATCTGACAAAACTTCTTGTTGACATTAAAAGTCTGAAATTGCCAACCCGCATTGAGCAAGCGTGGTCATTAATGCACAATCCTTCTCCGTGTGAGAGGAGGCGTGTGCCCAGTAGAGGATAATAAAAGGCTGATGATGAGTACATATACATATATTTCTATTTATTTATAGTACTTTATGCAAACATATTAAAACTGAGCGCGGAGGCGGCGTGCAGGGACGCAGCGCCGAGCAGCGCGTATGCGCACCTCGCCGGCATCGAGCGCACGGCCGTCCGCCGTGCGCTCACCTGTCTGCCGCCTAAGCGCTCAGTGGGCCCTGATGGGATACCGCCTTTCATTTTAAGAGACTGCCGCATAGTATTAACGGGACCTTTGCTGCACATATTCAATATTTGCTTATCGGTAGCACACTTTCCGACTCGTTGGAAATTGAGTAGGGTTGTACCTATACCTAAAGGTCGAGGTGGCACGGATGTCAGTGACTTCAGACCTATTGCGGTGCTCAGCGCACCGGCCAAAGTATTCGAGATGGCTGTTCACAATATCCTTTATGCACAGATCGGGGCTCATTTGTCTGATGCGCAGCATGGCTTCCGTCCTGGACGCAGTACAGCGGGAAACTTACTTCACCTGATGACGCAGTTGGTTCCTGCTGTTGACGCCGGGCTTCAGGTTGACGTAGCTTACCTTGACTTCAAGAAGGCGTTCGACACAGTCGACCACGACATACTCTTGTCGAAGCTGGCGGGTATGGGCTGCACATTACATACTGTAAAGTTCTTCGCCAGTTATCTTCGAGATAGGCGTCAGTATGTCGACTGTGGCGGACACTTCTCGGAGCCCTACTACACAAGATCGGGAGTCAGTCAGGGTAGTAATCTAGGACCCTTATTATTTATTATCATGGTAAATGATATAGCGTCGGTAGTCAGGTCAACATCTTTACTGTTTGCTGATGACCTTAAGCTGTCAGCAGTGATTAAAGGTACTGCGGATCGTGACATGCTGCAGCGCGACTTGGATAGTGTCACTGAATGGAGTCGCAGCAATAAGCTGCACTTCAATGTCTCAAAGTGCGCGGTACTTTCGTTCACCCGCGCACGAAACCAACACCACCACCAGTACACCATGAACGGGGAGCTGCTGCAGCGTGTCACGGAGGTGAAAGACCTAGGCATCCACTTCACCAGCGACTTACAGTTTCGCAAACACGTGGTGAATATTTGTAAGAAGGCGTACAGGAATCTGGGATTTATGCTGCGTCAGGCAAATGACTTCACGAACATCAGTGCATTAAGGGCTTTGTACGAGGCTCTTGTGAAGAGTCATCTGGAATACAATGCGGCCATCTGGAGTCCAAGTGAAATAAAGTACAAAAAAATGATTGAGCGTATACATAACAAATATATACGTTTTATGTATATGAAAATGTATAAGATATATCCGGGATATCCATTACTGTACCCCACCTTATTCTGCCTCGGTATGGTAGGTTACTACAGATTGGAAGTCAGACGTGAAGTGGCTTTGGCGACTTACCTGTTAAGAGTTCTGAGAGGTGACATAAAAAATTCGGGTCTTCTAACAGAGATAGGTTTTTGTGTACCGGACGAGTACGTGGGGCGGCGGCGCCGGCCGCGGCTGCTGGTGGTGCCACGCGCGCGCACTAACTTGCTGCAGCGCGCACCGCTCACCCGCGCGCTGCGCACTCTCAACACGGTGGCTGAGCACATCGACATATTTAACTGTACACTGAGCGAGTTCACAAGGGCCACTTACTGTGTAGTTTCTAAGGATTAGTTGTTGTTTTGTACTGTGTTATATAGTTAAGATATAGTTAGGAAATATTAATTGTAAGTAAGTACTATGTCGCATTAGATTTAAGTCTGTAAAGGCATAGTGACTTTGAGATGAATAAATAAATAAATAAAATAAAAATAAATAAATGTACAAAGGTGGACTTAACTAAGGCGTAAATAAATATATGTATTATTTCACCCGATTAAGTAGATCAGAGAGACAGGAGTCATATAAGCCAACAGTACTCCATTTTGCACCTAGGCTGTTGATAAGTTCAAAATATGTACCTGAAAATGCATGACTAGTGAAATCACGTCTAAAAATATGGTTTTACCTCAACTACTATCATTAATTTAATTATAGTTCAGTTGGCAATTTTCCTGCTCAATATTGACTGAAAATGAAACTATTTTCCTGTATCTAGACAGAACTTGGTTTTTATTTGTGTTTTAAAGCATTTTATGTTCATTTTATTTGTTTCCCGTGATTTTGTAACTGTCTTCTAAAATTGTTGCCATCCTTAAAATTACCTACTATATGGTAATATTGTGTTAATTCAAGTTATGGTATATTTTTCATATGATTTGTGTGAAGTTTAGAGTTTTGAATAACAATCATTGTTCACTATGACATATTTCAATAATACGGGTAGAATATACGACCTTCATTTTGAAGTCGGTTTGACCAAAATGCATGAAGGGATTTTTAGTAAGAAGAGTTAGAAAATGTATAATTGGAGCCCATAAAAATACCAGTTTATATTTACTTATGGTAAAAATTACGGGTAGATATAGCAATGTATTCGGGTTAAGGGAAAAGCGATAACAAAGTTCAAAAATTCATATGCATGCTATAATATTATAGTTTTAATGAATTACTGTAATGTTCTTGGTTAATTTTATAAGTAGTTAAAATCCTTTTAGGGCGTCCTTTAAAATAATATCAGGATACAAAAGAATTTCTTAAATCAGTGCCAAAGAGTTCGCTTATCATACAAACTTAATACTATTAATGCAGAAAAAAGTTAACAGTATCTATAGTTTTACATAGTAGAACAATTAATGTTATTTTCCGACACCCATACATATGTTTCTAATCAACCTCCCCTTTAGAAGTGCCATCGGACAACTATCACCAACAAATCGACAACTACGCAACAGAAATGCTGCCCCAAACATACCGCCCCCAAATCTGCCCCCGAAGAACCACTATCAGACCCCAGCAACCACGTACCACCCGCCGCCAGTGCAGCAACCAATGCAGCAACAGGTTGCTCACCAACCTTCAGGGCACAATAGACAGTACCAAGAACAGTACTATAAGCCTAAAGAGGAATACTATCCCCAGTACCAAGAATATCAGGGCAATATTATCAGCAATATCAGAATTATCCGGTGCAACAGCAACAACAAAGTCAGCAACAGAAGATTGGCAGGATTCAGGATTATGATCCGATCAGTGACGGGCCTAGAGCGCCGCCGAATACTCAAAGGGCGTCGGCTACGCTTATTTATAATAGCACTAGTGATGGGAAACGAGGTTTGTTATGTTTGCGTTTTTGTGAAAAATTTCTAATTTGGTATATTAGCAATAATTCAGGTCAGTTCAGAATGAAAACCATTTTCATCTTTCAATCGAAATAAAATCATATTTTGTAAAAAAGCTGACCTGGATTTTTGCTCGAGTTTTATTTATTTGCTTTTTATGTTGTGGGTCCAATTTTTCATTCATTTTATGTACTTCATTTATTTTTGTGTTATTTACATGTTTTGTTGGTGTTGGGTTTTGTTGTTCAAGCAGTTTTGATTTTACTATTTAGTGTTCATTTAAAATCTTCTTTGACAAGAATTACATATTTGTTTCTTATAAAAGCGTAAGTTTCTTATTTAAAATATGTATTTATAGAACTTATTTATAGCTGATGAAGTGTATGCAATATGAATTAACTTTCTGATTCTTAAATTCCAGTATTTTCAATATGTATCTTATACGCATATTTATCTTTTATAATTATGTCTGTATTTTACCTCGAAACTATTGATCCCCGCAGTTCCACATACGTCCCAAATAAACTATTTCCAGCATCTGGATTAAAAGCAGCCTATGTGTTTTTAGGCTCTAGCAAGACTAGTACAAAATTTCATTTAAATGGGTTCTGTATTTTGCCTTGAAAGTGCGACATTTGTAAAACTGACTTTGGTTGTAAAAGATTATTTAAACTTATTTTACTTACAATAATCTCTTTCTTTTTAAAACTTAATATTCCTCAATTATCAGTGAACTAATATCAGGTTATCATCAGTGAACTAATATAATCATCAGGTTCCCACCAGCAAGTGCAGCAGCAACAACAGCAACAAAGCCGTCACATTGGGCGCGTGACCGACCTCGACCCGCTGGCCAATGAACTGCCTAGACAGCCCGCCAACCATCACAACCAGGTTAGTATTTCAATAGGAGAAAGGGGACTAATTTTATTTGATGAATTATTTGCACTAATATTGCCGCCGTCACAAAATGTAGAATGATTAATTTCGTCGCAATTCCTACCATATTTCCATGTTACCATATTCAAAGTAAAATAATTGTAGATTTTTAATATCATAAAAGTGAATTATGAAGTTATTTTTAGTTTGCCCAACGTACAATAAGGGTTGAATGAGTTCGAATTTTTGCGTTGGATGTTTGTTCCTGACGCAGCCAGTCAAAAGCTTTGTAAATACACTACTTCAAGAACTTGTAAAATATGAACCTTGAACAGTCCCATGAATTTTCAGAAGAAAAGATGAAAAAGGAATGTGTTAATTTGTGGTTAACGTCGACAAAATGTTCTATAGTAATTTAAAATAATAAGTTGATTTTCGAAGAAAAACTGTATTAATGATTATTATCAGTTATTTTAAATGTTATGTTTTCTATTTACAGCGAGTATACATCGCTATGTACGACTACGAGGCGAGCGACAGTGATGAGGTAAATTAAACCAACAAAGCCATGTTAATTAATTTAATTTATGACTAAAACATAACTATCATTACTTTGGCTGGCTTTTGTATGCCTTTGCCTTATATGCCTTTTGTAATATTTCTTTTCCTATCATATATTTCTGGCAGGTCTTCGGTGAAATGGCGTGTTTGGGAATTAAACGAAAATGCTCTCTCATTATTGATGATGATGACATCCTATTATCCCTCACAGGGACATGGCGCTCGCAGAAGGCTTTTCCACTTCTTTCGGTCTTAAACAGCAAGTTAACTTACACATCTTATTTAAATGCTCACTATAACATTTCAGGTATCATTCCGCGAAGGCGACTTAATTTCCAACGTAACATCGATCGATTCCGGCTGGATGACCGGACAGGTACTACGCACGGGCCGCACCGGCATGCTCCCGGCTAACTACGTCGAACTAGCGCCCTCTAACGCCGTCCCACAACACTACGACAACTGACCGGGTCACTGACCTCACAACCGAAGCACTTGGTTGCTGCATGCCAGGTGACCCCGAAGCGCTTGGTTGCTGCATGCCAGGTGACAGCGTTTGGTTGCCGACAACCAAATGGGATAAAAAATATGTTATTACTGAAATTAAGTAGTGGTACGTCTATTTATTATTTTTATGTGTATTTTTATGCTATTTTAAGTAGCATTAGGTTGTGCTTCAATAGTGGAAGTTAGAGGTTGTTTTACTGATTTTGGTAGGTTGGTCAACCAATACATTTTTGGCGGTGATTTTTCAATCATCGTAAGTTCGATAGCTTGGCAACCAATGCTACAAAAGGTTAACCAGTTTCTGACTGGTTGAGCCGTTCTCCATATAAAGTGATTTCATAGTTTTTAAATAAAATTTTCAATGAATGTCATGAATTTGACTGCTATGTGTAACTTTTAGTAATTTGAAAATGCACTTTTGGCACTCTTCAAACGCGCATTTTAAATGTATACAAATTTTATCTTCTACAAATGTAGATTTTACATTTACTATTATATTCGACAGCAAATAAAATCATAAGCAATGGCTGGACCAATTTTGATAATATCAACTTTTGGATAAAATTTTCACGAAAATCGATAAATTCGTAGCTTTTTATGTAATTGCCACTAACGTTACATTTTGTAGATTTTTATGTATAAATATTAAGAATATAAAATATAACTTTTCATGAAATTTATTTATAATATTAAGATTTTAAAATATATATTTTTGTTACCTCTTTTAAAAAGTTCTTACAATAATTCAAAATCATACTCAAAACTTATTTTTGAGAGGTGCCACAAATATATAAAAATATTTTAAATTACACTAGTTTTCAGTATATTAAAAAGCTTATATTTGATACGCATGCATATGTAAGTCGGATTCTTATGACTGAATTTTAAATAAAAATAATGTAAAAAGGCTGGATTTCTATAAACTGTATCATGGCCTTAATTTTCTATAAATGTAAGAATTAAATGTATAAAAAACCTAAACTACTTAACACATTCTTTGAAAACATATTCCAGATATATTTAAATACTTTTCTCGTATTTAGAACTCACGATATATACTTTTTTATACATAGTCTGAACTCATATACAAAGTTATTTAAGCGAACAAATTCTGTTTATTTAAGCATTTAATATTCATTCCACTTTTTAAGTTATATTTTTTTTCTCTACAGTGTTTAATATGGTCATTGGTATTTTACATTTAAGCGTATTCTTATGACCTTTTAAGCGTTTAAAATTCATAATTTATGTCAATGCAACTGTAAAACAGAGATAGAAACATGAGTCACACATTGATAAAATATCTTATGAAAAACTAACAAAATATGAAATATTGTTATACTTTAACTAAGTAATATTAACATTAAAAGTACCTGGTTCAGGTCAAAAGCTTGTAAATAGACGTGTTAGAATAACAATATATTAATACAAGTTTATTCAATAGGGTGAGATGCACCATTTAACTATAACGATAACCAAACCATAACCAGCCGTATACTTGCCGCCCATTGGTCACATCGGCGATTTGATAACTGAAAATGGTTCGGTTATCGTTATAGTTAAATGGTGCAACTTATCGTAAGTATATAAGGTACCAATATAATCACTTGCAGTTTTAAGGTTGTACATAAGTTCAACAGTCTTATGGCTTAGTTGATGATGATGAGATTATGAATTACCTATAAATAGTAGTTTGAATATATCACTTACTAGCTGGTGCCCGCGACTTCGTCTGCGCAGGTTTAGTATTTCGAACAATATGTTTACAAATTGTAGCCTATGTGTTATTCTGATGAATAAGCTATATTATTGTAAAGTTTCATTAAAATCCATTCTGTAGGTTTTGCGTGAAAGAGTAACAAACATCCATACATACAAACTTTCGCGTTTATAATATTAGTAGGATGTATATTGACATAATTGGAAACATCTGGATGTCTTAAAAATAATTATTCCATTTGGGAAGTTTTATATGTAACACATTTGAGAAGTAAATATTCTTGTTAGAACTTTTACTCAAATACTCTTATATTGAAAAAATGAACTACCACTTACAATTATTATTTTAATAGATTGAGCAACTATTAATATCGTAATCACATATTTTATTTTTGGATCTTTTAAATAAAATGCATGAAATATCAAGGTTGTTTATTAGTGCATGCTCAAATGGAGTATAAATATTAATGAAACTATGTTTTTGCAAATTCTATTTTCCGCAGGTGGTTAAATTGGTACACTAAATATACAACTGATATCAAAATGTAAAGGTTACTGCATAATATTAGGCACTGTCATATTTATACAAGACTCTTATGTATAAACATTCCATATTGTGACAATAATTTAGTGGCAGTTTTAATAGATTAAGTATTCTTGATTTTTTTAAAGTCAATGCATTATCAATAAAATGTCATGGGGTTGCCATGAATTCAAAAACAGAATTGTATATTTTTGTATGTTAGAGAAGAAATCTTACAAAAACAATAGTTTTCAATCATTTCTGTTTATTTGAATTGTAGGTATTACCAATTGAATTATTTTGAGTCTGGGGTAAAGTTTTAGCTGGGGTACTTTTATACCTTTCATGGGGTAAATTTTAATCGTAACTTGGGTCAGAGTAGCCTTTATGGGTCATATCTTCATTCCAATTGGGGTCTTAGCATGGATACTAAGGGTAAAACGTACCCTTTTGGGTAAAAATAACCTTTATTTTATCATAAACTGTATATTTTTCTTATATGGCTTCAGTTTTTAATCTGTTAATAGCAATAACTTGATTGTTAAACTTACTGTTATATCTTAACCATCACAAACGCTATATATTATATAGGACCAGTATTAAGTTACAGTGCCTTTTGTAATATTTAATAAATTTTATAAGCTATTCTTTGGTTTTATTAAAATCGTACCTAAGCTAAAGATGATACAAGATGTTGATTTGCATTCATGTCAAATTCAAGGACGTAATTATGCTGAAGATTCTCGACCCAAATCAACAATAAAATGGGTAGGTATTTTTTCTTATTTACGGAAATCCGTGGGTATAAAAAAAAAACATTATTTCGGATAAGTGACATCCATATGGGTTAGTCAACAAAGAACACTGAAACCTATTGGTGAAGCGTCAATGTCTTTTTTTTTTCAATGCAAATATTTATTCAATAATAAATTAAATACATAAGTTATTTTTCCCGCAACTTAAAAATTTATTTCGATCATTTTCATATTAATAATAACCCAATTGAGTCTCTGGTGATGATATCCGAACGACAATACTAGCTACCGCAGCGCCCATTGGTTCGTATCGAGTGTTCTAGAAGATGTCTAGAAGATACCCGCAACAAGCTAGCAGTGTTGCGTCTGGCCACCGCCAAGGACGGACGTAGTACTTCTCCCGCCGCCATTCGCATTGTGTCGAATACACACCGCTCCGCGTCATTATTTCCCTATATGTGATTTCCTGAAGATTCTCGTGTAATAATTGAACCTGCTGCTAGAAGACATTGTGGACTTATAGTGCAGTGCTGATTTCACGAGTTTTAACCAGTCCACCGGTGGATGAACCTAGATTTAGCTCGCCGGCCGGCAGCCCTTACCGCGACCACGCGCCCTGGAACGAGGCATCTTCACATCTCGCTGGTTCTAAGTGAGGTCCCTGGATTCACAAGGTACGTGGGCTTTATTGCTGCAAATAGTTGTAGTGGGTATTGGTGTCTAAAGGAATATCATCAGCAGGGATTTAATTGAAATACGATTTGGGTTTCACCGCCATATTGTTTTCCCGCATTCGATTTTCAAGATTTGAAATCACCGCTCCCGCATCCCGCATTTCTCTTTGCTTTCTTCATTCAACCTTTTAAATTTGTGTCAATTAAATCCATTAACTTTTTTATTATTTTTCCCCGATGAGGCTATTTACACGCCTCATCACCTATGTTAGTAAAACCTAATATCTATCTATTTAAAATTATTTCGATACAAGGTGGTTGTTCACGATGCATCTGTGAACAACATCACCTATCAGAGGAGAATCGTACCTCTCCGCTATCAAATCAAATCTCTTTATTTTCAGGCTGCATATACCTTAAAGAATAACATACATATTATACTATACAAAACATTGTTAGTACATAAAAACTTAAATCTATGTTAGTAACACATCACTACGCACTATGTCACTCAGTGCGGTTCTGTGGCACTTGTCCGCGGAAGCGACGGAACACCACGTCCTGTGGCCAGAAGTTCTAGTCCAACACGAGGTGAAGGAAACACGTCGACACGCTATGGTCGCTATGGTCTTCAGGATGGAGTTGGAGCTAGCCCGCACTCTGCAGGGGCCCGATTCTCCTAATTTTACTTAAGCGCCATTCGATTGACGTTCGACTCGATTCGACTGAGATCCAATCCTGACTCGATTACGATTGAAGCGTATGTGGCATTCCGCTATTTTTCTTTGAAATAAACGTTTTTATCCTTTTCTGTCATTCAATAATGAATCATTTTGTCTGGAAATGATTTACGATTGCAAAATGATTGTACAGCAAATTACCCTATAGACCAAAATCATCAAAATAGCAGACCAATCGCAAACCAATCAAATGTCAATCGAATACGATTGGTCTTTTATTAGTAGCAGAATGCCCGATATGGTTAAAACTGCTATTGCGATCATCATCATCATTCGATTTCTATTCGATTTTGACATTTAACTTTATTAACTTAGGAGAATCGGGGCCCAGAGCAAAGAGGCAGATTTCTGTCTAACAATGGCGTGGAAGCCATCAACGCGTGCCTCGGCGAACATACCTGATGCACTGCAGAAACGGGGCAGCCCCGTCAACATCCTAAACCCATTATTATATTGAACCCGCAAGGCGCTGATAGTCAGCTGAGTATAGTTGGTCCACAGACTGCACGTGTAAAACACTTGACAATAAGCTTTAAAAGAGTTATTTTAGCTAGTTTCCTACACCGTGCAAACCTGCGAGCCAACATATTACATCGTACTGCCAGCGCCCTACGTTGCCTCTCAATGTTTTCTTGGTCATTAAGATCCTCAGTGACGTAATGCCCCAAGTATTTAAATTTAGCCACTCGCACTAAAGCTTTCCCATTAAGTTTTATGGGAAGGGGCACAGTCAGAAATTTACCACCGACAGGCTTAAAGACCAAGAATTGGCTCTTCTTGGCATTATAAGTGAGCCCATGTTCCTGAGCATAGCGCTCAGAGCAACTCCGCAGCTCTCTCAGCGCCCTAACTGTTGGGCTCAGCAGCACCATATCGTCAGCATAAACATGGGCGTAGCCAGCTTTGGGATCAGGGTGGGGCAGCAGTCAACCTATCCCCGGGGAGGGCGGGGCCCTCCGATTTTTGTATCTTGAGCCGTTAATCTCAAACTTATTAATCTCTTAATTTGAGAGGTTTATATTATCAGGTACAGAAAATAAAAATCACTCACAGGACAGATTTTATAGTTTTATTTATGAATACTTAATGAAAATTAAAATTAAAACAAAACAAACAAACAATACAAATCGCCCACGAGCCATAGAGGTTTTGGTCTGCGCTTCGCGGGGCACGAGCGGGGATGAGCGACCGCGCGGTGCTGGACGGCTTGCCTCGCTACGCCCCATAGCACCTATTCTTTTAGGAATACGGCTCGCTTTCAAACGACGCGCGCACCGCGCACGTTCGGGGACTCGAGCGTCCTGTTTGTTTCGATCGCGCTCTTTTCAGTCGACAATTTTTTGTGCAATAACTTACAGATAATATGATTGTTGATGTTGTTAGTAAAAAATTGTTTGAGGGCCCCGGGTGGGGCAAGTGCCCCAGCTTGCCAGTGTGGCTACGCCCATGAGCATAACTAATGTTATTGACGCTAACGTCATCAATGCGACACCCAATGTTTTGCTGCTAAGCTCAACAATCAGATCGTTAATGTCCTTTACATTAACAAACAGCTTGGTGACGTTATACCCCTTGTCTAACCCGCACGATGGCCCGTACGACACAGACAGCCTATCGGCCCATCTTACACAATTTGTGTATAACCCAGCCGTATTTTAATTCATACATACAAAAAGCATACGCAGCGATCATTCAAAATTTTGGGTTAATGTCAGGTTTTAGGTATACATAAAATAAAAATTCAATAATCGTCTTTATACATTTATTGACTATATACTTCATACATTTGACTACAACTAAATCATGCAACGTATTATCTAATCAATTAATATTGTAATAAAATCTTATAAAATATTTATCGATAATACTCCGTAAACAACAGCGCGGACCTCAGAGGTCGTGTAGGCACTATTTAAGGCACCTTTGTAAAGAAAAATATACCCTTCTCAGCAGTTGGGTAAAAGTTTTTTCACCAATTAACAATGTGAATAACTATTTATACTGTACATAAAACATTTATAGTGTATCTTTACTATTGAAATATCGTAGACCCATTTCAGGGTAAAACACTTTATTGAGAAATTACCCATTTTCAGGGTAATTTTTGCCGCTACTTGATATAAAAACTTGAAACTTATTTAGAAAATAAAATATCATTTATTTATAATATAACATGCAAGCCACAAGGCGTAAAATAATCTTAGATAACAATTATAATCTGTGATTACATAACAACCGAATTAAAGCTAACTAACTTAGTGATGGTGTGTAGCTGCCTTTATATTCACGACATCCATATTTTTGCGAGACCTTTTTTCAATATATTGAATAATAATCCAAATAAACTGAATAATTTGGAACAAATTAAAAACAATAAGCTGTCAATAGCATTTTTAATATATCACAAATCACTTCTTTCGGATATATTTTTGAAAATGTTTCATTTATCAAAGGTCTCGCTCATTCTAAACAAACAATTATTAACTTTAACACATAACCCATGGCTATCTTCGATATTCTAAAACAATCAATTCTTCACGATTATTTAATAATACGGAATAAAACTTAACCATTTTATATATAATTAACTTCATAATAATGTAAACTAATTGATTTTTAGTCACATTTGTACTTGGGTATTGTATTCAAAATATTATTGTATTTATTTAGTCACGCATATTATTGCCAAGAAAAGGCCTAGCCTTTTCCCAACTATGTTGGGGTCGGCTTCCAGTCTAACCAGATACAGCGGTGTACCAGTGTTTTACAAAGAGCGACTAGAGCCCGAGCCCTATCTGGCCTCCTCAACCCAGTTACCCGGACAACCCAATACCTCTTGCTTGTCACACTAGGTTTCATTTGAAACTATAAAATACTATTTTACAGAATTACAGAACAAAAACAATATGAAAGCCTGTTAAAAATTTCAAGTATTAGTTTACATTATTATAAAAAAATACATTAACTTAAACCATAGCAATTAAAGAACTAAACAGTTTATTTGAAAACTGCACAAAAATCTCTTACAATCTACACATATAAGCATACAGTTATATAGAAATTTAAAACTAAAATATTTTGAGTAAAATTAATGAATGAGGTGATTTTAATGACAAGAATACTTCATGGCCCCTGTTTTTCGAAAAAACTTTCGTTCACATTCCAATTTCTAGACTACAAACTTGATAACACAAATGATTTTGAATTGTCAAATCCTTGAAAACAGTACCCTTTAGGCTTCGCCGTAGTCGGGTAAAGAGTAGTATAACTACTTTATAAATGTCTATTCATTTAACTTATAAAAGTTGTAGTAAATAGACGTCTATATGGTTGAAAAAATAGCTTGTTTCATTATAATTGGATAATATTATATCCAACATATTTTTAAATATATAGTCACAGTCCAATCTTGTGTTTTTACAACACGTTTAATTTTCAAAAGAAAACTCAGTTCATAGAAAACCCACAATTCAGGGTTTAATATTATGTCGAGTCCGACATTAAATGCTTATCGGCACTGCAAGGCCTTGCATTGGCATACACAAAAATTGACCATTTTATGGTAAAAATACTTATATACACAGTAGCATATAACAATGCTTTTGAACACACATTTTGTTCACATTTCAAGTCCAAGTTTAAATTCCTAAATAGGAAAACTTATTTGGTAAATAATCTTGTCTCAACAGCTTTGTAAGACTTTTGGTTTTGCCGGTTGAATACTGTAGGGCTGATTAAACTACTCGTCAAGACAAATTCATATTAGTTGGTACATAGTTTTTAAATATTTATCAAAATAGTGGCCAGCGGTACGCTTCACTACGTATAAAGTCCACCATTTTGTTGCAAAAAAGGTGATAAATATATATACATAAATAAACCTCATCCTCATCCTCCGAGCCTTTTTCCCAAACTACGTTGGGGTCGGCTTCCAGTCTAACTGGATGTAGCTGAGTACCAGTGCTTTACAAGGAGCGACTGCCCTATCTAACCCCTCAACCCAGTTACCCGGGCAACCCCATACCCCTTGGTTAGACTGGTGTCAGACTTACTGGCTTCTGACTACCCGTAACATAAATAAACCATCTACTAAATAGTCGGTCCAAAGCCTTTAGTTTGTATAGGTGAGCCCATTCTTGAGTAATACAATCACAACGAAAAGTGACATTAATTTTTATAATTATACATGTGTATTTTAGTGATACCTAAGAACGAAGTACTACCTGTACCAAAATTTTAGTGAAAATTTTAAATCCTATATTTACCAGTACTTGACGAGTAGTTTACCACTTTATATACATATATTTAGTTTAATTATTATTAGTAGCACAGAGCAGCAACGCGCCGCAGTCGTCCAGCCGCTCCAGACGGTATGTCGAGTTGTCAGGCATGTGACGGACGAGCTCGTCCGTCAGACGGACGCGAGCGCCGTTCGGGCCTGATACCAGGACTGACTCGCATTCCTGTGGAAGAAATTGTGTATTAAGTAATTTTTATTCATGTATAATTTTTCTTTCATCATCATCACAGGCATAGGACGTCCACTGCTGAACATAGGCCTCCCCTTAGATCTCCACAGAGACCAGAGACCTGTTGGAGGCGACCTGCATCCAGCGTCTTCCGGCGACCATTATAAGATCGTCTGTCCACCGTGTTGGTGGACGTCCTACAAATTTTTCTTTACAAGTTTTAATTTTTAATGATACAAGAAGTTTAAAAGTCGTGGTGGCCTAGTGGGTAAAGAACCAACCTCTCAAGTATGAGTGCGTGGGGTCGATTTCAGGTCAGACAAGTACCCTAAGTATGTATATACTTTCGGATGACACGTTAAACTGTAGGTCCCGGCTGTCATTTGAACATCCTTGGCAGTGGTTACGGGTAGTCAGAAGTCAGAGCCAGTAAGTCTGACAACCAGTCTTACCCAGGGGTTGCCCAAGTATTTGGGTTGAGTAGACCAGACAGACTCTCACTCCTTGCGACACACTGGTTTTCACCGCACCCAATTGGACCTGTTGCCTCTCTCTACACTTGGGAAGCGGAAGCCAGATGGTATAATTACCTTGGAAGCATGCAGCAGCGAGTTGAGCTTGTGCAGTAGCTCCTGGGCTCGACACGCGTGAAGATATAGTGCGCTGTAGATGTTGCTACCGGCAGCACATACGTATACTGTCAGGCGAGGTTCTATGCGTCTGTAACAATTATAAATTATTGAAGGATTTCTGTTTCCATTGCTGTTTACACACTGTCTACATTTATTTTATTCTCATTTTCCTTTCGCAGGTATGCTGGAAGAGATTTCTTTAGAAATTAGCATTACCTTGTAAATTCTTTATTTCTTGTCTTCTTCCTTTATTACAAAATTGTGTACAAAATGGTTAATAAGTAAATGAAAATTCATATGGATTTTGAGAAAAATGCGAATAAAGCATCATATTTTGGCAACCCATTTGTTATGTATGACATTATTACACATTATCTTTACTATAGGTACTGTACATGAAAATCCCATTCCAATCATTAAAAAATATTCGACTTGGTTCTGTCAACATGAGAATCAATCATTATATAAAGAATATTAGATTACAAAGCTAAAAAGTTCGTTTGTATACTTATTTGCGGGAAACATTTTTAACACACTAAATATTATATCATATAACACTGAAATATTTTTTAAGTGGACGCCATTTAATAAATCTTTCAGTGTTAGATAGCCCATTATCGAGTGAGACTATCTATAGGGCCTTATTATTTTTCCCGCGAGACCCGAGTAAGTTTAGTATAAGTGACCCCAAACATGACCTGTCTTAACATTCACAATAAAATTAATTACAATTGTAACGCGAATATATTTTGGCACCACAATGAACACAGTCTAGATTTAGACTGTTATAAATAATCTAGTAACGAAATCTATTTCTGTGAGTTTGAAAGTGTACCAAATTGGCTAGTGGCTTGTCACTCAAATAGAATACACTATTTGTTTCTTTATCCAAATCTATTTAGCCATTTTATTTTAAAAGTATTTTTATCAGAATAAACAAGAATCTATGTTGATTGTTTTATGTATGACAACCTGTTTCTTCTCTATTTATGAACTGATTTCGATTATAAGGTTAAGCAACTATCGACGCGCTAGATCACTGGATGGGTGACCGTCCAAGGCAAAGTTTCTTCGTGTTTCGGAAGGCATTCAATCGACGCTACGGGTAGTCAACAGTCGTAGGTCTAACAACCCGTGCTAAGGGATGGGGAGGTCAGATTGACAGTCACTCCTTGTAAAGCACTGGTACTCAGCTGCTCTAGAAAGACTGAAAGCCGACCCTAACATAGTTGAGAAAAGGCTATACATATAATTATAGTTAATTAATAATAAGTAGATAAAACTTACTTGGCATGCAGAGCGTTGAATAGACGAATACCGTCTGCCAAACCGCAGATTTGTATTATATCATCACGGGACAACCTGTACATAAATGTTAATATAGTTAAATAGGAGCAAATTTTTATAAAATTAAAATAGCAATAGGATATGGTGAAGGGCGTTATTGAGGGTACTGTCTATTGCAATAGTTGACGTGAATAAGAGAGCTAATTCAATTAGTCTATTTTCAATAAACGCTTTTGATTTTGAACGCCTAGTAAATATGCTTATTTTATTTGTTAGGACCAAAGTTGTGAACTGATTCTTTCAGTATATAAAAATTACAACAGTATTATCCTTATGAAATGTTTTAATAGAATTATAATTTCTATTTTTCTTGAGTTTTTTTATTAATGCATTTTGTTGTCTGTTGATATATTTATTTAAGCTTTATGCAACAAAGATATTACATAGGCGGACTTAATGCCATAGGCATTCTTTCCAGTCAACCTTAGGGTGATGCAGAGAAAAACATGGTAGGTGCATTAGAAAATAAAACGAAAACTTAATGAAGAATAAAACACTAAATACTAATTAAATACAACAATATTAATACAAATAACAATAAATACATACATACATACATATATATACATATAATATACGAATAAATTATTATGATGATGATTCTGCCAACGATTTCTTAAGCAAGTACTTCCGCACAGCACTCTTGAAAGATTGTTTGCTGGGTGACTTCCTGGTTTCTGAGGGCAGCGCATTCCACAGAAGGATAGTTTGAATGTGAAAAGAAGAGTGGATAGTGTCAGAAGTATGAGAAGGACAGTGAAGAAGAAGATTGTGAGAAGAGCGAAGATTTTTGGAATGACCGAGCAACGGTATTGAAAATGAGGAATTAGATACGAGGGGGTATATAGTCACTGACATTAAACATACCGCAAGGACAATAAATCCAATACATTTATTTATCAACAAAAATAACATTATTTTCAGGCATTACCTTAGCAGATCAGCTCCGGAGAAGTTGGTGAATGTGGCGGCGTGATGCGCGAAGCGGTGACGCGCGAGCCACGCCTGCGTCTCAGACGAGGTGGCTTCCTTTGATAGGCCGGAGCTCTGTGACAACATATACTGATATTAGAAGTAGGAAATTTTCTATGTAATCTATACGTACATAAAAAGTCGTGTTAGTTACACAGTTTATAACTCAAGGAAAATTAGAGGGCAGAAGCTTAGACCGGGGAGAAGGACATAGGATTTTGGACAAATGAGTTTTGTCACCATCAGGGACGCGTGCAGAAGCTAGAACTTTGTTCATCACCGCTTACTAGTTATGAGGGTGTTTTTAGTGTGCGAATTGAGTGCAAATGAAAACATAACATAAAAAACAAACCTGTTATAATAAATACACAGATTTATTTCTTTCGTTTACTTTTCCCTTACATAAATCCTTGCTATTGTTATAAATGACAAACTCATAAACTGAACCAATTTTAATGCAATTAGTTACACAGACGCGGGTAAAACCGCTGGGAACAAGATAATTCATAATTAAATAGATTATGCCTTTTTACGGTATCGAAATTATTGTAGGTAGTTAAGGAATAAACTTTGTAACTAAATATAAAGTTTTCTCACCTTCTCCGGGTCCTCAGCGGGTTGCGGTAGGTCAGGCAATATGGCTCCGGGCGAGTGGCACGGAGGCGAGTTCACTTTCACGTCGTTACTATAAACAAAAGTTATTTACATTAATTAATCTTCTTTACTAATTATAATAAAAGAGGAAACATCTTATTGTTTGTTTATAAATTTTAATAAAGTAATAAAAATCTATGCTTCTCTAATGGTTTGGTAAAGACTTTGCTTGAACCTTGAAAGCTCCGAAACTATAGAAAATATTTAATAAATTCTTTCACTGTTGGGAAGCTAGATTACCGCCGAATGACATAAGATAATCCTGGTACGGAAAGTAGCTCCCACGGGACGCGGTTGAAACCGCGAGGCAGCATACAGCACACTTATCTCAGGAACTACAAGACCGATTTGAAAACTTCTTTCAGTATATGATAAAAGCCCATTTATCTAGGAAGACTATCAGCTTATCCGGAGTAATTTGTCGGATTTGCTGCATGGAGTAATTCCACGGGACGCAAGTATAATACTTATTTATTTATTTACTATTAATACCGCAGACAGAAGCTAGTCTAACACAAATTTCCTCAAAATCTCTCCACTTTCGATTCCCGAACAATACAAACACTGCACAGAAAGAGAGGCTGCCAAAATCTATATTTATTTATGTTTGCGGCCTTCAAGCACAGCCCGGTATAAACAGTATCTTTTATTTGTATGTGTATCTTGAAAAAACTGGTTTTCCTTGAAACGTTATACTTGAGTACTAAGATTTAGATGGGAGTTTGAAACACCACACTAATACTATAAAAGAAGTTTGCGTGTGTTTGTTATTCTTTTACGCAAAATGGGTGAATGGATTTTGATGAATCTTGGCAGTAATATAGCTTATATTATATCGTTATAATATATAGGCTACTTTTGTCTATGTACGGGAAGAGACTTTTCTTTAGGGATGCAGGTGAAACCTAGTAAATAAGCTAGTAAATAATTTAAGAACACTTACTCTTGGCAATAAGACGGCTTCATTTGATTGTTGGCGGCAAGAATTGCTGTAACAAAATAAATAATTAGTTTTCTGGTATTGAACAACATCAATATCCTCCTGCCCTTATCCCAATTTTGTGAAGGGTACCCAGGATTACGCAAATGAAAGCCTAGTCTGACACATACAATTTCTACCTAAAGATAGTCCATGAGCCGGGACAAGTAAAAGGACCCTGACTAGACTATACATAGAAATGCCTGATTTCGTATCAATATATATTTTAAAAGTGAAAAGTTACTTTCGTCACCGTCAAAACTACTGGGCAGATTTTGATGAAATCTTTCATTAGTATAAGCTTATACATACATAAGAAATACTTTAAATCCAGGCTCATGAGGTAAGTAGTTTCTCACTGAAATGATGATCTTTTAGAAGTAAGATGAAATTATAAGACTTACCGTTGTGTGGTAGAACTGGTTTGTTGACCACTATTGGGCTTGCTACAGCCTTGGGGCCACACTGCAACAAACAAAAATATGTTATTTAATAATATTAAATCATCATCATACTAATTTATACCTATTATACAAAACTGAATCCCTATATCCCTTGGTCACGCCATCACGCGAGAACGGGTGGGACGATTAAGCTGAACATTAGAGGGAGGTAGCTTAGACCAGGGAGGTCATACGATTTTGTCACCATTTGGCTACGGGACGGTCTATTATCAGTTATTTCGGGATGCGGTTGAAACCGCTGGCAAAAGCTATTGTAATATATAATAAGCTCCGAAACTTCTCAACCGATTAGAAAAATTCTTTCACTGTTGGAAAGCTACACTCTTCCCGAGTAGCATAGGCTATATTTTATCCCGGTCCGGGAGGAAGTTCCCATGGGACACTGGTGAAACCGCAGGCGAAAGTTAATTACAGCAAAGTAAAAATTAAGGTAGGTCAGTTATCAAATTACGCAATTTCTAAATGTAATTATTGTCCTCAATTATAATAAACATTGTTTTTGTAGATTAAATAACTTTATAATCCTTTTGAGTAGGCACTAAGGTAAAGATAAGCAATCATGCTTGATATGAATGTTTAAACACAGTTTAAAAATAAAATGTGGCTAAAATGGATACAAATACAATAAATAATGATTTACTTATTACATTAAAACATTATTTAAAGCAATTGTTTTTTTTCATTTAATATGTATTAAAATTTGTGTAAAAGTCCTATCACCTTTAGTTAAGTGTATTGTAGTAAGTAGATCCAAACTAATATTATAAATGCGAAAGTAACTCTGTCTGTCTGTCTGTCTGTCTGTTTTTCTTCACGCCTAAACTACTGAACCGATTTGTGTGAAATTTGGTACAGACATAGTTTGAAACTTGAGAAAGGACATAGGATAGTTTTTATTACAAAAAAAAATTATTCCGGACATATAGCGCCATCTATTGGTCAAATCAAAAATCTGCTGGTAGTCACTATTCCACGCGAACGAAGTTGCGGGCAAAAGCTAGTATAGTATATAGATATTGTAATTCAGGAAATAAATAAGAGATAATAATAGTATATAATCTACTTTCTGATAAGGATATGAATAAAACTATGAACATGGTTATGAAAGAGGCTTATAACATATCTACTTAAGTGTAAAGTAATAATATAATTGCAAATGTAGGTTTGTTTGTTATGCTTTCATACTAAAAACGGCTGAAACTATTATAAATCATTTTGGATCAACTGAAAGAATTGTTCAAATCAGACCAGTAGTTCCTGAGATTAAGCATTCAAACAAACAAACAAACTCTTCAGCTTTATAATATTAGTATAGATAGTTATAGGCTACTTTTTATACAGATACACAGAGTAATCCCCATGGGATGTACAATGAAGCTGCTGGTGGAACATGAAGAGATATGGTTAGAAAATTATAATACGCCCAATGCCTTCCTTCAACAGCAGTAGGAGTATATACATGTACAGTATACTTTAATGAACCAAAAATACCAGAGCGAATGCAGGTCAAATTGATTGACTTCAGGGTCAAATCAAATGATGCAGGTCACATAGACAAAGTGGCTATACTAACATACTATATGTATATTATGTTTAAGGGTTTTATACGATGTCTTATGAAAAACGGACAATAACTTGGAATAGGCAGGACTGATTTAGATGAAACATATCCAAGGGGTAAACTGACTGTAAACTATAAAAAACTGCATCTGAATCAGTTAATCCGTTTAAGAGCTATAGTGCCACTAACAGAAGTTCAGTTGGGGTTAAAAATGTCAGTATTATTAAGATAACTATAGCAGCCTAAAGAAGCATGGATTTTAATTATGAATAAAATTTTGAACTTTAATATTTTTATGGTAATCTTTGTAATTGTTAATCTATGCAAAAATAACAATGCATTCAAACAATTACAATGAATTTTTAGTAGGTAGTATTACCTATATTCTCTATAGTTATCTATATTATTTTAGAAGTTGTGGTGGCCTTGTGGTTAAAAGTAAGTTTGTGGGTTCTATTCCAGGTCAAGTAAGTACTAATGTAGCTTTTTGAAGTAAAAAGTACGTTATAATTACATCTTGCCTATCAATGACTAAAATTTTGAAAGAAAACCTAAAACTGGTGTGTAAAAATCTGAAACCACAGACCTTTTTGGATGTATGGTGATTAATGCTAAATCCTTCTCTGTATGAGACGAGTGTGACTATAAAAGGCTAATGATAATTAATATTAAAGTTATTGTATTGCTTTTAGAAGTTTTAACAATAATGGTACAGAAGTTTCATCATAAATACTATGATTTTAGTACTTTCTCTTTTCAAGGATTGTGGTAATATCTAGTTTGGTCTATTATAATGACTATAGTTTCAGAGGTTACCTTCTATAGACAAACTTTACTGTTTATAATACCTATTGGTTTAATATAACAATGTTGGGGTCACTTCCAGTCTAACTGGATGCAGCTGAGTAACACCTAGAACAACTGCCTATCTGACCTCCTCAACCCAGTTACCCAGGCAACCTAATACTCCTTGGTAAAACTGGTATACTACCTACACATAATATCTATCCATTGATATTGTGATATGTACACAGATTTCTGAAACCTGACATGCTAAATCTGGTTCTAAGTGCCAAACCAGTTTCTATGTTGTCAAATATCTAGTTTTAGGCAGATTTACAAGACATCAGGCCAATGTAACTGTATGGAAGGAAACCAAAACAAACATTACTTTGGGTAACAAGATTTGACATATTTATGACGTTCTAACAAGAAAAACAACCTAAAAATACGATAAAACAAGCATAGAAACGACCCAGATGTTTCTAACACGAAATACAAGGAAAAAGTGTATATTTACAGCAATCTCGGTCGTCGAGCGGGTCTGACGTGAACATTAGCCGCATTCAGCCTCCTTGCTAGTTCCCTATACGTCGCCGGGTCAGCTTCGATCTCAACCTCGGCTTTAAGGAGGAAAACTTCATTCGCCAGCCTCGGGCCTCCACGCCGTGCAAAAAGCGAGCACTGAGCACAACCCCACGGCCCAGGTGCCGCGCACTTAGTCTCTGCTCGAGCACGAGCATCTTACTCGTCAGCTATAGTCCTGCCTCGTCAGGTTGAAGAAGATGAATGCACCAGATCCGACACGGTACGCCCGCCCGCGTGCAACCACCATAGCTGGCCCCCAGCTCGCTTCAACAACCATTTGTCACGATTATATTCGCACTATGTACACCACAACACAAGGCTGTAAGTCCTTATACCGTTCGCAGCACCTTTTTACTTGTCCAACATATTTGGTCAGCGAACTGCCCGCAGAAATTGCAATTTCGATCGCGAATTACGTCTTTTACAATCAGCGATGCGTTATAACACACAGGATAACACCGGTACGAGTATTTGCAGTGAAATAATCAACGATTTAGCAGCGGAAAATAATTGTGTCGTAGAGAAACAAAGGAGTACGTGACAGGCGACGGAGCGCGAACGACTGGGCGTAATGGCCGCTGATTGGTCGTGAGTGAGGCGCGCACCTCGATTGGATCAAAACCGGTTGGAATCGGTTCGCAGAGGCTGCGGCCGGCTCGGGTCGGTGCATCGTAGTGCTGTGACACGTATGTTTATGTCGTATCGAATCGGTTTTCCTTTTAGTTTCGTTTGAATCGGAATTTATCGCTAACTATATTTATTTATATAACTTAATTTTTCATTTATACAGATTTGTTCAACTACTACGGGAATGATTTGTGCAGAGGAAGTTTTTAATTGCCTGCGCTATAGTTAAGTGCTATTAGTTTAAAACTTAGACAGATCGGCATAAAACCGGATATAATATTAGCTTTATTCGGTTTCGCCCAATTGAGTGTCAATTTATTGCGAGCTCATGCAATCCAGTTTGTGCAACCCGATTCTATAGGTTATTTCCAAGAAGTATGGATAAAATTAGCATGATATACCAACTTGAAGAATTTAATATTATTCAATAGCTTAATTTAAAAATGTGTCAGTAATAAGATGATTGGTCGTGGCCATAACAACACAATGAATGAGCTAAAAATAGATTAACTGTTGAGTATTTTGTTTACATATCGTTGCGATCTGACGATGATATGATACTTCATAACTAATTCAATTTCTATAACCGATCTATCTAATGTTTTCGATAACAGATTGATATTTGACATAATTTATATGAAGCTAATGTCAAAATTCAATTTTAATTGCAAAACAACGCATAGACTGATTATGGAATCTGTCTAAAATCTGATAATTGGAAAGATAGGAACTAACTGATTACGGTAAGTTGTTTTGACGATAAACGAACCATTTTCAGTTGTCAAATCAGCTGGTTTGGTTAGCCAAATGGTGAAACTGGGACTTAGTAAATAAATTCATAGATTTTAGAACTAGCATATTAGCACATTTGAAATTTTTAGTTTCACAAACAAAATCAATTACTTGCGATATTGCTGATTAGAAGAAGATTAATTAGTTATTTAATAAAATTTAATGATAATTGAAAAGCATTAGAGACGTGACGTGGCAACGGATACAAAATATAGTTTTAGCGCTCATTCTTCCTCTGTATGAGAAGAGGCCTGTATCCTGCAGTGGGACAATGAAAATGCTGACGATGATGATGTCTGTGTGCATTTCATAAATGTGTTTACTATACATAGAGGTTAATGACTGCATAATTTATTATGACGACATGAAGAAGTTAGAAACAGTGTTATTATGGCTACGGAAACAATTTCATATTCATATTACAATGAATTTTTCTTAGAAAAATTACACTTATTTGCATTTTATTCCTTAAGAAATTAAATAAATAATAAATATGTAATGCGATGAACATTATATATACCTATAAAGATTGATTGAAGGCAAGTACATAGGGCACTTTTAATCTAGTTAAAGCAATTCCCTCAGGATGCGGGTGAAACCATACAAATACCACTCGTCAGAGCGTTGACTAAATAAACGTTCAAATAGACTTTCTACGCATCAATAGAATGACGAACTAACGAAATCGTATCAATGAGATAAGCCGTTTTATGTCATCGTGTTGACATACAAACAAACAAAACTTTCCTATTGACGAGTCATCGATTGCGACAGTATTTATACCTGTCATTGGATAACTCACTTTAGTGCTGTTTTATTATGCTATCTGTTGATTTTCTTACTTAAGATACTTAATTTCGATATTAGCTCCATATAAATATGTATTGTCCAATTATATCTAAGCAAATCAACAAAACGATAGATTATTGGGAACGACCAATAGTGATCTATTAGATATTATAGATTTATCAAATTTGACCGTGTTATCAAGAGCCTTGTTCATATTATATTATCGTACTAGCCTCTGCGAATGTCCCGCGAAATTACTCCGCGCATCTGGATATGATCTAAGTATAGATTTCCTCAATAAATGGGCTATCTTTGGAATGGTTTCCAGAGATCTTTAGCCTACAATATAAGACTTATCTATCATAATATGTATCAAGATCTAAGGGCACAGATTTCTAAAATGTTAGTGAAACGATGAGTGAAACTAAAATAGATATAAATAACAATAACACAAAAGGGCACTGATTTCTAAATCAGCTACATCCAGTTAGACTGGAAGCCGACCCCAACATAGTTGAGAAAAAGGCTCTAAATTCTACAATCTAAATGAACCGATCAATGAATCTAAAATAGATATAAACAACAACACTATTACAAAGATAATACAATGTCTACCGGACCTAAGACAACGTGAGATCAGTAATATCTTCCGTCAGAGTGATGATACGGCAGTTAACGTAGATAAATCACTGAAAATAGTTTCACATATTTCTTGTTTGTTGCTGACGTTTCTAAGTGGTAACTGGAATTTTAATAGTGTTAAGCGGATTAACTTTCAGCAGCTGAAAAATTGTTTTAAATGGCATGTTGTTTTATTTTTGGATTATTGTCAATTTTAGGAATTATCTAGTTATACACATATAAATCTCCAGATTTATGAACTTAGATACGAATTCACATTTTGGTATTTATCAGTGTCTTTCGGTTTGATGTCATTTCCAAAGGTAAAACCTAACTTGACTAAAACTAAAACCAAGTCTCAATCTACGTCTAAAATGTAAGTAATTCAAATCAATTCAATGATAGCAATATTTTATCGAGAAATTATATTGAGCTAAATATCGTATCGAATTTCAATCTAAATTATTATACTCAGGAGCTATTAAAAATACGTACTTAATAATGGCTGAGTTTTATGACACTGTTTTATATCTAAGTTAGCAGTAAAACAATAATTACTAGCGACACGTAACGCGGTCGTGTCAATAAATTAGCGAAGCGAGGGTGCCTGTAACCACTGGCTGGTGGTTTATTCTGGTTACCGCAACCTTCACGCGACTTTGTGGCGAAAACTAATTGGTTATGCGCTGTTACTGACGATGTGAGGGTAATTAGTATTAGTACTTGAGGCTTATGATGTTATTGATGTCGGTGATGGTTTGGTATTTATCATATCTTATTCTGAAAATTTTATTTATGAGCCCTTTTTAAGAAAGTCTTAAAACTAACATGATTTAAATACAGTTTTACAATGTTACATGGATCCACAATAAAATACCTATATAATTGATTAATTATGTAAAGGAGTTTTCGCTCATTTTGAATTGGAAATTTACTGCAATCTTTTACTGCGCCCGCAAACATCAAAACAAAAATACTTTTTCGATTGTAGTAAAAATTACTTCAGAAAAAACCGTAAACAACGTCTAACGGTGTAAAGTTCAAAGCCAACAAATGCCGACAACAATATCTCGCTTCAAAGAAAAATAAACAACATAACAAAAAGAAAAACAAGTTTTTCAACAATCTGCAATGAGCTGGCGGAATTCCAAGATATAACGGAGGATCTGATCTCAGTCAACTGTTACAGCACTTTGTTATTGCATTGTTTGTGAAAACAACATTCTGATACAATTTGTTTTCTTTGCTTTTGTTTATAAGAGTAAGCATTTAAATATTCGTGCTTGAAGTTTGGGATTATGACTCAATTACGGCATTTCTTACGACTGCCCATTAAAATATAGAAAGTACTCGTAAGTACGTCACGCTTTTAATAGTTTAACCACATTCTGAAAACTGAGTAGAAAAGTAATTTTGAGTTCAAATAAAGTAAGCCAAGACGTATAAGACGTATTAAGTTATTATCTATACTAATATTATAAAGCTGAAGAGTTTGTTGTTTGTTTGAACGCGCTAATCTCAGGAACTACTGGTCCGATTTGAAAATTTCTTTCAGTGTTAGATAGCCCATTTATCGAGGAAGGCTATAGGCTATAGGCTTTTTATCACTGTACGGGAAGTAGTTCCCACGGGATGCGGGTGAAACCGCTGGCAGAAGCTAGTGATATCTAAATCTCCTATTTTAAGATTCAAATAGTAAATTGCGTTAATCAACAGTATGAAAGAATTCCTGAACACACTTAGGAACCATCTGCATTTGAATGAGCACTGGACTAACAAGTCTGGTTTCGAAGCAATAAATCGTAATCTTCAACTGTCTTGTTAGCAATCCTTAGTGGATAGGCGTCCGAACTGCATGCAAGCGGCAAATTGCATTTGATATTTGTAAACTGGATTTGAGCTGATTTTTCGTCAGCCATTTGCAGTTTAAACTCCCAAAACTGGTGTGGCTATTATACGTCTATCAGTTTGATATATCTGACTTTGTGTTTCTAGATTTTGGTTGGAATTTTACTTGTATTATTAGGGAACTGAATTTTTCCGGGTGAAAACCATGTAATCGGCTCGCTATCGACTAACTGTTCTTCCGTCCCGTGGGAACTATTTCCCGTAACCGGACCAATTCGTTTGCTACTCGGGCATAGTCTAGTTTCCCAACAGTTATATTTTTCAAATCGGTTCTGTAGTTTTGGAGCACATTAGGTACGGGTCCAACATTACTTGTTCTTTGCCTAGCCTTTTCTCAAATATGTAAGGGTCCTGAAGTCCCAGTGTCTTAACATCTAAACGTACCTCGAAGTGACTTCATAATCGCATGAAAATGTACTCAGCACTAACTTTGCACGTAACTAGAACACAGGTATTGCATAAGCAGCTAACCATGAAAGTCAACGACCTGACTAGACCCTGTATTCTATACACATATATAGGTTATCTACTAGCCGTTTCGGTGGGAACTACTGCCCTTACCGGCATAATATATTGCATAAGTTACTTGGGGATAATGTAACTTTGCAACAGTAAAAGAATTTTCAAATCAGTTCAGTAGTTTCGGAGCGTTTAGGCTGCAAACAAAGAAATGTTTCCTCTTATAATATTACATTTTTCTTTTTGGTATATCATCACCCAGTTCAGCCTAGAAGGCCATGTATGTACTGCTTAACAGGCTGCATAACACACTTTGACATTTTGTAGCAAAATGGTGGACTTTATACGTAGCGAATCACGAACCGTGCCTCTATAGGTTACTACAGAGTACACTAAACGCAAGAACAGGACAGAAATAGCACCGGATTAGCGATGCGGTTTTAGAATCGTATTGCATAATGAAATGTTTGTGTTGACGCTTGATGGTTTCAGAGCAAAGGTTCAAAAGTCAACGAACTTTCATAAAGTTTTAACATTTTATAGGGAACAACTTGTTTGAAATAAATGACTACAGAAATAACGATTAAGCAAACCAGAGGACAAGCGAACTGCAAAGAAGACTTCTTTTCGCAGGTCAACACAAAATGTTGAAAAACTAAAATGGGATGGTAACAGATCGTCTTTATTCATTGCTTTGAATATGTAAGTAAAGATTCAGGAAAAATCTTACAAATATTCCACTGCCTAGCAATCTTATAAGGAATTATCAGTTATATGTTTTTCTGATAGCATGATGAGCTGATAACTCAAAGACAACTTCCTACTATAATATTAACTAAGATTTTATAAACCAGATTGTCTATTTTTATAAATAAAAGGTCTTATTTTAGGTGTCCTCAAAGTCGTATTTGGCTATTGTGGAAAACATGAAAATCCCATCATAAAAAGTTGATTTAGCGAACTTTTCTCATGTATAAAATCTACAACTGCAACCGCCTACAACGTACAAAATTCAAAGTCAAAGGTTAGCCACTTGACAGGTCACAAACAGCTTCAGCTTACATTACCATCACATCCTCTTCTAATCCGGTTACAACGAGTTCTCTCGGAGCATATAGATCCGTTCTAAATATAGTTGAGTACAATTTACAGTAATGGGGTCGAATGACTTGGTACGTCTTGTACATGGAGTACAAAATGAGAAGCGGAGGTGCCATAACGGAAATTGTCTAAGAAAGTAGCGTCGCGACGCCAGAATGCGACTGTTCGGGGATTAAGGAACGTTCATTGGAACCTGCTCATTTCTTGTAATATCAAAAATCGTTGACAGATGACTCAAAGAACCCGAACACCTCGTCAATTTACCAGTAAGTGATCGTTTGGTAATGCCCATTGTAGGTATTGGACCTAGAAGAAGGCGTTTGACGGACCTGCATTATAGCATCTCCGCTAGTCCTTCTTTGCTCCGTGGTCGTGTATGAATGGATGCCAGGTTGTGTAATAATATGATGATGAATAGGCTTTTGATGGCGCTTTTGTGGTCAGGCACTGACCTTTGTAGTGAGGATGTATTTTTAGTTGGTCGCATGATTTTTGAAAGGAAGTGCTACGTATGGATAAAGCAAAGATGTATATTGAAATAGGATATAAAATTAAAATATAGAGAAATTTAGATTACCGTGACGTCTAACTAAGCTGTTATTACCAGACACGGATTTAAAGTCAAAGACACTCTAAAAGCCATTTATGCAGACATACTTTTCAAGTATTGTGTATTCATAAGTACGACACATCATCATAAGTACGAACAATGTAAGTACAAAAAACTCCTTGTTTTAAAAGAATAACTTTTCACCATTCAAAATCGCGTGCTACAAACAGTAATTACGTAACGCAACAAGATAAAAACAGTATTCAAACCCTCTCTAATTACACGCTGCTTACGCCATGCGAATCGCTATGACAATCACGCAATAGATCCACCAAGCTAGGTTTTCAGATCAGCGCATCTAGTTTTGATAAGGTTTTCATTTGTCATCAACAAGATAAATCAAAAGTTTATTTTTAAAAAGGTCAATTATTTATTTACTTATTACTATTAGCATATCATATGACATATCCCACAGCTGAGCAAAGCAACCATCTCGCTTCTACACTTTCTGTTCCCTGAGTCAATACTTCTCAATAAATAATGGAGCCCCTAAGATCTTTCGATTTTTAAGGCCGAACACTGTAACATTAGGTGACTTAAAAATAATACTTTGTTATATACTTTGTAATAACCAAATAGATATTTACAAACAAATACACATTATTTAACTTTAGGTCATTTCATTTACCAACACATACAGTAGTTACTGACCTAAATGACTAGTTCAACTTTAGTTCATATTTTACACAACTCGGCTCTCTCGGTACTCAGCTCGGTACGTGTAAATATAATGAGTAGGGAGGCAATTGTCCGCCATTGAACCAAGCATACTAATTACACGTAATAGGGCTAGCATTCAATTAGCGGCCAAAGGGACTGAGTTGATGGGCTATTTTTATAGTGCACGTACACACTAGTGATGTTGTAATGTCATGTCGATAACTTTTTACGGTAATGTACGGTTTTTTGTTATGTGTCCCAACACTATTATTTCGTTTTAAATAATTTTAATATCGAAAAGTGATATTTATTTCGTGGGTGTGCACAATAATTTTAACTTAAATGAAATAAATGATGAATTTACGGGTGTTTTCCTCTCATATTTTTAAATCAAACCCAATTTAGGTGTGTATGTGACGTAACATTTAAATTAATAAATTAGTAAAACACCATTAGTGCCTGAAACACCTCATTTAAATGGAACCATACGAATTATAATTGATGGGTTTACTAAATGGCTAAATTATGATTTGTTGCCATAAAGTAAATTCAACGAAATATTTGAAACATGATCTTTTAAAAACTCACTAGGGTATGTTCTGCTAGTGGTTTCACTCGCGTTCTGTAAACCCGAACTGAACTGATTTGAATGATTATTTCACAGATGTAAAGCTAAAGCTACTCTTTTCCCGAGTAGCTAAAATAATATGCTGTATGGTATCAGACTTGTAGTTCTTACCTACAGGATGCGGGTGAAACCGCAGGAAAACGGCTGGTTAGCCATTAAGTTCTAAATACTTATTATGTACTACCTGAGGAAACTAAGTATTTCGCACACTTTTCTAAAAAGACGCCTATATGATCTTCTGCGATAAATAGGCTAACACCGAAAGATACTTCAAATATACATCTATCTACATATACTAATATTATAAAGCTGAAGAGTTTGTTTGTTTGTTTGAACGCGCTAATCTCAGGAACTACTGGTCCGATTTGAAAATTTCTTTCAGTGTTAGATAGCCCATTTATCGAGGAAGGCTATAGGCTACTTTTATCCCGGTACGGGAAGTAGTTCCCACGGGATGCGGGTGAAACCGCTGGCTAGTATATAGATAAATCAGTAGAATCTTTGTTTATCTATTCATTACGGATGGACATACAAATCTCTTTTCATAATAATAGTGAAGACAACTTCCTATATTAAAGCTATATTATTCCAATGACTACCACTTAGCTTAGGTCGTGGCCTAGCTTCCTATATTATATCTAGGTTCCTAGGCACAGATATCTATTGACAGAGGTCACATAACTTCAGCTCGTTTGTTTGAAGGCGAATTTCATTATGTAGTTTATTGTTTAGTATTGAGGAAACTACTTCCTATATTTAGATAAATTATTGCGTATATGTATTGTGTAGCTTTCCAGCAGTGAAAGATGTTTTCAAATCGATTGGTTTCCGAGTCTTTTAAATGCTGTTTTCCGCGGTAGGTAACTTCTTATCACAACCCATTGGCTTCCTAGCAGTGAAAGATGTTCTCAAATCGATTGGTTTCGGAGTCTTTACCTACAAACAAAAATTGCTGTTTTCGCGGTACCAACCGCGTCCATAGGTAGCTACTTCTCGCAACCCATTGGTTTCGAAGCCTTTACAAACAAACCAACATAATCCTCTTTAGTATGTTAGTACTATAGACTTGCTATGCTCCTCGGTTCCACTCGGTCCAGTGGAAACTACTACTCGTTACCGAATAAAATATAGCCAATATTATCCGGTAATAGTGTAGCTTCCTATAAACAATATATTTTAAAAGTATATAGATATCGCAAATTCTAGCATTGAAAGTAAATAAACACTTGATAAAACGCTTGTTTTATTGCAGTATTTAGGTGAAGGACTGATAATATTAGACAAATAATAATATTATGGTCTAGATTTTGCGAATTTCAAGGCAAAGATAGCCAGCATGTTTTTACCAAAATAATAAATAAGTTACTGATTTCAAAGTATTTTTCTGATCTTACAATCGCTATAATCACAATAAAAACTAAAAACACTTTATTGATATTACAAAGTACCTAGAAGAGTTTCTTTGATTGCGCATCTCTGGAACTACAGGACCAATATAAAAATTATAATTTGAAAAATATAATTCACAGTCAGATACCTCAATTATCGAGGAAAGCTACAAGCTATTTTTACCCATGTGCGAGAAGTAGTTCCCACAAGACGAGGGTGAAACCGCTGTTAGAAGGTAGTAAGTAACCAATATGTGGTAGGTAACAGATCTGTAACATTTGGTTAAGACATGATTGTCCTCACATGACATCAATTGTTATTTATTGTTCTAAATTCTTAACATGTGACATATGTATATCGTATAAATTACAAGCTTGACGTTTTGAATTTGTAAATTAAAATATGACGTTACTATAATATACGACTATAATATTTAAGTCAAAATATACAATAGACTCTTTCTGAATATCAATACTAAACTCAAAATGTATAGGTATCTACCTAATATTTTTGATTTGCTTTGCGCATTTTGCGCAAAGATGCGCAAAGCATTGTTCAGCTTCTTTTATGTAATAAATGATGTTTTAATGCTTATTTTTTACAGTAATCGCTCTAAACTGTGGCCATTTTGCTGGTTATTTAATTATTATTTACTTATTTAACAATGTAATATTTTTACTAATGGATACATTACGTCGAGGTTCTAAATGCATGTAATCCTAATAAATGACTAATTCATGGAATTCTCAGAAAAAAACTTTGTAGTAATTAACATTGATATGACGAATAAATATCAACTGTCTTAGCAATTGAGAGAAATTGATATCTGTGACGCGTAAGTCATTAATATCTCTTAGTTTAGTTTGTTTATGAAAAATTACATCATAAAACAAAATGCACATATAACTATCTATATGGGTATAAAAATATGGTGACATAAAACCTATAAGGCTATAATATGCATATGTTGATGTGTCCTTTTCTATGAAACTTTGTGATTCTTAGCAGGTATTAGTTCTAGAAAATACTGCATACACCACCTAGTATGAATAAAAGGGTACTATTTCATGAGGCAGCAAACTTCATATGATTCAGGCTTGAATACACAGACTACATTGCGCTGAAAAACTTACCCAAGTTTCTTAACAGTGGCGTAGCGTGGGGGCAGGGGGCAAATTCCCCGGGCGGCAGCTTTTAGGGGGCGGCAAAATTTACCCAATTAAAAAAATTGTTCGCAACTACATAAAACTGTCTAACAATAACAAAACATTAATCAAGAAACTGTATGCGCTTAATTTTGCATTTGTCAACAAACAAAAGTTAAGTACCTACGTTTGGGCTAAATTTTACGTAATATTTGGTTTAAGTCCGATCAAATTTCGCGCTCGCTTCGCTCGCGTATTCAAAAACGATGTGCCCTTATTTTTGCATCTATCAACAAACAAAAGTTAAGTACGTTTGGGCAATATTTTACGTAATATTTGGTTTAAGTCCGATAAAATTTCGCGCTCGCTACGCTCGCGCATTTGGAACTTTAAGAACTTCAAGTATTCAAGTAGCAAAGATATAAAAGAAAAATCTACTTGAGAACCTCCCCTTCTGCCGGGGCTGCGGGTTGTTCGAAAGAGTTACCGCGGCTCTGGAACATAAAAGGCCTTCGAAGGAACACGACGGTGTTTAGTCAGTAAGAGTCTGACACTCCCTCACGGCTGCTAAGCTAACCCACAGCGGGAAGGGTTTTAACGTCGATACAAAAACCCTGTTTTGAAGTCGGTTAAAATGACAAACGGGCAGTAACACTTGTTAAAAAATACACGGGAAGGGCGGCAAAATCGACAACTGCCCGGGCGGCAGATACCACGCTACGCCACTGTTTCTTAATAATCGGTTGCGTGCTCAGGATCGCTTACATTTAGCTGATTAAATATCTACAGTCTTTAAAAATCTGATAGTTTTGGCTAGCCCATTATCAAGGCTAGAAGCTACTTTTATATCCGGATGCGCGAACTCGGTAGCTAGTTAAATTAAATAACTATAACTTACCACATTTCAGGGAGTACGGTGGGGAGGTGGTCACCAAAGATGGCGGCGGCATCAGAGCATCGTTTGACAGCTGTCAACAAAACAAACATTATTAACTTTCTGCAGTATAACAAGGAAACTAAGATTATCTTCAATTTAAACTAATATAGAGGAATTCGTGACTAAATAACAGCTGCACGGGTCGATCGGTCATGAGATTGAGCAACTCTTTGCGCGATTATTCCATTTTTCAATTTCACCGTAGTTGGGAAGACATGTTAATTAGGTGGATCCCGGATGCCATTTGAACATCTTTGTGCAGTCGTTAAGAGTAGTTAGAAGCCAGAAAGTCTGACAACCAATCTAACCAAGGAATGACGTGTTACCAGGTAACTGAGTTGAGAAGGTCAGATAGGGCAGTGGCTCCTTTTAAAACAACTGGTACTCAACTGCATCTGGTTAGACTGGAAGCCGACTCCAACATAACTCGGAAACAGCTACGCAGATGCTATTATGTATTTCCTTCCTTATTTTCCGCAAAATGTACATAAGAACAGGCATATAATAAATTTCTGATTATCTTACCGTGGTAAGAACAGTAGCTTCGCATCCTGGCTGGTACTTCTCCAAGTCGGTGCGAGGTCTGCGCATGACCTTCTCGCGATCCTGCTTGTGTTTCCTGTCCGCTCCTTTCAGTTTGAATACCTGGTGACAAAGGGTTGGTCAGAATTTTGCGCAACTTTGCGCAGTAATGCGCAACTTTGCGCAAGGATTTGCAACTTTGCACAATGTTGCGCAACAATATATTAGTTACTAGACGCGTTTCGAGTTATCTACTTTACTGAAAGAATATAATGAATACGAAATTGTACAATTATAAAGAGCATGTTTGGTACGATTTTGAAGACAGATATCTAAGTATTTTGTTAGTTCCATCCGTGCTATATGTTGGATGAATCTATAATATATGCACCAGTACACAGGCCACTTTCCTGCATCTGGATATAAACTTGCAGTATCTACCTTATGCATTAGCTATATTACTGCAAATTTTACCAAAATCCTTCACACGGCATTCACACTCACAAAAAATCTTTTATAACATTTTTATGATAAACAGCCGAATTGATAGCCTCTTTTCGTAAAGTCGGTTAACTATTTACCTTAATCTGGCAAGCGGCAGCATGCAGCCTATTATGTTCGTCGCTAGCGAGGTAAGTCTCAACCTGTATGCGGAAGGGGACGCCCTTCTCGCCGCCGTGCTTCTTGGCTGTGAACTCCGTTGATATGCAGTTCACCTGGGAAAGAGGTTAATAAAAATATATTTAATTAGCTCTAATTAAATAAAAGGTACTTCGAGTGTCTAAGTTCATCGCTAACATTACAATTTATCAAGTTCAATTTTCATATTAAACAGTTTTTAAAACGGACGTTATGTTTTCGGTGAACTTGGGTCTAAATTGATTTATTTACTTATTCATGTATACTCAATTATAGAGTTCTGTTTTTGTATTCTGAAGGGTCAGAAAATAATGGATCGATATGAAAAATCTTTTACTGTTGGAAAGCTTTACTCTTCCCGAGTAACATAACCTACATTTTAACCGGGTACGGATGTGGTTGCCGCGAGATTCGGAGGTGAAACCGCGGGATAGGTATAAACACAGCGTCTTTAGGAAAACACTTATCAGTTACCACGTGTGGATTAAAAGTTTCCCTTAGTTACTCGGGAATAGTCGAGTTTCACAACAGTAAAAACTTCAAATTGGCTCAGGCCTTTGGAACCTTTAGGTAAAACCACCGAAAAAAAAACTCTTTACATTACATACTATATAATTGTATCATAGTAAAGGATAACTTTATTTACCTTAATATAAACGCCAACATCTTTGGTGGGGTCCCAGAAGACATGCAGAGCGTTCAGACACGCCGGCTGCTCTACGCGAATCACTCCGTATGAGAGAGGGACGTCCACCTGTGGGAGAGAATTCATATTTAAGATATTATATAAAGCGCATTGACAGAGTCAAATAAAACTGGCCAAGTGCGATTTACACTCGAAAGGAAAGGTTCAATACAAAGTTCAGTAAAACAGTTAAAAATATTTTATTTATTTAATTGTAGTTTCAATATTTATTGTCATATTGGCAATAATGATACGTTGTTTATAAAAACAATTGTCAAACTATCAGAATTGGTTGTCTGGAAGAGATCGCTCTTAGCAATAAGACCGCCACTTATGACACCCATTTTAATTAGATCTAAGATCAATAATGTAAAATTGGTGTACCTAATAAAGTATATCCATCTATCTATCACGGTTCATGAGATAAACATAAGCAATTTGGCCTCGTCTTTCCTTTAGGAGATAAAAAGAAGATTGGCTCGAAAGAACATACAATTGAATTGAGAAATTCTCTTGTAAGTTCCGTACCTAAACTGGGGACAGAAGGACACTGAAGTCTTAATGTCCCATCATTCAGTGTGTGTAATTATTGTTCAATATCTACATCTACCATATTTACCTCTACAATCCTCTCTCCGGGTCTCTCGTTGTGCCACTGCGCAATTTGCTCTCTCCATGTACTGAAGGCGACGCTCGTGGAAACAGATTTTGATCACGCTCTACAAAATAAGGGTTATTTTGTTAGAAATAACTATAATAATTTTATACACCTGAATAGCTTGTTTGGACATGATAATTTCAGGAAGAACTGGTCCGATTTGACGAATGATTAAATGTACTGTTATATAGCCCACTAGCTTCCGCCAGCGGCTTCGCCCGCGTGGTGTGTTGATAAAAGTAGCCTATGTGTTAATCCAGGGTATCACCTATCTACATACCAAATTTCAATCAAATCGGTCCAGCCGTTTTGCGTGATTGAATAACAAACATACATCCATACATTCTCACAAACTTTCACATTTATAATATAAGTAGGATTTATGGTGGTAGAATTTTAAATCAAATCCTACAAATATAGTAAATGTCAAGTTTGTAAGAATAATAGTATAATGAATAGGCATGTTGTGTTGTCTTTCATGCTAAACGTGCTTCACGGATGTTGATGAAACTTTTCAGTACCTAATATAGTAGTAGTTTAACTAAGAAGACGTGAGTTTACAATATATTAAAACTAGCTGTTTTTCTGCGTATCCATTCGTGTCCCGGGGAATTCTTCCCGTATCCGATACCAATATAGCCAAATCGTCAACAATCAAATTGGTTCAGTACTTCCGTAGCCTTTAGGGGACAGACGAACTAAAACAGTTTTTCTTTATTATTTTACCTTCAATATCTTCCCTTTATAATGCGACAGGTCTCCTAACTTCTTGAGTTTGATCTCATAAGGCTGTCCCTGGTTCAGATACGTCAACGTCTCTTCATTCTGTTTCGTGGCTATAGATGTCGCTGCTGCTAGGACGTATTGGAATCTGTGAGGGAAAAATAAGAATATCGGTAAAGTGGTGTTAGTTTTTCACTCTGACATCATTTCAGCAGATCAGCTCTTACAATTCAAATATAATTCGATAAACTTTTAATGAGAAATGTCAGATTGCATTTGGACTTAGAGGCGAAAGATATGAAGGAGTGACAGGTATCCGAGCGCGATGTCACAGATAGAGCGAAGTGGAAAAGAAAACTTAGGAAAGTTGACCCCACCACCATGTGGGATATATAAGTAGGATAGAGAGAGGTTTGAATTATAAGAAATTTTGAAATTAAATAAGGACATCAATATTACTTTGAAATACATTTACCATAAACGCGATCGACAGGATCACGCCTCATAAATGTTAACTTAGGTAAACATCAAAACACTATTTTATATATGATTGACAGTAAATTTGTTTACTTAATCATTATTCATGAAAAATCAACATTAGGAATATTAGGATATAAAACGCATTGTTTACCTGGTATCATCCTTGAAGCTGGGTTCGGAGCGCGTCTGTATGGGCGAGTGGAGGAACCCGTCCAGTGAGCCCACGGGAGAACACATCAGCAATCCTGCATCTGTTTTATAGAAGAAATAAATAGTGGGTCATTCCAGGATATTTATTTTGGTATACAAAGGTCTTAATATATAACAAAGTTAACATTTTACCACTCGCCATGAAAACATTCATATTATGTTGAACAAGCTTCAAAAGCAAGTTCTCAGTTTGATCAGTATGTATGATTGTGCGATTATCTTGCGTTAGTTGAGCTAATTTTGAAGTGGTTTTCAGCATATTATTGTTTCTTCATTTCAATATTTGATAGAAAATAAAATATTTAAATTTCATTATGTATTAATTTTCAATTAACAGTATTGGGTTGTTCGCGTGGGTTACCACAGCCCTGATAAACAAAGCAGGAACACAGGCGGTCTTGAGGGGTCATTGACTGACAGTTAAGTTTCATTACAATCCATTCAGCAGTTTTGCTTGAAAGAAGTAACAAACATATACTCATTCTAAAAACTTTCGCGTTTATAATTTTAGTATCGAGTTAATAGTATATTAGTAACATATTAATAACTTACTCTTATTTTCCTGAGCATTTGGCGAATGATATCCGTTGATGGGTACGATGGTGCCTGGTGGCATGGTCGGCTGGCATTGCATGCTCTCTGGGCTGCCTGTAATTTAAAACAAAGATATGAAGTAATTAAATAAAGAAATATTGTTTCTGTTGCTGAGGAGTTCGTTCTACCATTACATTTTGAGAAGGGTGGGCGTTTTGGGGCTATCATTAATAAAATTAATCTTTTTAGTAACTGCTGATTTTCAGAACCAACATTATTTTAATTAGCAGGCATTAAATACAATTCTTACTGCTAATAAAATTGACTGCAAATTCCTAGTCATTTTCATTTTAAAATTGCGAATTCTGATTGCGCGATCTAGGACACGCCAACTACCGGCAAATGCTAGTACTAATACGACTAACAACTTCACATCTTTAAGTAACAGATGGCGCTACTCACCATGTTGCACGATCATGTTCCCGTTATGTGGGGACTGCTGACAGCTGCCCTCTTCCATAGCATCGCGATTGCTGTCCACCACCATGCTAGTGATCTGTGTGAAAGGAATTAGCCAAACTGTAGAGGGTACTGAAATTAGATTGGTGGTAATCGGAAAAAATCAAGGATGATAATTAAAATTGATATTTATGACTATAAAAATAACAATATGAATAAGGGCCGATTTTTGAATCATCAGTTAATTTCTATCTGAAGAATTAATATAGCGGGTTGACAAGTTTTCTTTAGAACGAACACGTTAAACATTCTTATTCTTCTGATAAAGTTATCTGGCCATTGAAAATCGGCCGTAAAACAATATCAATACCAGAGCTTGTGAAATTCTAATGATTGACTTAGACATGTTTTTAGGTTAGAATGTTATAAATAAGTAAGGAACTACGCAAGAGAGCTTGAGAGTAGTTACAAGCTAGCTACCATGCAATAGATTCTTCTAGCTATTTCTTTAGTACCTAGGTTCCACCCAGCTCCGTGAAGATCCATTTCCCGCAACTGGGTAAAAGTAAGTGTCTATTCTGAAGCTGAACCTAGACTATTTGTCTACCAAATTACATTAAAATCAGTTCAGTAATTTTGGCGTGAAAGGCCCGCAGGAAGTATAAATACAGGTTTCAAGTTACAAGTTACACAGACAATAAATGCATGGAATACACTAGTCATCTGGTCGATTCAAGATTAAGCTTAATCAGAAAATAACCATTGTGTTTTATTTATTCTCAGATCAGTTTGGATGTCATTGCTATGTATACTGTCATACAAAAATGCTTGTGAGATATTAATGCATCTAATAAAAATAATGTTCTATATCGTTTTCTTTAATTTTCATAAGACAACAGGTTCAGTACCTAATATTGTTTCTCTATTGGTAAATTATTTGTCAGATCTCTTATGTCAAATCATTGTTACTGGTTTGTTTTTTCTGTACATAATTTCTTTTGAGTTATCTTTATGCTATTTTGTTTTATATAGGTAAATGTATTTTATTTAGAATTCCCATAATATGATCGATCATTTTGCCATTTCTATATAGCTAATCAATTGTTTTTCGTGTGACCATTATAGACATTACGTTATATAGATAAAGAGGGTTAATAGCAAAGATTTCAAAAGAGGAAATTTTATCTATAAAATCAAAGCAATACAGAATCTAACACATACACAAATACGGACAGAAAATACTTAGAGATGAAAATAAGTGCATTGGAAAACAAATAATTGAATAATTTTTGGAGGTTTTTCTGTGCGAATAGTAGAATTTAAAGCAACTGGGATTACCTACAAGACAGAAAAGAAACAGATAGTGGATGCACTAACAAGACATTAGCATTGGTTTACTGCTGTTTTCAATATTCTATCTATCTTTAATTTGCTTACTAGAGATAGAATTAAGACATTAGTCCCATACAGTAATGGTAAATTTCTATCTTTAGCCCCATACAGGTAATGGTAAATTTCTATCTTTAGCCCCATACAGGTAATGGTAAATTTCTACCTATAGCCCCAAACAGGTAATGGTTAATTTCTACCTATAGCCCCATACAGGTAATGGTTAATTTCTATCTTTAGCCCCATACTGTTACTGTTACAGCCTTTTATCGTCCCACTGCTGGGCACAGGCCTCCTCTCACACGGAGAAGGATAGTCCCATACAGGTAATGATAAATTTTTATCTTTAGCTCCATACAGGTAATGGTAAATTTCTATCTCTTGTAAGGAAAACCACAGATAGAATATTGGAACGGCAGTAAGAGAAAGGAACAAGAAGGTTTGATAGCAATATCGCGAAAGGTGAGATCTAAGAAGGTAACATATCCACCTCCCATATATTCTTGAAATCCCTGTCAGAAACCGCCTGGCTCTGGTGTAACTCGGTAAAATCCACACTGATCTGAGAATTAAAAAGAAAACCATGGTGTATCAAATGTTTCTTGCCCGTTCTTCGCCATAGGAAGCTACTTTTGGAATGGACAACTAGAATCAAACTTATTTATATTTTTGCCGCTCATAAGTGCTTGTAAAGGCCTAAATGAAATAATAATGATACACTTTATTTGCACGCAAGTGTAACGGCTGTTGGGAAAATGCGGGTTCGATTTTTTGACACGCAGTGTAGGGTAAGGAATTGTGTGTGAATTATGGTGGTAGTGCTTATAAACTATCATGTGGCAACGACTACTATCTACTTTTACCTATTACTTTAAGTTCTAGTGAATATTTACTATTATTATCACTCTTTGTTGCACCCCAATTTCATCACCTCCCGAGCCTTTTCTCAACTATGTAGGTTTAAAATCTAGTCAAGACTGGTTATTTAACGTACTGGCTGTCTGTCTACCCGTAACGACTGCCAAAGATGTTCAATGACAGCCAATTTTAAATACATAAACATTTTGGAGAAAATAATGCCTAAGACGGTGTTTATTGTATGTTTTACGGTAAAATATGTTTCATGTCCTATTTTTACCCGCAAACAAGAAATTTTCTAAGCAAATGATCACTATTACATACTTAATATGGCAATTCACCAGTCTCCACAAAGTATAATGACTTAAGTATATGTTACTCGACAAACTGTTCTTCAGATATAACTTTGAATCATTTTATTTATCATTGCAAACCAACTAAAGTTGAAAAGCTGTTTAATTTATAGAGATTTTATGTAAAATCCATTAGTTTGGTCCACGAGAAGCAAAAGAAGACATATATTTAAGGTGCATTTTTATGCCAGCTGCCGACTGCTTTAAATCTGTCATAGCTGCAATACTGGTTTGTATTTATTTACATAAAACCGTATTATATCGAAGCAGCAGCAGCACATGCAGTCGCTCTCAGAAATCAACCGATTTCATGCAGTCACTGCTAGTTTGGTCAGCAGTTGCAGTCGGCTAGCATTCGTAACGTAGTTACTTTTATGTTTAAATCTGCCAAGTAACCAAGCACCCAGAAATTCTTCAATTTCTTACCTGTCTATCATCAGGTCTTCGCGGCGGCCACACGCGTCGTGGCGGAGACGGCACAGCGCCAGTCGGAGAAGGAGCCTCCTGCTTGAAGACTGCCAGCGACGGCAGCGACAGCAGCGCCTCGCTGCGGTAAGGGAGAGTACTGAGTGGTGAGTGTTTTGGAAGTTCGATAAGAGATGGCGCTGTATGTATTTTTTAAATAAAGAGATAAGTTATTTTGTGAAAACACGGGTATATGTTTACAAAACAGAGGTATTTTTGTTATATAAATAAGGTGGTAAAATAAAATCAGACCCATTTTGTGTAACAGGTTAATAGAAGACTACTGTTTCAGGTAGATGAATAATACTATGAAAACCTTTGTTTTTACATAGATGACTGACTTTTATAGAAAATATTCGTTTTCGGTAGGTACAGTAAGAATCTACAGTACAGGTAAATTCTGCGGTGCATACCTATCAATAGTTAAATAAGCTAAGAAATCAAGAATCTATACTAAAACTAAAATATAAAGCTAAAGAATGTGTTTGCTTGAACGCGCTGCTCTCAGGAACTACTTGGTCCGATTTGGATTTTGATTAGGCGCTCCATGAAGTTAACAATAGACGCGAATAAAACCACGTGGCTACGCTATTTCTTAATTACTTGACAAGTTATAGTGATACTCACTTCATAGACAGCTCTCCGGGCAGATCCAGATCGAGGTCATTGACCTGCCAGCCGGGAGACATGTGTGAAGAAGACGAGCTGGTGCCGCTGCCGCCCATGTCGCTTAGAGCCGCTGGGGAAGATATAATGAGGTTATGAGTAAGAGATACAAACAATTCTTATAATACTAACAAATTCAAGGTGAAGACAATTTTAGCCGCCTGCAAAACGCCTTTTAGGGTTTGATAATAATTAATGGATTTTGTAATCTTCCTGGTTCTCTAAATAAGTTACCAAAAGTTACCTAAATCTTTAACATAGATGGAGCCACAGTGTAACTCATAAAGTGCTAGTATTTGAATGCAATATTAGTAGTTTTCAGATCTTGTGCTGGCAAATATGTAGTTCTGAAATGGGCACGATAATTTTTGAAAAGTCCACCACCTCCTCCAAAATTAAAACTTAACAAAAGTTTCTAGATTTCAAAATCAAAAGTATCTAAGAGTCGCCGCTTACGACCCACAAACACAAAGTGGTGGTTGTGGCCGGTAACTAAATACCTACCTCTACATACAATCTGATAAATCGAAGGTCCCTCAAAATTACACAAGGGAACGTGCACACGTTGATGTAATAACTACACGATCCAGAATAAGTCGGTTCATCATTATTAACTTATTGACCTCCGATATTACTTGTTTACGAACGGAACCTTATCGAAGTGACAGTCATTGTTTTTAATATTTAATATACCTCTTATTTTTTGTTGAAAGTGTAAATTTTGGCCCTCCTACATCATTATCTGTCAGGACTGTCTTGAATAATATCGAGCTCACACTTCATCATCCTCCTGCCCTTATCCCAATTTTATTCTTGGTCTAAGCAGCATGTTTTCTCCTTCTATTCTCTTCTATCTGCTGTCATCTCACAAGTATCTAACATTCTAACTATTACGCATATGTATTTCCCGGGTAACTGGGTTGAGGAGCTGCATCCGGTAGACCAGAAGCCGACCCCAAGTTAGTTTGGAAAAGGATCGGAAGAAGAAGTTTGACAGACAGACAAAATAACTATCTCATTGATAATACCTGTTTATACCTAATAAAATTATCGACTCGGGTAGCAACAAAGTAAATATAAATAGATACCCAAACTGCTCAACATTTTATCTTTATCTAAATAAGATGCCTTAACGCTGCTCATGAAATATTAATTATTTATTTTGACTAAATTATACTTTTAAAATGCAAAAATAAACATTTAAATACACAAGTAGATGAAGTATCTAAATGCTTCTAGCCAAACCTGTAAAATTAGGCTAACCAGGAACCATTAATTGGCGAATAAAGATAACTAAAAGTAGATTTTAATTAAATGGTTTGAATACAAGTAATATCTATGGTAAATACCAGTTTGTGTCTGTTTAATCTGAATTTAATGGTCCAGATTTTATAAAAACCTGCATAATTCTATGTACACTCATGTTTATACAAATAAAGTATCTTGTATATTGTTTCTTTTGGCAAAATATCCTAGTTATGAAAATTAAGTCATGACCAGTCTTATATTTAAATGTCTTTTTGTCATTTTAATGCACATATGAGCTGTTTCTTGCGGCTCCACCCATGTCTAGTGAAAAGTAGCCTACAGCCATGGGCTATCTAAATCTGAAATATTTTTTCAAAACGGAACAGTAGTTCTTGCGAATAGTACTTTCGAACAGACTCACGTCTTGAGCTTTATAATATTAGTATAGGTTTAACTAATAAATACATAGTTCCTGGTAATTACACTGGTTTGGCAAGAAGCATTAAGGTAGATTGTATCTTTGTTGTTTTAAATGTTTACTTTTGCATCAAAATACCATTATTTAGACAAAACAAATAATACATATTTCATAAATATCATGTTAGCACCTAATTTAGATAAGGCGGGAAATCCCCTAAAATAGTATAGATATAATTCCCAATTATCTGACATTTAAACATCTTTGGCAGTCGTTATGGCGGGTGAAAATCTGACAACCAGTCTCACCAAGGGGTATTGAGTTGCCCGTGTAACTGGGTTGAGGAGGTCAGATAGGGCAGTCGCTCCTTGCAAAACACCGGTGCTCAGAGGCCTTCGGTTAGATTGAAACCGACCCCAACATAGTTGGGAAAATGCTCGACAGATGATGATGACATTCATATTCAACATCAGTTCTTCATAAAACCTTCAATAAAGTCACCGATATAGCCCTCCGGATTAGCAAGTTGAAGTGGCAATGGGCAGGCCATATTGCTTACAGAGCGGATGGCCGATGGGGTCGAAAAGTGCTGGAATGGAGACCACGGACTAGCAAGCGCAGCATAGGACGTCCACCAACAAGGTGGATAGACGACCTTATAAAGGTTGCCGGAAGACGCTGGATGCAGGTCGCTTCCCGTCCACCCGAGATCTAAGGGTAGGCCTATGTTCAGCAGTGGACGTCCTATGGCTGAGATGATGATGATGAAAACCTTCAAGCAAGCAAACTCCTAGATACATAACCGAACTATCAATAAAGCTATTGAAACAACGAGCGATCCAGTACACGCCCTTATCTCGTACACTTTGACCCAGCGGAGCGGTGAACTAGTTGTAACTACTCCGTCTATCTGTGTCTTTGGTGAATTAATTTCTTGGTTAAATTAAAATTAAAAGAATAATTAAAAGGGTTTTAAGGTATTTTTCTCGATGCAAGTCGCCTCCAACAGGTATCTGTGGAGATCTAAGGGGAGGCCTATGTTCAGCAGTTGATGTCCTATGGCTGAGATGATGATGATGATGATGAAGGTATTTTCTAATATATATATATTTTCTATATCCCATCTGCCTAAATGTTTGCCAACTATGTTGGTGTCGGCTTTCAGTCTAATCGGATGCAGCTGAGTAACAGTGTTTTACATGGAATGCCCTTAGTATCTGACCTCAAATTAGTTACACGGGTAAACCCATGATATCCCTTGGTAAGAATGGTTGTTAGATTTTCAGGTTTCTCATTCAACCTTCAGCTGGAACTCTACTAACGATTAGAATAGTAAAGATGTATAACAATGATATTATTATGTATGTAGGTAAAGATATCACTCTAATTTGACATTATATAATTACCACCATATCAGGACATTTTCGCTATAAGCTCAATAATTTGAATTTTATTCAAATTAAAAAATAAAATAATAATAAGTAGATAATCTTTAAAACAAAGGCAACTCAATTTGAGTCTTACTAGTATATGCTAATTGATTTCATAAACACATCTCATCGCTCATAAACAAAGAATGGAATGCCATAGTTCTCTTTTCGCAAATAACAAGAAATAATATAATTAACAAGGATTTTATGACTTTGCCTTGTAGGTCCTTAAAGTTGCAAGCGCGACTGACGTACACAGAATTGTGAAGGTTCCGAAATGGCTTCGTGGAATTTAAGCAAATTTATAAAAGCAACCCAGAACCTGGAAGTTAGTGGAACGGTGAGCTTCAAAGAAAGATTCTTCTTCTTATTCTATTCACGTAAAGCTGTCATCCTCGATTGTTGCCTAGTGGCAGTTTTCGTTACAATTCCATATCGGAAACTGTCACTAATTTGAGAAGACTCTGATAGTAGGTCCTGTTAGGTGATTACTCCCACAAAGATGTACCCATTTATTTTAATTCCTCATCAGTAATTGTCTGATAACAGGCTGGTTATAAAAAAGTCGTGGTGGCCTAGTGGGCAAAGAACCAACCTCTCGAGTATGAGGGCGCGGGTTCGATTCCAGGTCAGGCAAGTACCAATGCAACTTTTCTAAATTTGTATGTACTTTCTAAGTATATCTTAGACGCCAATGACTGTGTTTCGGATGGCACGTTAAACTGTAGGTCCCGGCTGTCATTGAACATCCTTGGCAGTCGTTACGGGTAGTCAGAAAGCCAGTAAGTCTGACACCAGTCTAACCAAGGGGTATTGGGTTGCCCGGGTAACTGGGTTGAGGGGTCAGACAGGGCAGTCGCTCCTTGTAAAGCACTGGTACTCAGCTACATCCGGTTAGACTGGAAGCCGACCCCAATGTAGTTTGGGAAAAAGGCTCGGAGGATGGAGGATGGAGGCTGGTTACCACTAACTTATAACAGATACCATGGAATAAGAAATTATCGAGAATTTCATGGTAATAAATAAGTTACCCCCAGACTTGTCAAACCTGCTTATTTAGACTCAAACTAATCTTATATTAGTTTTCAAATCTAACACAGCTGACAGAATCTAGACTTCCTATGTCATCACGCTGTTAATTGTAGACCATAAGAGTCAAATTGGAACTAAAAAACAAGTATTAAAAACTATACAATCACAAAGAACACGCAACAAGTAACATAATTGCAAAATTTTGCGCAATATCTCTCTTGGCACTACTCGTGTATGGAAAAGTACCAGTGGCACTATCTCGGTAGGCACTTGGTACCAAGACGCAATTACGTAAGCCACCGATAAGTACCAATCTGCCACTAAAAGTGTCAACAGAGTCATTTGAACGCGTTACTACCTACTAAGTTTAAAACGCAAATGATTGTGAATTGGGTTAATTTATATCAATTAAAGAGACGACGAATAAAAGAAGTAAATGGGACCGTTTATGTACTAAAGAATTGTATACTAAAGACTCTTTAAATATGTTTAAATAAAACATCTGGTGGTATAGCTGTATTTCATAATATTAAAAATTTAGGTAGGTAAGGTAATAATTATATTTTTGGCAATGTACCTCTAAATAAGGAAAGTATCCAAAACAAGTGCCGTACTACGCAAAATCTTGGTAATTTTGCAGTTTTTTTAATAATGCTCTTTTCGTCATATTTTTTCTGAATCAGATTTCCTCGTGAAAATGACGGAAATCGGCAACTGATAACCAGAAAGTTGCCAAACAATCATTAGGTCTAAAATATAAAATGATTAACAAAAGTACCGTAAGCATTATAAGTGATGCTGGCGAAGGCATGCGCTCCAAACTCGGTGAACCTCCTCCCTCCCTCGCTTCTCTCGCAGCAAACTGGAGAACCGCAGCAGCGGACACCCTGTCCTGCTGCTGAGCCGTATCCTCAACCATGTTCGACAGCTTGACGGCACACACCAACAGATGGCGCTACAACTCCTTGCAAGTTCAGCTCGCCACCGCTAGATGGCGACGCAACGTTCCACAAAGTTTTCAAACCCCACTCAATAGATGGCGTTGTTTTCAATATTTCGAATAACAGGGCGTTGGAGTTTAAAATGATTTGTAATGATATCACAGCCTTTTTGGAATTTTTGAAGTCACTGTCAGAAGTACCAGTCACAAAATGATAGTTTAAACGTCCATGTGTTGGCTTGACTGACTATGATATTTCTGTGGTACTTCGTCGCGCTCAAAAAGTGTTCTAGTGTCATTTTACTGATAAAGTTTCGTTTTATCACTTCACTTGTGTTTTTAGATTGTTTTTTTGCACTCACACTGTTGGATTATCTTTTCGTCCTATTTTGTTTAGCCCCATAGTTTTTGATCGTGATAGTTTACAATTTGGGTCACGCCAATTTTCAGTTACTGCTCATAAATAATAAAAAATCCATAAGTTTATGTACTTTTATTAAGGCAACCAACCATTCGTTAAAGTCACAATACGGAATCCAATTTTTACAGTACTTGTCAGAAATTTCAAGAAAATTAAATGGGAAGGTGGAAAAGCTATTTTCCAGTAAGAGTGAAACCCTTTGTGGGCGAATTTGACTCGCACTTGGCCAGATTTTTATCTCGTTAATGTTTAAACAATGTTCGAAAGCTTTTACATGAAGAATTGATTATATACCTAGTACCGCCAAGATAACGCGAGGATAGCAACTATGGTAGCTCTAAAATTTTGACGACAGGTCAGGTCTAGTACAGTCGAGCTGCGGGATAGTTCGAAAGAGTTACCGCGGGCCTGGTACATAAAAGGCTTAAGTTGGAACATGATGGGTTTTAGTCAGTAAGAGTCTGGCACTCCTCACCGCTGCCAACCCACAGCGGGAGGGGTCATTTGATTTGATTTCCCATAAAAAACACGTCTAGCACAGTTGGTATAATGAGATTTACCACCCTTTTTAGGTGGGAAATCATCAGATAACCCCTATCGCAGTGGCTGCAACTTGTGGTATTGTTAGACTTTTGCCTTTTTCTATCTAAAACTTACTCGTATTTCTTTTGAAGCCCTTTGTGTACCAAGGCGTAACTAATAACTATGACCTGAAATGTAGGACTTCGTTGCAGGCACCTGCATTCAAAATGACTGGGAGCGTACGTGGTGATTAACGCTCATTCCTTCTCTGTATGAGAAGAGGCCTGTGCCCTGCAGTGGGACGATAAGAACATATATATAAAAACACCGATAATATAATTTTATGTAAGGAGAAGGAAATAAATAATCGCCCAATCAAATATGTTTTACAAATCACCATAATTTTTCGAGACTTCCTTATCAAAAACGAAGTGATATAATTTATAAATATTTAATTTTTATATTGTAAACTGTTTTTTAGTCAAGATATAATATGTTTTGCTTTGATTACAAAGTGACCCGAGATACATCGATATTCGAATGAGTAGACAAAATAATGTTTTTACGTGAAGATAATTTCATAATATTTAATGTTTTGTTTTTTGCAGTGCAAATATAATGAAGGTTGCGAGAGACAAATGGGCCAAGTGCGAGTCGGATTTGTGCACTGAGATTGATTTTTCGAAAAGGTGGATTCAGAATTGAAAAGTTTTATTTTCGCAAACTGTGCTTGCTCTAGTCAAAGGCGTATAAAATGTGACAGATACGGTAATATGCAAACACACAGGTGTTTTATTTAGATAAAGCTATGTTACGTCAGACTCGCGATAATTGAGCGTGATTTTGCTTCTTATGACAATAACATGTATTGTACATTGAGGCTAGTAAATATAGAACACGTTTCAAGTGTAGGTGTCTAGTATAAAAATGTACAGATGTCAGCACAAGTTTCTGCCAACTGTCAAATTTCTTTAATGGATTTTCAACTTTATCTCATAAGTATAAGGTTGAATGTTGATTTGGAAAATTTTGCTCTTTTGGCACGGAGGAAGTGTGAAGGGCGTGGTCTTAGGTGCTAATTTAAGGAGTTAGATATTTTAGACTGTCTAAATCTGGCAATGTTATTGGAATTTTTATGTGGTCTTTCTCAGTATAGTTTTCGGAAAAACAAAACAATATGGCCTCTGTGAGACGACAGAAACTGAAAAACGGATGGAATCTGGTAACATTTTGGGAAGACTTTGAAACTTGAATTTACAGTTAACAGTTGTTTTAGGAAAACTGATGTTTATATCGTTGGTGAACTCGGGCCTGCGAATACACAAGACACATGTAAGAAAGGGACAGTACCTATGAAATCTAAATATGAACAAATAAAGAGACTAATATTTGTCAAGTTTATCGTGCAAATTGTCGCTGAAGTCAAACGTCATAGATATTAGCACGAACGAGTGTGAACTGAAGATATTTATGGAAACTGCTTAATAAACAAGTTGGTATCTTTAGGACAATACCCGGATATTTTACATCCTCCATGATAATTATAAAGATGGTTTAAATATCTGATCGAAACTGCGTACAATCTTTCATCACATAAGCCCTAAACGTAGGCCTCCGCCAACGAAAGCCAAAATAAAAGAATACATGGGCTGTTGCTATGCTTTTGGATTCTTAATAAGAAGTCTAAAAGCCGATTTACCGAGGGACATAGGGTTGTTCAAGAAACTGCATTAAGAAAGTCAGATGGGCAGTATCTCTATGTGACACACTGGTACTCAACACCTGGTGACTGAAAACCGACCCCACAAAGTCAGGAAAAGACTTGGCAAATGGTGATGGAAATAAGAAGTAGCAACAGTGGGACCTACTCCAGACAAACTTTTGTCATCAAGGAAAATTGCGCGAGCTACTGCGCAGAAACCAATTTTAGATATCAGCGGAGTAGCGGAGATGAAGAAGGATGTATGTATGGGCCCAGCCAAAAGTATGACATCTTTGAATGGGACACATGTGCTTGGTCTCTAAAGTATGTATACAGTCCTCGGAATTTATTTACGGGCCATCATTGACTTTTGCAAGAACTTTACAAGAATCATTCTTTAAGATCCAAATCAAAACCAGACCACACTTATCAGCATTAACCTATAAATTACAGCAAAATGTCCGCGTATCCAGTGAGCTGGTTTGTGTCAGGGTCAGCCAGTATCACATACAGTTATTGCCATCGGCTTCAAACTGACAGACACGCGCGATGTCAAAGGTTGGTATTAATGAGTTGTGCCTATCTTAGAATTGGATCTGTTTTATGGTTAATATGATCTGAGAGGTCTTAATTTTCGTCTTTGGAGCCTTAATATGTCCACTGCAAAACAAAGTCCCCAACTTGGACGAAATCGTCAAATAAGCTCCTACTCTGGGTACTGTATGAGGGAATGTCAGACTGACTAAAACCCACCATGTTCCTTCTTAAGCCCTTTATGTACCAGAGCCGCGGTAACTATTTTGAACAATCCCGCAGGCAGGTACGATCTAAGGAGATCAGCCAGGTGCGCAGGACATATTATAGTGCATAAGTATTTGCGTAGACACAGGTGTACTCCTATTCCTTCACTCTCATAGCGCGATAGGACGGCAATCCAACACCACCGAAAAGAGATCAGGCGCTGACTAAAACCACCAAGTTCCTTCTTAAGCCCTTCATGTACTAGGGCCGCGGTAATTTTATTGAAAAATCCCCAGCCCATTAAGTATTTGCGCAGACACAGGTGTACTCCTATTTCTTCTCTCTGATAGTCTGATAGGACGGCAATCCGACACCACCGGAGAGAGAACAAGAATTCCTGAGCACTTGGCAAGGCAGGTTTCAATCAAATTTCGGGCCTTAACGAGTCATAGAACTGTCAAAGATTTACAAAATAACAGACAGTACCTACTAATATTTTATGTGTATTCCGAAGCATGGTGCCTTAAGAAAAATAGATAAAACCGGATGACAGTATACAAGTTAATGGAAATGTCCCTACAAACACAATAAAACGAACAAACAAAGAAATGATTAAACTAAAACTTTATGATGATGCAATAAACTTAATAACTGGTTACGATAGTGGCCTCTCAGGTTAATTAACTTGACTATTAATTAACAGATTTTTACAAGCGTAGACATGATCTATTAAAAAATAGAAAACGTGTCTACCTTTACCTAATCATATTGGGATCCAGTTTCAATCGGATGCAGTACCAGTATGTCACATGGAGCGACTGCCTACCTCACTGCCTCAACCCGATTACCAGGGCAACCCGATCTCCATGGTAAGTCTAATTGCCAGACTTCCTGACCTTCTCATCCCAGTGCCCTGGGCAACCTGGTACCCTAGGTAGGAGTAATTGTCAGATTATCTGGCTTCCGACTACCCGTAACGTCTGCCAAAGATGTTCAAATGATTGACGAGACCCACCGATTTAACGTGATATCACATATTACTGTAATAGTTACTTCGGTGATATCTTCTAATGCTCATTCTTTTCGGCTGAATTTCTTCAGTTGTTTTGCCGATAGAGCGTTAGAAACAAACTTACATACATAATATTAGCGAAGATGATGCAAAATACTCGCATAGCAACAAGATATAAGAAATGATACCGGTTTAAAGTTTACGAGGTTACGGATAACAAACTAGGAAATCATTATTTGTACGTGACAAAATTAAATAACAAAATGCTCTGATTTATCTTCAATACTAGCTTACTTAAATCCCGCGGTTTTGCCCGCTTTATGAGGGATATTACTTCTCACAATTAGAAAACAATAACATACACTTGTATAGGACTTTCTCTAATAAAGTTTTTCTTAAAGGTGGAGGAAAGCATCTTGAGGAAACTTAATCTTTAAAGTCTCAAATCATCAACACGTTTGAGCTGGCATGGTGGTTAGTGCTCAGTCCTTCCGTTTGAGAAGAAGACTGGTGCACTGCTTTCGGGCAGTAAAAGAAAAGCTGATGACGATACCCTAAGATTGAATACATGAGATGACGAACATACGTTATGTGCAACAGTCAGGGGACATTTAAAATCAGTGCTGAGCTTAGCACAGCATATGTACCTAATTGCTACTCCGTTTTTATTTTTTTAATGTTAGTTTTATGTTGTGTTCAATCTATGTGTGTGGCGCGGAGCAGACCCGGATTCTAGAAGTTGGTGGTGATACACTCTTTTTAATGAATTCTGATGAGTATTGAGATTCGAGATAGTTGCCTGCGTGAGTTTACCGGTCTGCCACGAGCTATATAAATATGTATGTTTGTATAAGTGTATTTTGAAAAGACACGTTTTTAATCTCAATAAAGGACAAGTTCCATACCGATCCTCAGAGTTTTCACAACCATAACCTTTGTAGGCGTCAAGAAGTGAGAAGACGAGATGGGGAAGCCTTTGCCAAGATTTGGGACAATTTATTGTCCCACTGCTTGTTGTGATATCTATGCAAGATAATAGTATGCGTAAATAAATTAGATGTAAGCAATCAATGTGACTTAATAACAAGGTTGGTTGGTTGCCTCTTTACACAGAAGATACTAACAAATATAAACAAAGTTACCACAAAAAATATTACGAAATCCCAAAAGAGATTTAGATAATATTTTTCTAACAATTTTACCATAAATGTCCTCTTTCCTATTTTAATATAAAACACACACGATTTCAAAAACACTGTTTTTTCTACCACTAACACAAAACACTTTTAGACGTGCGACCAAATAATCGCAAACACGTTTGTCGTTCGCGACGCGTGATGAGCCACTGTTTTGTGCGTTATATTCATAACTCATTACTGCATTATCAGTATTTGTCAAAGATTATTTTATGTAACTTTAGTGTTGTTATTGTGCCTAAGAGTAGGTTTACTCTGTGAGGTTAAAGATATAAGATACTACGAAGTCAAAGTAAATCAAAATTAAAGTTTTGCGCACAGTTGTTCTGGAAATATCTTCAGCATAGTCTACCTAAGTTTTAGCAATAGTAAGACATCTGAAGGTTAGGTTGGTATTGGTTACAATCTTTTAATCGCAGGTCAGATACTACGAGTGCCGATATTTTATTTAATAATGTGTGCTAAATTGTAATGAGCTAAATCAGAATGTATAATTTTCCGAAAATCATCTCGCATGTCAACACATCTACTATTCATAAAAATCTGTCAAAAGTAGGCACAAAACAAAATCCCCACTGTCGTGTCTACACCAACATAATCTTTGTTCAGTCATCGCTGATTGGTAGACCAATATCAATAGCAGTTACGTCTCATTAAGTAAAGAAATTTGTATCTGTCTGCTGTTTGTTTTGTGTAAAAATGTTAAAACTATTTATCAGACAATGCGACGTAAGAGTTAAGGAATATTTTGTCAGTCGCGGGCGCCTAGAAGTTAAAATGCATATCTTATAGTCAATATCAAGTTCGATTATTGAAATAAGTCAAATATAAAATTATGTTTAGGTGTTCATTTATGTAAATATGTGTATATTTGGTAATTGAGTAGAAGTTGAGTTCAAGTGAAATTAAATTAGCATTATTTCAAGACAATTTCATTGGACAACAACCCTAAAATGCCCACCATTTACCGCTTCCTAGTGTTACAATCAGTTTTTACACGAGTTACAAAATATCATTTCAAATAAAAAATATAGTTTGAGATATAGGTAAGTAAATTGTTACTCGTGGCTCCATCTATTATTCTATATGCATACTTTTAAGGAGGCATTCATCTGTGTGGCATATTTAAACATCGATACCTTATTTTTTATATTACCTCCTGTCAGTTTATATATTACTGCCTTGTTTAACTATCGTTAAATCATTTGTAAGAAATAAAACTTGCCAGATTATTTAAAGAGTACCGATCCCTTAGGGAATTTTTGAGACGTAAAATTTTACAGTACAGTATCACCAACTACATGTATCTTTGTAGATAGATGGTGTAGCTGGCCATAAAACAAAACATAAACGTTTCATAAGAGCTGAAATGCAAGGTGGTCCAAAAGGTGACATCAAACCGAAAAATGATACCAAGAATTATTTTGTTGTTAATTATGTTCAGTGACGACAAGAAGTTTGGGTATCGACCTAAGGCATGTTCCGTGATAGATTTTGCGGATTCACGTCATCTTTTGGACCATAAGACAAAAAGAGTTTTGACTTACCCATAACCTTCTTAGGAGGCACCTTCCTCTGCTCCTTTTCCTCGCTGTCATCCCTCCGCATCATCTTCCCCTCCCCTGCCACTTCCTCCCTTCCTCTCTTCCAAATACATCCCGAGTTCCTCTTCCCTACCAACCAGAGCTAATCTCACGCTAGACTCCCAAGTATAGGTATCTTCCTTCCGACTATCATGCATACTATAGTCCTTATCTACTAGATCATAAAATTCCATCACAATTTGGCCATGCCAACACAAAAGTCACTGAATGATGAATGAAATGAGTGAATGATTGAGTGAGTGAACGAAATTAGAATAGAACGAAGAAGGAATTGTATAACTTTTAATGCCGGTCGTTTCTCTTTGGCGGTGGCTTTGCAGGAGTTGGTTTTCTATTTTAAGAGCATATTGGTATTAGCTCGGCAGTGGTGGTACTCTTGGGGCTGTCCCGGGAAGGTTTTCTTGGTGAAGCGGTTTCCGATCAGATATGTTGGGTGAGTGAGGGTGGGCTCCATGTGGCACAGTTCGCGATTGGTGAACCTCTCGATTCTTCGTGTAGTGCTTGGCCTTTTGGCGGGGCGGTGTACTACGGCTCCTGGAATTAGAAAGGTTATGTTAATTTAGAAATAAAATACAAAAATTGGAATTTATTAGAACGGTATATATTTTTCAATAAAAGGTACAGTTTTCGTCAAATAAATACTGTTCTGAAGTCAGGGATTCAATGCCTCGCTATAGAATTTTGTGCAGTCTCTTGGAGCTAATTTCGAATGGCAGAGTTATTTGAAGTGCGGTGTTAAGTCCAAGACACAACTCAATTCTGGCGGAAAATTGTGGAACGATTTATTTTGTATGTACTTAAGTAATGACTAAGAAATGGTATAGACACTAGAGCAGCCTCTGTTGATCTTGAGTCGTAGCAGCCATTTTGATTCGACCACGCGGCTGTCCATATATCTCACGTGTACCTACGTACATAAACGTAAATATCTTCAGATTTAATATATTTTTTTCATTATTTCAATCTGAGCAATATCTTAATATTTTTC